>NC_045787.1:25377420-25686323 GCF_009873245.2 Balaenoptera musculus | reverse complement strand
AGCATGTGTGAGAATGTGTCAGGGCTGAGTGGCTAGACACACATGATTTCACTTTTACTGAGAGCACCATAATCATAATTTTGGTGTCCCCTGCAGCCAACATAATCCTTAGTCTGCTACCCAAGCTGGGACCACCTAATCATCCCACAGAGAAGGAATGGCAGGTATTGTTTATTGCCTACTTGGCAGGTGTTACGGGCTGAATATGTGTGTCCCCCCAAAATTCACATGTCAGAGCCCTAACCCCCAAATATGATAGTATTTGGAGCTGAGAACTTTGGGAGGTAATTAGGGTTAGGTGAGGTCAGGAGGTGGGACCCTCATGACGGGATTAGTGTCCTTGTAAGAAGAGATACCAGAGAGCTTGCTCTTTTTCCTCTCTCCCACTGTGTGTCTCTCTCCCAGCACACACCTCAGGAGAGCCACGTGAGCACACAGCAATATGATGGCCATGTCCAAACAGGAAGACAGTCTTCACCAGAAATGAACCCTGCTGGGCCATGATATTGGACTTTTCAGCCTCCAGTTTTCTGTTGTTTAAGCCACCCACTCTATGGAATTTTGTATTAGATGACTAATACAACAGCAATTTCCTTTCTTTCCTAACAGAACCCTTATTTTGTAATGGGTGGAAACCTCTCGTAACAGAATCCCAGGGGATGAATAATGATTTGTCTAAGGCAATCATTGTAATACCATCCCCCCTTTCCAATAATGGGCTTAAGAGTGGGTATGTCTAGCACAGTCGAAGAGAATTGACATCTGCATTAACCCATAGGAAATAAACTGTAGAGTTCCATATTCTGGTATTGTGGTTATATTGTTTTATATTAAAAAAGAAAAGAAAAGGAATTTTTTTGATTTTATTTTCCCCATCTTGCAACGTATAGTGACCCCCGTTTCCATTAAATTTGAACAACGACTATTTTTGCTTGACAAAAAAAAAAAAAAGAATGGGCATGTCAATCAGTTATGACCAATGAGAATCAAAAGAAAGTCAGGATGGAAAGCCATAAAAAATCCTTTTTCCTCTGCCCCTTCCTTTCTCTTGTGCAGCTGGAGCAGCAGCCGCCATTTTGTAACCAGGAGGTAACATACATGAGGAAGCAAAGCTAATACCCTGATGATGGTGAGGCCAAGGATGCTTAACGATATTACTGAGCCATTTAACCAGCCCTGGGATTTCATGTTGAGTAAGCAACAAATGTCCTTATTGTTCACACTTACCAGTCAGCTTTCTGTTATTTGAAACTGAATGTAATAATCTCATTGTTACGGGAGGAGGTCACTGGACTTCTCCCCAGGCAGGCTGAATTCCAAAAGGCATTTAGCCAATGGAAAGCTGTACCATTTCTAGATGTCCAGGGTACAAGTCCTTGGCAAAAGTGTATTCTCCCCCGTTGGGGGCAGAATACCATAAAAGTTAAGAGCTCCAGCTTTGGAATCAGATGCATGGGTTCAAATCCTGGCTTTTAAGCTGATTAACTCTGTGACCCTAAGAATGTTACTTAACCTCTCTGTGCCTCAGTTTCCTTCCCCATCAAAACCTAGGAATAATAGCAGTGACTACCTCATAAGGTGGTTGTAAGAATATAATGAGATGATACCTGTGAAGTGCCTAGCACAAGGTTGGTATATAGCCTGGCATATAATAATCACTCAAATATTTGCTATGCTCCATGACAGAAGATGAAATCTTCAGTAGAAGATGAAGGTCTTCAGTATTTAGTGGACAAGAATGTCCAACATGGATTCATGCCACTCTTGATTGTACAGGCTGACAAATCAGGGAGACTCTCTGCTCTGGAATGTCTAAGGAGTCATTTATAAAGGGAGTGAGGCTCTTAGGGCAGAGGGAGGGCTACAGCTTGAAATTACAGGCATAATTTTCACCTGTTTATTTAGGAACATTAGTCATCTCCTTATTGGACCTTAACCTCAGGCATCAACTACAGAACACTCAGTTCTTCATTAAGCAAGTACCTTAGAGAGCCTAATTTTGGGACAGATCAGCAGTGCAATGAGCAGAGAAGATTAAAGACCTGAGAGAGTTTATTCAAATTGTTATGCCCATCAGATTACTTTGATGCAGGTACCTCAAGGGTTTCATGAATGAGAACATTAATGGCGTGTAACCTAGAAGTTATCCTCTACACCGATGGATCTCCACCAAAGTGACACTGTTCCCGGGGGAACATTGGAAGTTTGTGGATGTTGCAGTGACACCCCTGGCATTTAATGGTAAGGGGCCACGGATGTTAAACATCCTGCAATACACAGGACAGTCCTATAGGACAATGGATTATGTCAGTATCAAATTGGACATTCGTGTACATGCAAAGTGTGTTTATAAGCCTAGAATCTAAGCCTAGAATCGAAGTTGGCTTTGTTATATAAAAACAAAGTATTTTTACATTTTAACATGCTCTAGATTTGAAAGGAATGTCATTACTGTGGAAATGGAAGGATGGTTGCACTGTGTTCTGTTTAAAATGTTAGCACAGATTGTTTACCATTTCAGAAAATTCCATCACCAGTGTCTTAGTAATTAACTAGTACATTACCTGATGCCATTTGCACTTGCAAATGTTGCATTCATGGAGATTTTTTTTTTTTTTTTTTTTTTTTTTTGGCTGTGTTGGGTCTTCGTTTCTGTGCGAGGGCTTTCTCTAGTTGAGGCAAGTGGGGGCCACTCTTCATCGCGGTGCGCGGGCCTCTCACTATCGCGGCCTCTCTTGTTGCGGAGCACAGGCTCCAGACGCGCAGGCTCAGTAGTTGGGGCTCACGGGCCTAGTTGCTCCGCGGCATGTGGGATCTTCCCAGACCAGGGCTCGAACCCGTGTCCCCCGCATTGGCAGGCAGATTCTCAACCACTGCGCCACCAGGGAAGCCCCTCATGGAGATTTTCACATTAGGTGCAAGCACCTGTTGTACTCAGTGTCTTCCAGAGTAGTCCTGACCAAATATCAACACACTGAAATACACATTATTTTATTATAAAGTTTTTCCCTCTCCTTTTTTTTTTTATATTTCTACTAACGCACTATGTTGATTTTAATTATAAAATTAAAATTTTATTTTAAAAAGAAAAATTTTTAATTATACATGTAGTATGTACAATTATCTACAACTTTCATTTCAGGAGAGTACAGAGGATGTCACAAAGCATTTGTTATAAAAGGGGGGCATTTGGGTTTGATAAAGTGAAGAACCACCACTCTATGGGGACTATTTTTTTTAAGTAAACTTTACATTGAAATAAACATATATGCAGAAAAATGTAACTTAATTTATAAATTAAATTTTTATAAGTTACCTATCTCCTCTGATGGACCCTAATATTACCAGTTCCACAGAGCTCTGCCTCATACTCCTCCCAGTCACATCCCACTTACTATCCTGACTTATCATACCAGAGATTAATGTTGCCCAACCAGGGACTGAACCCGGGCCATGGCAGTGAAAGCCCGGAATCCTAACCACTAGGCCACCAGGTAACTCCCAATGTTGCCTGTTTTTAATTAAAACTTCATGTTTATGTGAGTTGATGGCTGTGTTAACTAACCTTACTGTGGTAATCATTTCACAATATATACACTATTCAATAATGTATCCAGTCATTTCATACGCCTTAAACTTGCACAGCATAATATGTCAATTCTATCTCAGTAAAACTGGGGGAGGGACTTCCCTGGTGGCGCAGTGGTTAAGAATACGCCTGTCAATGCAGGGGACACCGGTTCAATCCCTGGTCCAGGAGGATCCCACATGCCGAGGAGCAGCTAAGCCGGTGCGCCACAACTACTGAGCCTGCGCTCTAGAGCCCATGAGCCACAACTACTGAGCCTGTGTGCCACAACTACTGAAGCCCACGTGCCTGGAGCCCGTGCTCCGCAACAGGAGAAGCCACCGCAATGAAAAGGTGGCACACCGCAACGAAGAGTAGTAGCCCCCGCTCGCCACAACTACAGAGAGCCTGTGTGCATCAAAGAAGACCCAACGCAATCAAAAATAAATAAATAAATAAAATTGATTCTTTAAAAAAAAAAACTGGGGGGAAAAAAGAAAAAAACTTCATTTAAGTGACATCATAAAATTTATGTGTGGCTTTTTTTCCCTCAGCGTTGTAATTGTGAGAACCATCTATGCTGCTACACATATCAGTCATTCATTCTCATTGCTGATACTATTCTTTTTTTTTAAATAAATTTATTTATTTTATTTTATTTAGTTTTGGCTGCGTTGGGTCTTCGTTGCTGTGTGCAGGGTTTCTCTAGTTTTGGCGAGCGGGGGCTACTCTTCATTGTGGTGCGCGGGCTTCTCATTGCGGTGGCCTCTCCTGTTGCGGAGCACGGGCTCCAGGCGTGCGGGCTTCAGTAGTTGTGGCACGTGGGCTCAGTAGTTGTGGCTCGCGGGCTCTAGAGCACAGGCTCAGTAGTTGTGGCGCACGGGCTTAGTTGCTCCACAGCATGTGGGATCTTCCCGGACCAGGGCTCGAACCTGTGTCTCCTGCGTTGGCAGTCGGATTCTTAACCACTGTGCCACCAGGGAAGCCCTGATACTCTTCTTTTGTACAAATGTAAGAGAATTTATTTTACCCATTTGACTATTGAAGAATATTCTGGTAGTTTCCAATTTTGGACTGTATGAATAGTTGCTTCTCTGAACATTCTTGTACGTATTTTTTATAAAACGTATAAACATGTATATATATATACACATTTCTGTAAGTGTACCTAGGAGTAGTATTGCTGGATCGTAAGTGTGCATTTGTTGAGCTTTAATGGATTCTGCCAGTTTTCCAAAGTGGTTGAAATGATCTGCACTCCCTCTGAAGCTATGAGAGTTCCACTTGCTCTACATCCTCATATCTAGACATTTAAATGTATTCTTCTAACCCCACCTGACACAGAATCTTGCCCTCCAGGCTTTGAGAAGCTAGCAAGGTACGAAGGTGACCTCCCTCTCTGAATGGGCTCAAGGCTGAGTGTTGCTGAGGGGCATAGCTAGCAAGTGCTATGAGCAAGGCCTTGGCTGAGTGACAGCCAAGCCCCGCCACGCCACCTCCGGAGCTCTGGAGCTCCCACTGCATCTCAGGGGCAGGATGACTTCACACCAAGGCCCTTGAGGCAGAGAAGGAGTTTTTCGAATGGCCCAGGCCTCCAGCCTCGTTGGGCCGCACAGGCGGAGTAGGCAGAGGGAAGGGAACTGAGCATGCTGCCTGTCAGCTGGAAAGCAGACTCAAGGTAGGTGGGAGTGGGGGAAGTCAGGGTACAAATGGCTGCATTTCCAAGGTGTTTGCCCATCAGATATACTTAGAACGAGGTTTTTAATTGAAAAGTTAATTCACTATACAGGGAAAACTTTTTTTTCCAACCACCACAAGCGGGCATGTAAAAAAAAAAACGTCTCTTTTGCCTCTTAGATTGCCAATCCTCCAGGCCCCTTCCCCGAAGAAAGGCATGGTCCTCCAGAAACAGCCTGTGCTTACACAAGAAGAGACACAGAGCTATCTTCAATAAGTTACTCAACTTCTCTGGGCTTCATCATCTTCATCCTTAGCACGAAGGGGCTGGGCATAGTGTTCCCCAAAGTTCCTTGTTGATAAGAATCACTTGAGGAAACTTGTTCAACCTATGGTTTCCCAGACCACAGGTCCTGGGATTCTGATTTAGTGGGTCTGCAATTGGATCCAAGAATTTAAATTATTGGAAAACTCCTTAGGTGATTCTTATTATCAGAAAGTTGAGGGGAACACTGGATTTAGAGTAATTTTATTGTAATTTTACTCGGTTTTGCCCGGGGCAAAGGGGTGGTGGGGATGAGGGGTGCCTACCCTAAAGATCCAGCCTCTATTTTTCCTGGTATCCCCGACATAAAGCAAAATAAGGGCACTTAAAACATGTCTTTTGCAAAGTTGGGGTTTTATTATTCATACTAATCATGAATAATAAATTTGTATGATGAAATGAAACTGGCTTTGGGCTGAAAGTCAGGAGATATATCTGGATATGGCACTAAGGAGCTGTGTGATCTTGGAAAAGTCACTTAATTCTCTAGACCTGTTTCCTTATGTATGCAGTGGAAGGGTGGATTAATGATTCTAAGGTATACACATAGTTTGGATTTTGTTTTGTTTTGTTTTGTTTTGTTTTCATGTTTTGACATCTCTGAACTTGGAATGCATCTTCTAATCAATGGTGTCTTACGAATATTATTGGCAGAATTTTTTTCTTTGCTGCTTTCACAATCTATAGCAGGTTGGAATCAATTAAACACCATATCTAGAAATTTACTTCTAGCCTGGGAGCCTTCCGGGCCCTGGTAAAGATGGAACACGTGACCATGGGACACCAACTGACTATGAGAACTGTCTGTCATGAGCTGGGTATTATCTTACCTTCCAAACCATAAAACTAAACCCATACAGCAGTCTTCCAAAATAGAAGCAACATATATATATGAGACCAGGCTGGAGTACTCCAGAAGGCACAAATAAACTCTCAAAAGCTGGTGGCCCAGAATTCCATGTTACCTGCTCCTATTAGCTTACACTCTCTTCCTCCAGCCATCCTTATAGCCCATGGGAATTCCCCATGACCAGTTAAAGAAGGAAGCGAATAAGGAAGAGTCAAACACCTGAATCATTGATTGATCTGCATGGTGTACTAGTTCCAGCTGAAATTGGACAACTGCTGCCCTACTGTCCCACTCAGGGTGACCCTGAAATACAGTGGAAAAGAGAAGTCCTCTGAGAGGGCAGGATTTGGGTTATACACTTTATTGTCTACTTCATATGTAAGTAAAGCTAGACTGAATACAGATCTATACTTATTAATAAGCACTCACAGCTGATCAGGGACTGGGTAAGAACAAGGCTAGAAAATGTGACATGAAGGTCTGGAGGAGAGGTACATGGATAGACCTTCCAGAATGGTCACTGAATGTGAAAATGTTCATACCTCATGTGCAGTGGGCAGGATAATGGCCCTCAAAGCTAATATATGTTCTCTTACATGGCAAAAGGAACTTTGCAGATGTGATTAAGTTAAGGATCTTGAGATGGAGAGATTATCCTGGATTATCTGGGTGGGCCTAATGTAACCACAAGGGTCCTTATAAGAGGAAGACAGCAGTGTCTGAATCAGAGGGAGATGTGAAGATGCTCTGCCGGTGGCTTTGAAGACGAAGGAAGGGGTCGTGAGCCAAGGATTGTAGGTGACCTCTAGAAGCTGGAAAAGGCAAGGAAATGGATTCTCCTCTAGAGCCTTCGGAAGGAATGTGGCCCTGTTGACAATTTGATTTCGGCCCAGTGAGATTTCTGAACTACAGCATTATAATGCATAAATGTGTTGTTTTAAGCCAGGAAGTCAGTGGTAATTTGTTATAGCAGCAATAGGAAACTAATACATCATGTAAATGCTCACCAGAGGGTGTTCCCAGAGGACGAGGCACTCTATTAATCAGGGGGACAGATGACCCATTTATAGATGTGCGTCAGCCTCTTTCCCCCAGCCACTCAAGTGCTAGCTTGATAGACCCATGTACAAAGTGTGTATTTAGTCATTTAATCCTCACATCAAATTTACAAGTTAGTACTACTATTATTTTTCCTATTTTATAGATAAGGAGACCAGGGCATAAGGAGTTTAAGTAAATTGGCCAAAGTCATACACTCAGTAAACAGTGGAGCCAGGATTTGAACCTAGATCATCTGACTCTAGTACTGTACTATCCAATATGGTAGTCACTATCATATATGGGTATTTAGATTTAAGTTAAAGAAAATTAAAATTTTAATTTCTGTCACACTAGCCACATTTCAAGTGCTCAACAGCCACATGAAGCTAGTGGCTACCCTATTGGAGAGCACAGATATAGAACATCTCTATCTTTGAAGAAATTTCTATCGGGCAGTGTTGCTCTAGAGTGTGGGCTCTAAACCAATGTGCCCTTCAGCATCTCCCATTAATGATCATATCAAGCTCTAAATCAGGTCACAGTGTGGCTCGGACTCTTCTCCAGTCCCCTAAATAGCTATTCCTTGTGGCTACCTTGATTTCTGCAGGTTCTTCGGATTCCAAAGAATATGTTATTGACACAAAGAAACGCTTACAACACTGGCGTTGGATGTTGAGACCTGGCAGCAGATTACATGTGCTAGAGGGTCAAGGTTGCTGGGAGGACTAAAATAGGTTGACATTTGCTTATGTGCCTGGCACCATGCTGGGTGGCAGTTGGAAGAGGGTGGAGGAAGATACCAAAGATATATCGTAAAACCATTGTTCTCAGGAAATGAAGGACACAGGATTAAGCTCATCTATCCCACAAACAGTTATTTAGGGCCTACTATGTTACTGTCATGGTCCTAGGCATTGGGAATTTTGTGGCAGATAAAATAAAGTTCCTGACCCTATGGAACTTACATTCTTTCCTTGGGGAAAGAAAGACATTGAGTAAGAAATAGCAAGTCTGATGTGTGTTAGGAAATACAAAGTATGGCATACTTTGGGATGAAGTAATTAAAGAGCTGATAATATGTGTTCCAGTAGTTTATAAATGAGAAATAGCCATGTACACTAATAGGACATGTTCTTACTTTAGGCAGGTAGGAATCTTTGTAACATTTTCAGCAAGGTAGTGACATGTTGGTCAGAGGTGTTCTAGGGAGGTGGTATGTCATGCAGGTTAAGCATTCTGGAATCACGTTGGCCGAGATGTAAATCCTGCCTCTACCACTTATTAACTTCATGAACTCAGTTTTATCATCTCTAAATGGCATAAGCATAATAGTCCCTACCTCATAGGTTTTTTTTTCTCATAGGTTTTTTTTTTTTAACACCTTTATTGGAGTATAATTGCTTTACAATGGTGTGTTAGTTTCTGCTTTATAACAAAGTGAATCAGCTATACATATACATATATCCCCATATCTCTTCCCTCTTGCGTCTCCCTCCCTCCCACCCTCCCTATCCCACCCATCTAGGTTGTCACAAAGCACCGAGCTGATCTCCCTGTGCTTTGCGGCTGCTTCCCACTAGCTATCGATTTCACATTTGGTAGCGTACACACGTCCATGACACTTTCTCACTTCGTCCCAGCTTACCCTTCCAACTCCCCGTGTCCTCAAGTCCATTCTCTAGTAGGTCTGCGTCTTTATTCCCGTCCTGCCCCTAGGTTCTTCTCTCATAGGTTTTTATGAAGAATAAATGATTGTAATGTACATTGATGTTCTTCTTACTATTACTACTATTTTTTAAATTTTATATCCTTTGATAATTTTTAAGAAGATGGGTTTGAGAGAGTTAGATCCTTAGGAAGAGAGACCAATTAGTGGGCTGCTGAAGTGGACCTGGGCAAGAAGCTGAGAAAAGGAGGAGAATTTGAGACGTTTTAAAAAAGTGGTGGTGAAGGGGGGCGGTATTTACCAGCAATTCCATTCAGGAGAATTGAAAATATATGTCCACACAAAAACTTGTATTAGTCAGGGTTCTCCAGAGAAAAGAACCAATAAGATATACAGTGATATGTATAAGAGATTTATTACAGGAAGTGGCTCATGCTGTCACGGAGGCTGAGAAGTCCCTTGATATGCCATCTGCAAGTTGGAGAACCAGGAAAACTGACGATGAAATTCAGTCCGAGACCGAAGGCCTGAGAATCAGAACCAACTGTGTAAGTCCCTGTTGGAGCCAAAAGGCCTAAGAACCAGGAACTCCAAGTCCGAGGGCAGGGGAAGATGGATGTCTCAGCTCCGGCAGAGTGAATTCGCCCAACCTCCACCTTTTTGCTGTATTCAGGGCCTCAATGGATTGGATGGTGGTCACCCACAGTGGTGAGGGCATCTACTGATTCAAATGCTAATCTTTTCCAGAGACACCCTCACCGACACGCCCAGAAAAAAACTGTTCAACCAGCTATCTGGGCATCCCTTAGCTCAGTCAGATTGACACATATGAATAAATGTTCATAGTAGCATTATTCTTTTTTTTTCTTTTTTTTTTTTTTTGATGTGGACCATTTTAAAGTCTTTACTGAATTTGTCGCAATATTGCTTCTATTTTATTTTTATTTTATTTATTTATTTATTTTTTGAATTTTATTTTTTTATACAGCAGGTCCGTATTAGTTATCTATTTTATACATATTAGTGTATATATGTCAATCCCAATCTCCCAATTCATCACAGAACCACCAATGCCCCCCCGCCAATTTCCCCCCTTGGTGTCCATACGTTTGTTCTCTACATCTGTGTCTCTATTTCTGCCCTGCAAACGAGTTCATCTGTACCATTTTTCTAGATTCCACATATATGCATTAATATACGATATTTGTTTTTCTCTTTCTGACTTACTTCACTCTGTATGACAGTCTCTAGATCCATCCACATCTCTACAAATGACCCAATTTCGTTCCTTTTTATGGCTGAGTAATATTCCATTGTATATATGTATCACAACTTCTTTATCCATTTGTCTGTCGATGGGCATTTAGGTTGCTTCCATGATCTGGCTATTGTAAATAGTGCTGCAATGAACATTGGGGTGCATGTGTCTTTTTGAATAATCGTTTTCTCTGGGTATATGTCCAGTAGTGGGATTGCTGGGTCATCTGGTAATTCTATTTTTAGTTTTTTAAGGAACCTCCATATTGTTCTCCATAGTGGCTGTATCAGTTTACATTCCCACCAACAGTGCAAGAGGGGTCCCTTTTCTCCACACACTCTCCAGCATTTACTGTTTGTAGATTTTCTGATGATGCCCATTCTAACTGGTGTGAGGTGATACATCATTGTGGTTTTGATTTGCATTTCTCTAATAATTAGAGATGTTGAGCAGCTTTTCATGTGCTTCTTGGCCATCTGTATGTCTTCTTTGGAGAAATGTCTATTTAGGTCTTCTGCCCATTTTTGGATTGAGTTGTTTGTTTTTATAATATTGAGCTGCATGAGCTGCTTGTATATTTTGGAGATTAATCCTTTGTCAGTTGCTTCATTTGCAAATATTTTCTCCCATTCTGAGGGTTGTCTATTCATCCTCTTTGTCGTCTCCTTTGTTTTGCAAAAGATATTAAATTTCATTAGGTCCCATTTGTTTACTTTTATTTTTATTTCCTTTACTCTAGGAGGTGGATCAAAAAAGATATTGCTGTGATTTATGTCGAAGAGTGTTCTTCCTATGTTTTCCTCTAAGAGTTTTATAGTGTCTGGTCTTACATTTAGGTCTCTAATCCATTTTGAGTTTATTTTTGTGTATGCTGTTAGGGAGTGTTCTAATTTCTTTCTTTTACATGTAGCTGTCCAGTTTTCCCAGCACCACTTATTGAAGAGACTGTCTTTTCTCCATTGTATATCCTTGCCTCCTTTGTCATGGATTGGTTGACCATAGGTGCATGGGTTTTTCTCTGGGCTTCCTATCCCGTTCCATTGATCTGTATTTCTGTTTTTATGCCAGTACGATATTGTTTTGATTACTGTAGATTTGTAGTATGGTCGGAAGTCAGGGAGTCTGATCACTCCTGCTCCATTTTTTTCCCTCAAGACTACTTTGGCTATTCGGGGTCTTTTGTGTCTCCATACAGGTTTTAAGATTTTTTTGTTCTAGTTCTATAAAAAATGCCACTGATAATTTGATAGGGATTGCATTGAATCTGTAGCTTGCTTTGGGTAGTATAGTCATTTTCATAATGTTGATTCTTCCAATCCAAGAACATGGTATATCTCTCCATCTGTTTGTGTCATCTTTGATTTCTTTCATCAGTGTCTTATAGTTTTCTGAGTACAGGTCTTTTACCTCCTTAGTTAGGTTTATTCCTAGGTATTTTATTCTTTTTGTTACGATGGTGAATGGGATTGTTTCCTTAATTTCTCTTTCTGATCTTTCGTTGTTAGCGTATAGGAATGCAAGAGATTTCTGTGCATTAATTTTGTACCCTGCAACTTTACCAAATTCATCGATTAGGTCTAGTAGTTTCCTGGTGGCATCTTTAGGATTCTCTATGTATAGTATCATGTCATCTGCAAACAGTGACAGTTTTACTTCTTCTTTTCCAATTTGTATTCCTTTTATTTCTTTTTCTTCTCTGATTGCCGTGACTAGGACTTCCACAACTATGTTGAATAATAGTGGCGAGAGTGGACATCCTTGTCTTGTTCCTGATCTTAGAGGAAATGCTTTCAGTTTCTTACCATTGAGAATGATGTTTGCTGTGGGTTTGTCATATATGGCCTTTATTATGTTGAGGTAGGTTCCCACTATTCCCACTTTCTGGAGAGTTATTATCATAAATGGGTGTTGAATTTCATCAATAGCTTTTTCTGCACCTATTGAGATGATCATATGGTTTTTATTCTTCAATTTGTTAATATGGTGTATCACATTGATTGATTTGCATATACTGAAGAATCCTTGCATCCCTGGGATAAATCAAACTTGATCATGGTGTATGATCCTTTTAATGTGTTGTTGGATTCTGTTTACTAGTATTTTGTCAAGGATTTTTGCATCTATATTCATCAGTGATATTGGTCTGTAATTTTCTTTTTTTGTAATATCTTTGTCTGGTTTTGGTATCAGGGTGATGGTGGCCTCATAGAATGAGTTTGGGAGTGTCCCTTCCTCTGCAATTTTTGGAAGAGTTTGAGAAGGATGGCTGTTAGCTCTTCTCTAAATGTTTGATGGAGTTCACCTGTGAAGCCCTCTGGTCCTGGGCTTTTGTTTCTTGGAAGATTTTTAATCACAGTTTCAATTTCATTACTTGTGATTGGTCTGTTCATATTTTCTATTTCTTCCTGGTTCAGTCTTGGAAGGTTATACCTTTCTAAAAATTTGTCCATTTCTTCCAGTTTGTCCATTTTATTGGCATAGAGTTGCTTGTAGTAGTGTATTATGCTGCTTTGTATTTCTCCTGAGTCCGTTGTAACTTTTTCATTTCTAATTTTATTGATTTGAGTCCTCTCCCTCTTTTTCTTGATGAATTCTAAAGGTTTATCAATTTTGTTTATCTTTTCAAAGAACCAGCTTTTAGTTTTATTGACCTTTGCTATTGTTTTCTTTGTTTCTATTTCATTTATTTCTGCTCTGATCTTTATGATTTCTTTCCTTCTGCTAACTTTGGGTTTTGTTTGTTCTTCTTTCTCTAATTCCTTTAGGTGTAAGATTAGATTGTTTATTTGACATTTTTCTTGTTTCTTGAGGTAGGCTTGTATTGCTATAAATTTCCCTCTTAGAACTGCTTTTGCTGCATCCCATAAGTTTTGGATAGTTGTGTTTTCGTTGTCATTTGTCTCTAGGTATTTTTGGATTTCCTCTTTGATTTCTTCAGTGATCTCTTGGTTGTTTAGTAACGTATTGTTTAGCCTCCATGTGTTTGTGTTTTTTACGTTTTTTTCCCCTGTAATTGATTTTTAATCTCATAGCATTGTGGTCGGAAAAGATGCTTGATATGATTTCAATTTTCTTAAATTTACCAAGGCTTGATTTGTGACGCAAGATGTGATCTATCCTGGAGAATGTTCTGTGTGCACTTGAGAAGAAAGTGTAGTCTGCTGTTTTTGGATGGAATGTCCTATAAATATCAATTAAATCTATCTGGTCTATTGTGTCATTTAAAGCTTGTGTTTCCTTATTAATTTTCTATCTGGATGATCTATCCATTGGTGTAAGTAAGGTGTTAAAGTCCCTCACTATTATTGTGTTACTGTCAATTTCCTCTTTTATAGCTGTTAGCAGTTGCCTTATGTATTGAGGTGCTCCTATGTTGGGTGCATATATATTTATAATTGTTATATCTTTTTCTTGGATTGATCCCTTGATCATTATGTAGTGTTCTTCCTTGTCTCTTGTAACATTCTTTCTTTTAAAGTTTATTTTATCTGATATGAGTATTGCTACTCCAGCTTTCTTTTGATTTCCATCTGCATGGAATATCTTTTTCCATCCCCTCACTTTCAGTCTGTATGTGTCCCTAGGTCTGAAGTGGGTCTCTTGTAGATAGCATATATACGGGTCTTGTTTTTGTATCCATTCAGCAAGTCTGTGTCTTTTGGTTGGAGCATTTAATCCATTCACGTTTAAGGTAATTATCGATATGTATGTTCCTATTACCATTTTCTTAATTGTTATGGGTTTGTTTTTGTAGGTCCTTTTCTTCTCTTGTTTTTCCCACTTAGAGAAGTTCCTTTAGCATTTGCTGTAGAGCTGGTTTGGTGGTGCTGAATTCTCTTAGCTTTTGCTTGTGTGTAAAGCTTTTGATTTCTCTGTTGAATCTGAATGAGATCCTTGATGGGTAGAGTAACCTTGGTTGTAGGTTCTTCCCTTTCATCACTTTAAATATATTTTGCCATTCCCTTCTGGCTTGTAGAGTTTCTGCTGAGAAATCAGCTGTTAACTTTATGGGAGTTCCCTTGTATGTTATTTGCTGTTTTTCCCTTGCTGCTTTCAATAATTTTTCTTTGCCTTTAATTTTTGTCAATTTGATTGCTCTGTGTCTTGGCGTGTTTCTCCTTGGGTTTATCCTGCCTGGGACTCTCTGTGCTTCCTGGACTTGGGTGGCTATTTCCTATCCCATGTTAGGGAAGTTTTCGACTGTAATATCTTCAGATATTTTCTCGAGTCCTTTCTCTCTCTCTTCTCCTTCTGGGACCTCTATACTGCGAATGTTGTTGCATTTAATGTTGTCCCAGAGGTCTCTTAAACTGTCTTCATTTCTTTTCATTCTTTTTTCTGTATTCTGTTCCGCAGCAGTGAATTCCACCATTCTGTCTTCCACGTCACTTATGCATTCTTCTGCCTCAGTTATTCTGCTATAGAGTCCTTCTAGTGTATTTTTCATTTCAGTTATTGTATTTTTCATCTCTGTTTGTTTGTTCTTCAATTCTTCTAGGTGTTTGTTCTTTAATTCTTCTAGGTCTTTGTTAAACATTTCTTGCATCTTCTCAATCTTTGCCTCCATTCTTTTCCCAAGGTCCTGGATCATCTTCACTATCATTATTCTGAATTCTTTTTCTGGAAGGTTGCCTATCTCCACATCATTTAGTTATTTTTCTGGGGTTTTATCTTGTTCCTTCATCTGGTACAAAGTCCTCTGCCTTTTCATTTTGTCTATGTTTCTGTGAATGTGGTTTTCCTTCCCCAGGCTGCAGAATTGTAGTTCTTCTTGCTTCTGCTGTCTGCCCTCTGGTGGATGAGGCTATCTAAGAGACTTGTGCAAGCTTCATGATGGGAGGGACTGGTGGTGGGTAGAGCTGGCTGTTGCTCTGGTGGGCAGAGCTCAGTAAAACTTTAATCTGCTTGTCTGCTGATGGGTGGGGCTGGGTTCCCTCCCTGTTGGTTGTTTGGTCTGAGGCGAAGCAGCACTGGAGCCTACCAGGGTCTTTGGTGAGGCTAATGGCGGACTCTGGGAGGGCTCACACCAAGGAGTACTTCCCAGAACTTCTGCTGCCAGTGTCCTTGCCCCCATGGTGAGCCACAGCCACCCCCCACCTCTACAGGAGACCCTCCAACACTAGCACGTAGGTCTGTTTCAGTCTCCTATGGGGTCACTGCTCCTTCCCCTGGGTCCTGATGTGCACACTACTTTGTGTGTGCCCTCCAAGAGTGGAGTCTCTGTTTCCCCCAGTCCTGTTGAAGTCCTGCAGTCAAATCCCGCTAGTCTTCAAAGTCTGCTTCTCTAGGAATTCTTCCTCCTACTGCCAGACCCCCAGGTTGGGAAGCCTGATAAGTGTTTTCCAGTTTGTGAGTCACCCACCCAGCAGTTATAGGATTTGATTTTATTGTGATTGTGCCCCTCCTACCATCTCACTGTGGCTTCTCCTTTGTCTTTGGATGTGAGGTATCTTTTTTGGTGAGTTCCAGTGTCTTCCTGTCAGTGATTGTTCAGCAGTTAGTTGTGATTCCCATGCCCTCGCAAGAGGGAGTGAGCACACGTCCCTCTACTTTGCCATCTTGAACAAATCTAGTAGCATTATTCTTAATAGCCAAATAGTGGAAACAACCAAATGTCCAGCAACTTATGAATGATAAACAAGATGTGGTATATCCAAACAATGGAATATTATTGTCATAAAAAAGGAATGAAGTACTAACGCATGCTACAACATAGATGAAACTTGAAAACATAAGACTAAATGAAAGAAGCTAGCTAAAAAAGCCACATACTGTATAAGTCCATTTATATTAAAAGTCCAGTATAGGCAGATCCACAAAGACAGAAAGGAGATTTGTGGTTTCCAGCGACTCAGAGGAGGAGCATAGGAAGTGACTGCTAATGGGTACAGGATTTATTATCGGGGTGATGAAAATGTTCTGAAATTAGACAGTCGTGAGAGTTGCACAATTTTGTGAATCTACAAAAAGCCACTGAATTGAATATTTTAAAAGGGTGAATCTTATGGTATGTGAGTTATATCTCAAAAAATTAAATTGAAAAAAATTAGTATAATAGGGTGAGAGAAATCAGAGACTGTCTATGTCAAGAAATCCTTTAATATCTATTCTGTCTGGTATTAACCAAAAAGATTGCATTGAGCACTTGCCATGTGCCAAGTAATGCTCCTGGAACTTTACCTGTATTCATTCATGTAATGCCCACAACAATCATATAAACTAGGTGGCATTAGTTCCTGAAGAAACTGAGGTCCAGAGAGGTTATATAAATTGCCCTAGATCTACACAACTAGTAAGTGGTGCAGGTAGGATTTGAACCCGTAAAACCTGGTCCTAGGGCCTTCCCTGGTGGCGCAGTGGTTAGGAATACACCTGACAATGCAGGGTACACGGGTTCAAGCCCTGGTCCAGGAAGATCCCACATGCTGTGGAGCAAGTAAGCCTGTGCGCCACAACTACTGAGCCTGTGCTCTAGAGCCCGTGAGCCACAACTACTGAAGCCCACGCGTACAGCCCGTGCTCCACAAAAAGAGAAGCCACCGCAATGTGAAGCCCGCACACCGCAACAAAGAGTAGCCCCTGCTCACCGCAACTAGCGAAAGCCTGCGCACAGCAATGAAGACCCAACGCAGCCAAAAATAAATAAATAAATTTATTTATTAAAAAAAAATAACCTGGCCCTAGAAGAAACCACTATATCATAAACTCTCTTATTGAGACAAATACATCATCTTCTGCACTAAATTTCCCTTTCACACCAGCAGCTGTCACTGTGTTTATCAAGGATACCTGTTATCTCTGTGGATTACCCTACTATCTGATCCTGGATCAAGGTTCTCAGTTTATTCCTTAATTCTTTTAAAGGCCTTCATGTATCCATCAATCTATCCACCATCCACCATCCATTGGCCAAAACTCAAGAAAAAACTTCAACTGGATTCTAAAGAATATCTCTCAGCATATCTCCTAGACCACAGAGTTATCCCTCCAAGGGAGAGGAGAGCAGAGAGGAAGGGAGGGGAGAGAAGGAGAGAAGAAGGGGTGGGGAGGGAAGAATTTAGATGGGCCTGCTTCCTGGTCTTTCACCTTCACACCCCACCAGCTGGAATGGGTCCTTCTGATAAGGATTTCCTAAACAGAGTCAGAGATTTTCCTTTGAACTGTGAGCACTGTCCTACCCCCATTTGGCCCTTAGGAACTAATCGGACAGCTGGGTCAGCTCCCTAGCCTGGCCCTGTTGTCCTCCACATGCTATCCCCTCCCCCCCTACCACCTGCTATCCCCTCCCCCCTACCACCTGCCTGTGCTGGTAAGGTTCCAGAATGCCTGGAGTCTGAGCCTCATTTCCCTACCTTTATTTATTAGTCCCAAGTGCAATGACTGTAATTATCTCTCCTGGGAGAGGATTACAGGTTCCACATGAGCTTCCTGGCCTCCTCACTCTGTCCCTGGGCTGCAGGACCAAGGAGGAAGCAGCAGCTGCTTGTCCCTCACCTCCCCTTTCATGCTTCCCTATCTAGCTACCTCCTATTTTATGCCCTGTGGGCTTGGTCTCTCTGTCCCCCTACAAAAGATATTCCCATCCTTTGGCTCATTTATGATTGTAATAAGAATGGGTGGTGGTTGGAATAATAGCCAACACTCACAAAGTGCTTAAAGTGGGCAGACACTAATCTAGGAGCTTCACATCTAGGACGATGTTAAGCCCTACCAACAACCCCCTGCTGTAGGTAGTACTTTCATCATCTCTATTTACAGAGGAGAAAAATGAGGCACAAAGAGGTTGTGACTGAGGTGAGTTACAGCACTGAGTGACAGAGCTGAGATCTGAAGCCAGCTGAGTCCAGCATCAGAGTCTTTTTCACTATGCCATACTCCTCGTGGTACAGAGTAGCTTCTATATTATTCTTTCTGGCTGACATGTTTGTATTGTAAGAAGGCCTTTCAGGATACCAGTTCTTGACTCAAAGGTGTGAGGAAAGGCAAACAGATATATTTCGGGTGAGTTTAGGTGCAGGCCTTCTCAGGCTAGCTCCACCTATTCTGGGTCTGCCAATTGACATTTCCTCATTTGGCCTCAGATGCTAATTAAGGTTTCTCATGATGACGCTGAGGCAGGCACTACAGGTTCCTGAACTGCCTTCCGAATCATCCAAGAAAGATTAAGCTGTGCGCAGCCTGGTTCATTCATTAAATAAGTTCTATCACCAGGCACCCAATATTAGCGCCCTGCCTTCAACAAGCTGCAGTTTGATGGGGGAAGTACATATTAATCAAATAATCATGCGATAAGTGTAAGATTGCAACTGTGACAAAGGCACTAAGTGTGAAGCATAATAAGGGTCTGATCCATTCAGGGGGTCAGGGAATTGACTGAGGCTGAGGAGTTGACTGAGTGGAGATCTTTTTTTAAAATAAATTTATTTATTTATGGCTGTGTTGGGTCTTCGTTGCTGCTCATGGGCTTTCTCTAGTTGCGGAGAGCAGGGGCTACTCTTCATTGCAGTGCACGGGCTTCTCATTGCGGTGGCTTCTCTTGTTGCAGAGCACGGGCTCTAGGCGCGCAGCCTTCAGTAGTTGTGGTGCGCGGGCTCTAGAACGCAGGCTCAGTATTTGCGGCGCATGGGCTTAGGTGCCCCGCGGCATGTGGGATCTTCCGGGACCAGGGCTCGAACCCGTGTCCCCTGCATTGGCAGGCGGATTCTTAACCACTGCGCCACCAGGGAAGTCCTGAGTGGAGATCTTGAAGTACAAGGGTCAACTAGGTGAAGAGAGGAGGGAAGAACATTCTAGGCAGGGAGAACATGCAAAGCCCTGGGGTGGGACAGAGCATGGTAAATAGGAGGCCAAGGAAGCTGGAATGGAGAGAATAAAGAGGAAGATGCGAAAAGGTGGGGAGGACAAACTACCCAGGGCTTGTAGACCACATGGAAGTTTTGCTTTATGCTAAGTGGGAGGCGAAGCACAGAAGCGTTTGATCAGATTTTCATTTTGAACTCATCACTCTGGCTGAATGTGAATGACTGTTGTTTTACAGAAATGCTACCTCATTTAATCCCCACCACCATCCTGTGAGCGTTATTGTTATTCCTGTCATACAGGTTCAGAAAGGTTAAATAACGTACCCAGGTCATTCCACTACTAAATGCCCAGGAAAAGGACCCGAGTTTTCTTTTTTTTTTTTTTTAAATTTATTTATTTATTTATTTATGGCTGTGTTGGGTCTTCGTTTCTGTGCGAGGGCTTTCTCCAGTTGCGGCGGGCGGGGACCAGTCTTCATCGCACTGCGCAGGCCTCTCACTGTTGCTGCCTCTCCCGTTGCGGAGCACAGGCTCCAGACGCGCAGGCTCAGTAGTTGTTGCTCACGGGCTCAGTTGCTCCGCGGCACGTGGGATCTTCCCAGACCAGGGCTCGAACCCGTGTCCCCTGCATTGGCAGGCAGATTCCTAACCACTGCGCCACCAGGGAAGCCCCCGAGTTTTCTTGATTCCAAGCCCTGTCCAAAACTCCTTCCTTAAAGAATCCCAAATCAGGGGCAGATTGAGGCCATTCCTGCTGCCACACCTACCCTGGCCCCTAGGAACAGTTACCAAAGAGAAGAGGCGTGCCTCGCTCTTCCCAGTGACCTGACTGCTCACTGGGGTGTGCCTGCAGCCCTCTTCCATCCTCCAAATGCCTGCCAAGCAACCAAGCACAAAATTGGCCGAAAAAGAATCTTCTTGGGCAGGTGATTAACACCTGTCTTTTCTCCTCCAGTGTTAGTCAAATAGCCTAGTAACTAATAGTGCAAATTTATCAAAGCAGTAACAGTCAGCGCCTTAAAGGCTTGATTGCTCCATGAAGCTCAAGGCAAATTACCTTTAAAACGCAGTTCTAATATCTTACGTGTAGGAGATGTTTGGGTTTTTTTTTTTTTCCTAGCAACACACTTGGAGCACAAATAACTTTTGCCTGGAGAAACATCAGTATTCTGAAAAACAGTGACATTGATTTTTCTCAAATATTCTACATTTTCTCTCTTTTGAAATGAATAAAAGGATAATTCAGACAGGATTTTAGAAACTGTACCTTTGTAGGAGGTATGGGGGAGCAGGGCTGACACAAATAAGAACTGAGGTACTGTCTCTGCTCTGGCATGAGAAGGTGGGATAAGGCCCTAAACTTAGTGAGTCAGTTCTGATTCACCCTTTGTGTTTCTTTTTAATGCTCATATCCAGCTCAGATCCAATACAGAGAGGCGAGTAGCAGAGGGTCCGGGGGATGGCTGTGGACAAGGTGAGGAAGAGGTGAAATGGAGCACTTAGGCACTGATGGAAGGCAGGAAAGGAGTAAGGTGGGAGAAGTAGTCAGAAGGGCTACTGCAAGAGGAAAGAGAATGCTTGAAAATGCACAGGGAAAGTAAAGAGAAAACAGTGAGAAAGCAGAGGGAACAAAGACACGCCTGTACGGTGGGGAGAGTATCCTTCTGTCCTTACCATGAAAGATTCACCACTCTTACCAAGGACTTCTGTGATCTGGACCCCCCCCCCGTCACTCGACTCCAGCCAGCCTAACCTCCTCGCTGCTCTCGAGCACGCCTGCCTTAGGACCCTCCATTTTCTGTCTCTTCCCCCGACTGTCAGCCAGGTTTGCCCCCTCACCCCCTTCACGACTCTATCCGTTGGCTGCACTATCCACGCCCTACATAAAGGAGCACGTCCCTCGCTCTCTAACTTCTTTACCACGCTTTATTCTTCAAGCTGCAATCACCAGCCGACGTCGTATTTATTTGGCTATTGTCGGAACCTCCGCCGCCCACCTCTCCCCTTCCCAGAAAGTAAATCCGTGTGAACAGGGACTTTGTTTTGCTCGCTGCTCTATTTCCAGCACCCAGAAGAGGGGCCTGGCGCTTTGTGAGGGCCCATACCACGCTGGTAGGAATCAAGGGGTGGGTGCGGGTGGGAGAAGGGATCAGAAGAGAAGTGGGCCGGAAGGGGTATCCAACGCAATAGCACACCTGCCGTTCTTTTTCTCTTTCTCTTCTCCCCGTCTTTCCTTCTCCACTTTAAAGGCTAAGGACAAGAAGCGGGAATGCGAGAATAAGGAAAAATCCAATTAGTCCAGCTCAAGTCCTGGTGAAAAGTGCACGGTGGAGAAGGGCGAAAGGGAGAGAACAAATGCACACGCCAAAGTGAGAAGAAGTGAAAAGTAAGAAGAAAAGGCTGGCAGACGTCACTCTCTCGGGTCCCTCTCCCCGATTCCTCTCCCGGCCGCGCGGCTCGGCTCGCCTTCGCCACCCACAGCGAGGAGACCAAGCCCGCCTTCTCCGGAGGGCGCCCCAACCCGCCTCGGCTGAGCCCCGGCACGCGCCCGTCGGAGCCGCGAAGGCGGCGGGACTACAGCTCCCAGGGTGCCGAGCGCGGGAGCGCCTGACGCAGTGCGGTGGGAGGTGGCGGTCTGTTCCTCCGCTGAGGAGGAGCGGGGCAGAGGAGGAGGCAGCGGGTGAGAGTTCAGAGTTCAGCAGCAGCAGCCCGAGCCCATGATTCCCATATGCCCTGTAGTTTCTTTCACCTATGGTGAGTATAATGTCCCCGTCGGGGTCCCCGGCGTGGCCCTTCCCCGGCCGGGGCGGCGGGGGAGGCGCGGGGGGTTGGGGCAGGCCCTGGGGAGGAGGCGGCGGCCGCCACCGGGGCGTACGAGTGAGTGAGTGCGAGGCGGGAGGGGGAGGCGGCGCGGCCGCGGCCCGGCCCGGCGAGGGCAGCTTCTCACGGCGCCTCTCTCTCTCTCTCTCTCCCCTTCCCTCCCTCGGCGTCTCTGCCCCTCCGCGCCTCTCCTCCCGCCATGGGACCCGGCTCTCCGTGCCCGCCGCAGTGCCCAGCCGGCTGGGGGAAGATGCCAAAATGGCGACCGGCAACTACTTTGGATTCACCCACAGCGGGGCGGCGGCGGCGGCGGCTGCGGCCCAGTATAGGTAACGGCTCCCCGCCCTCTCTCTCCTCTTCCCCTGCTCGCCCCTCCGCCCGGATCCCGCCGACACGACGCCCACACGCCCGCCGCCCCCCCGCCCCCCCCCCCCCGAGCGCCGGCCGGCGGCAGGCCGAGCCCCGCGGCCTCGCCCGGCCCGGGGCGGACAGCGGCCCCGGTGGGGGCGGGAGCGGGAGACGGTGAGGCGGGGGGCCGCGGAGGGCCTCCCGGGCCTTCGGCGGCCCCGCAGCTAAAATGGCCTCCCGCGGCCTCGGAGCCGAGCCGCCACCCCCGCCGGGCTGGGAGGGAGGGAGCCGAGGCCGCGGCCCCTGCGGTGCCTCCGGTCCCCGCCCCCGCCGGGCCGGTCTCCACCTCCGACCCCCCTCCCACTTGGGGAAAGAGACGGTGGGCGAGGACACCTTTTGGGGAGTGCGGAGTCGCGCCGCCGCCCGGGCACCGGTCCTCGCCCGGTGCTCCGGCCCCCCGAGCCCAGATAACGTGTTGTTTTTTCGGGTGCCTTCTCCTGCGTCTCGTGGTCTCCCCTGGCCCTCCACCCGATCCCCACAAACAGACTGTGGGTGTCATCGCATTCGTTTGGTTTCTTTAGTTCTCCTTGCAAGGAGAGAGGTAAACACACCAACCACCTGTGAATTGTGTAGCTGGTAGACTGGAAGAGATGTGCGAAGTTTCTAGTGCTGATAAATGAGTCCACAGCTTTGTTCTAGCTGTTGCGTTTAGGCTCCAGGTGGGCCAGTAATTTCCCTTGGCGGGTCTTTCCCCTCCAGGGAAATGAAAAGTGCAAGTGAGGTACCGAGTTAGTGAAATGCACCCTATGAAATCTCTTACTTAAGGGAAGCTCTAATTTCTGAAGTTTCTGTAGTTCGTTATATATCTTATCAAAAGAAAGAAAAACATTAGATTCTGTTGTTGTTACTTTTGAGTCAGTCTGAGTCTCTTTAGACTCAGGCCATAAGCGTTCAGGGCTCCTAAGTGATCAGCTTTTTAGAGAGAGAGAGACTATATTAGATATCTGTGTGCTAGGTAAATTAGTTATTGCTTAATAAACCCAGGTAGTTTTCTCACCTCATTCACTTCAGGCGGCGGGTTGTCTAATGGAAAGGACATCACTGGGAACCAGAAGACCTGGGTTCCAGTCTTTTTTGCTCCGGATTTTAATGACGTTGGGGACATCTCTTATTTGGTCTTTCATTTTCCTCATCTGTAAAATTGGGCTATCATTTTCGGTTAAAACTTGTAATTCTGAGGAACAGAGTTGCCATATTTCATGGAATTATAAGATACCATTTATTGTAAAGGAAGGGTATCATTATTTTATGTATCACTAAAAAAATCACTACCAGTTAAAATATGACTCAGTGCTTAAGACCCCATTGATTTTTAAGAGATGTTAAAATGTATAAATGTGTTTTATTGATGAAATTAATATTCTACTAATTGTCAAATGCGTTGAACGCATGGGGCATTTTTTTACAAGTCTCTTTTACCTTGAAGCTTATTTCCAGAAAAAGAACTGAGATGACAAATTATTGGGGCACGATCTTGGGGCTTTTCAAACTTTTTAAAAATTCTTTGCTTACAAATTGTGATAAACAACTAACAAAGTCTCAGCCACTTTAATAAAGAGCAAATAATTTTCGTGGAGAGAGAGAAAAATCAAGCCATTTTCTTTTTCTGGGAAACAAGATATAGCTAATCAGCACTGTGCCATAAATCTACTGCTACCAAGTACTGTGTGTCCTACACAAGGCTGTATTTAACCATTTAAGTTTTAATTGTTTTACACAGTATTTTTCTGTTACTGTGGACAGAGTGATAGATTTGTTGGATTATTAACTGTTTACTGAAAATGTAGTGGGTTTGTTCTTTGTGGCAGTTTTGAAATATTTTTTCTAATGCAAACCTATAGATAGAAATGAGGGGAGGAAATGCCAATTTAAAGATAATTTTTTGATCAAATATTTGCATGTATGTATTTTATCCCAGTATAGGAAGCTATTACAGAATTTCTGTACCTAGTTTTTCTTTGGCTTTGAATCTTGTAAAGTTTCAGTAAACTGTAACAGCAATCCAAAGTATTAAATTGCTTGTTATATGTGTGTCTAATGAGAAACGACTAGTCTTTTGACATTACTTTGTTAAGATGCTCTGTCCTTGTATATAACATACTATATAGAATTGTTTGTTTTTAATGGAAAGAAATCAGGTCCAGTAATGCTAATACCTTGGTTCAAGGAAGATGAACAAATAGCATTAATAATAAAAGCATATGCAAAAGATGCAGTGATGGTGCTCCTCTTTCTTCCTGTCTAGAAATCATTAAAATGTAACTTTGAGACATGGAAGACCAAGGCTTACTTTGCCAAAAAAAATTTTTTTGAAGGATGTAAACTCAAGGAGATCTTAAACATTTACCTGTAGATTATGTGAATAGTTGCTTCACCTGTCATTGAGTACAGATAACTGAGAGTAACTATTCTAAGTCTAGATTTAATTCCAGTTCTTAGTTTTCTTGGTTACAACTATGTGAGGTATTTGATTAAATTAATTTTAAATTTAGACTTGCTTTTTGCTTGTTAATATTTGAGATTTATAATGGCATACTAAGTATCAAAGTTCTTTAAGAGATGTTGTAAAGATCTCTTATAAGTTCTACTACTAATAACCTTTAGATAAACCAGGTTTTTCTTTTGTATAATACATATTAAATATTTTTGTGGTAAGCATTTATTCAGTCCTTGTGCTACACGTTCCATCAGCTACTGATTGCTTTTCTTCCTGCTTTCTGTATTTTTTTAAGGCTAGTAAATAAACCTATTGCGCCATTTGCCACTATTGCAAATGTAATCTTCATTTTCTTACCTTTCATGTGCTTTTTTCCCCTTGGCAGTGACAAAATCAGAAAGGTTTTAAGTATTAATTATTGTGTTTATAAGTATATATTTCTGGTAGAATGTTAATTTAGGGGTGTGTAGGACAAGGCAGATCTCAAGCGTGAGGAAAAAATAAGAATGGCTTCATGGCAGAAAGGGAACTTGGTTAGATAGGTACCTACTTCAGTAGAGTACCTTTTTTGTTTGAGAAGATATACTTAAAAACTTTTAGACAGACATTAATTTTATAATAAATCTTGAAAAAAATGATTTCAACAGTTGTAAGAACTTAGGGTAGCAAAGAATGTGAGAAAGATAATTCTCAGTGGAAAAAACTTTCTAATTAATAGTATCATAGGATCAAATCAGTTTTTTTGTCTCCTTCATTGGCAGTTTTACAGAAGTTCTCATAGGAGTTCTCCAGTTTTTGAAGGGGATTTGTGGCATAAACAAATATGTATATGTAATATAAACTAAAGTAATTCCATTATATCCCACTATGAATAGGACATAACTTTTTCTTTGAGAGTTTTAAACAGCCAGTTTCTCGTATTCTTTAGAAAAGCCTTGGTCATATCGTTCTTGTCACCTCTCTATCTACTCAAGACGCTTGTCTGTTAACTAGCATAACCTAAATGTTTAGCTTGTGCTTAAACTAATTTTCTTTGTTCTATCTATAGCTCTTAGTGTATCATTGGTATCTGAATGTTATTCTACCTTCAATAAAGTTAGCTATTTAAAATAATCATTCGGCAACTTTTTTTTACCCTTTTAATATCTAGAATTAATTGAGTTCAGAAACTTCATAGAGTAATGATTGTATAAAGGTACAAAATAATTGCCCCCATATTCTTAGAATCTCAGCAAATGTTGTTAAATGATAAATGTTTAAGTGGATTTCGACTGTTGTCTGGACATTAGCTTAAATTAAGCATCTGTTAGTCAAAAGAAGGCATCTCATCTAGTGATTCTTGAGATGTCTTTAGGACATCTGTTCCTAAAGGATAAGTATCTTTTCACATCACTAAGATAACTTGGGTAGGTTGATTGGCCAGTGAATTTTCCTTTTTCTCCTTCTCTTTTTTGCTTTTTATTTGAATGTAGGGTTAAGAATATTGTATCTTGGAGGAAAGAATAAAAGTAACGCTAGTAAGGTAGAAAGAAGTAATGACTAACTGAGATGGTGAAAAAACCAGGTGAACAGGTTTTTGAAACCGATCTTAGTGATGGAAATTTACTGGCTCTACCAAAAAAAAATTTACTGCAACTGCTAATTATATCAGCTCCTCCATTGTTGAATCAGAGATCTTAGGATTCATATTGCATGAATGAATTTGAAATAATGAAAATTTTCTTTCCGAAAGGATTAGTGCTTTTACAATGATGATATATCCTGTATGTGTTATTAATAGCCTTAAGAGTAGGATGAGGGAGAATAGCCCTGTATAGAATGCTTAAGGTGTATGCTTGACTGTGTTTTTATAACCTGCCTCACAGTATACTATAATGAAAAGGGCCTGAGCTAGTCAGACTTCGGATTTGAATCTCAACTCTATCTCTTTAGGCACTTGTGCAAGTCACCTAATCTTTCTACAACTCAGTTTCCTCAACTAACTTGCTTTGAGGTGAAGTTATTAAATATAAAACTTCCTAGCCTAGTGCTTGGTTTTCAATAGGCATTTAACCAATGCTAGTTTTCTATAGAGATTTGTATAATAATACTAAAAGGGTTTTAAAAGCTCTCCTTAGTTGATGGGTATCGCACACTTAATATATAGAGCTTCATAATCTCAAATGTTTTAAAAGTAGGTACTTGAGTATCAGTTGGAGGCCTCAGTTTCAATGTCCGTTTAATAGGGACCTCCAAGTTTTTAATTATTTGCAAGCAACATGATTATAATCAACAGACTAATATGAGAAATAATAAGAGTTCAAATTTTCTGGATCTAAGATCACTCCTGTTTCAGCAATGTTGAATTAGATTATCAAATTTCAAATAAGTCCTTTTTATATAGCCACAAAATCTATTAAGTAGAAATAAAACTAATGAGATATGCAAAACACTTTAAGAAAAAAATACAATAGGCTGTAAAGGACATAAAAGAAGACAAATAATTGAAGAGGGGCTGTGTTCGTTCATACAGTGAAAAAAAATCAATACTATCAAGTTATCGATGTTCTCCTAAGTAGTCTATATGTTTAATGTAATTGCAGTAAAAATCACAACAGGCTTTTTGGGGTAACTTGATAAAGGAGTTCTCATGTTGATAGTGAAGAGAGTATTTGTCCAAAAGTAGTCATGACAGTCTTGTAAGATATCGTAAGGAAGGTCTTGTATTAGCAGGGACCAAAAGATGTTATTAAACAGGAAAATGTGGTATTGGTAGAGGGATAGACAAATAGATCATTGGCTTAAAATAGAGAGCCCAGAAATAGATGTATGCTTATGGGCAGTTGGATTAGAATATATAGCTGTTTAAATAGAGGTATTTGTCAAAAAAAGCAAATCAACCAAATTATTATTCAGAAGTACACCATCAGGGTAATCAGAAGACAGTCCTTGGGCTTATAAATGTAGTAATTGACAAAGTATGTTAGAATTACTAGAATGAGATTAAAGGTGAGGAGTGCGCCAACAACATTGTCCTTGGCATCACTCTATCACAATTAGGGTCGTTGTTCTGAGTATAACATTTCTTAGTGTTTTGTGAAAGCTGTGTGCAGTGCAGCTCTTAATTCGTCCTTACAGAGGGCGAATTAATGAAGCAAAGAACGCTGGGCTTTTTTTGTTGTTTTAGTATTAGTCTCCTCATGTAATATATACATTAAAATACGTTCATAGGGAGTAACTTACAGCATGCATAGTCCCTGCTTTCAAGGAGTTTACACTCTTGGGGGATGAGGGTAGGGGCAGGTCTACCTACAGGTAACTATGCCATGATAGCAATCATAACTGAGTTTTAATAAAATACTAAAATGGGGAATTGGAGGATTCTGACTATGGAGTTTGAGGTAGGCTTCATGGTCTTTAATTCTGAAAATAGAGGGAAGGTCATTTTAGACAAAATGCGTTGAGCCAAGATAGGAATGAATTAAATCCACCCCCACCCCACCCCCGCAGGCTGCGCTGTGTGGCATGCGGGATCTTAGTTCCCAGACCAGGGATTGAACCCGAGCCCTCGGCAGTGAAAGCGCAGAGTCCTAACCACTGGACTGCCAGGGAATTACCTGAATTAAATTCTTGATATGGTTGGTAGTTGGTGGGTTCTGTAGTCAGGCTAGCTGAGCTGAATTCAGGATCCCTCTACTATTTGTCATGTGACATTGGGCAAACAGTCCTTTGGTACTTGAGTTTCTTCATCTATAAATTAGAGATAATACTAATAATTACCTCATAGGATTGAAATTTTAAAAAAATTCTCCGTCGAAGTATGGTATATATAAAAAGAACTGCACATATAATAAGAATATAGCTTGATGAAGTGTCATAAGCTGGACACACCTGTATAACCAGCACCAGATCAAAAAAACAACACTATCAGCATCCCTGGAGGCCTCTACAGTCTCCACGGTGATTTGAGAATTCAATGAGATAAAATTTGTAAAGTGCTCAGAATAGCCCCTGCATACATATATCTCCATCAATGTTAATATTATATTCAGTAGACATTTGGAAATGGAGCTCAGAAGAGGGATAAGGGTCGTAGTGTAAATCCAAATATCATCCATGTGGTGGTGATCCACCATTATAGCTGTGAGCATGGATGAAACCAGAGAAAGTACAGTGCCTGCCATACATCAAACATTTAGTAAACGTTTTTTGAATGAGTGGGGAAAAAAAATAGAACAGAGCCATAGTTACAAACTTGGGGGACATCTGTGTTTAAAGTAGGGCCAAAGAAAGAAGCAAATACTGGGACAGGGTCGGGGTGGGCAGAGAGCTGGAAGAATGTAGTGTTCATAAAAACCAAAAGAAGATGGAGTAATCAGCAATGTTAGGGCTTTAGAGAGGCTGGATAAAGGATTGATAGTTAGCAAAATCTTTGGTATAATTTTCATGGGCAGCCAGTATAGAAAAACTAGAATCTGATCGTTTGGAGCTACAGAAAGACAAGCATAAAATTTTGCATAAGATAGGTCTTGTAGTCTAATTTAGTATTCAAATAAAATTTTTTGTTGCTGTAGTTGACGTGCAGTTGATTTACAGTGTTGTGTGAATTTCTGCTGTATAGCAAAGCAGCTCAGTTACACACACGTATACATTCTTTTTCACATTCTTTTCCATTGTGGTTTATCCCAGGATATTGAATGTAGTTCCCTGTGCTATACAGTTGTTTATCCACAAATAAATTCTTGAGGGTCCTAGAGGTTAAATGGGCTTAAAGTATTCGGAAGCACTGTTTTTGAAGATCAATTAAATGAAAATAAAATTTTTAATTCATTTTTTATTTCTGGGAAAAGATAATATATTGTATAAAGTGCATTACATTGGTATGGTAGTCGGCATTAAATGGGCAGAAAACTTCCTTGAAAAGAGGTTTGAGGAAATCTGACACTTGATAGAAAAACGAAAAACAGTAAGAAAACCTTTTAAAAACTAATCATATAGATGAGGGCAAAGAGTGATGTGATTTATGAAGGTGGCTTTATTGCTTCTCTCACTCCCCCAGTCCCACTCATCCCAAACCATTTTTTACTATAAGCAGAATGGTCACTATAAAATGTAAATTTAATCCCAACACTCTTCTGCTTAAAATCCTTCATTTGCTATCCATTACTTTAAGAATATCTGGTTATCCTAGCTCTGTATTTAGAGGATTTGGGGATCTTATTGTACAGGCTTAATTCCTTATTCACATTTATGAAATCCAAAAAATTCTGAAAATGCTGCTAGTAAGTTTGCAAAAAAAAAAAAACTTGACAGTAGAAACTAACATGAAGTGGGGGGGAGGCTATTTTTAATTTTTTATTTGCATCTCAGTGTGAATATTCATACCTTTCTCTGAAGAAATGTTAATATGTTTGAGACATAATGAAAGATGTGTTTTTCTTGAGTATAGAAAGTTATAGAGCACTTTGGTTTAATTTATGGTATCCATTAGCTTTAATTGTACCCAATAGTTTGTTTCTTTTTTGAGTAATTCTGTTCACAAATATTTACAAGGATTAACATTGCATGACTTTTTCTTTCTTAGAGGTCTTCCAAAGAAAACAATTTGCTTATTTTTCAAAATGGAATAAAATTCATTTTATCTTAATTACCATATGGATCCACTGGATCTTTTTTTATAAGTCTAAGATTTGGAGTATGGAATCTTAGTGATCTTATTTTTCTGTATCTTGAAACATTTTGCTATTTCATGATCCTAGGAATTATTTCCTCTTTACTCATCACTTATTCCTAACTATGTTAAAAGAAGACTAATACAATAGGAAAATGGTGTTGGAAGCACCTAGAACAGGGGTCCCCAACTCCCGGGCCGCGGACCGGTACTGGTCCATGGCCTGTTAGGAACCGGGCCTCACAGCAGGAGGTGAGCGGCGGGCAAGCGAGCGAAGCTTTATCTGCTGCTCCCATTGCTCTCATTATTGCGTGAACCACCCCCTCCCATCCGTGGAAAAATTGTCTTCCACGAAACCAGTCCCTGGTGCCAAAAAGGTTGGGGACCACTGACCTAGAAGGATAGTACAATAGTGAAATAATTGGAGGATGTTGCATTGCCTAAAGTATTGCATCGTCTTTCAAGAAGGTATGAAAGAAAGGAGAGATGCTGTCTTTAATAGTTGGCTTTTAGTTTTCCTTCAGCACAGTTGAGGAGTCAGAATTACTCATTCTCTGTTCATACCGGCAAAGAGAAGAAAGTTAACACAAGACAATATTTGACAACTCTTAGCTAAATAAGATGAATACAAAAATAGCACCACTCTAGACAAATGATAATGGTGAAATTGATTGTATAAGCAAAATCTCAGCCTAAGAGTCTATAGATACAATGTCCTAGATGATTTTTTTCAAACTGAAGAATCAGTGAGTGAACAATATAAGGATAAAAAAGGAAAGTAAGGTATTCTCATCTAGTTAACAGGAAGGACTTCATTATGTAATATTCTGTGACAAGTTCCAGAACATCCCATTTTGCTAAAAGCATATGTGGCAGAAATCTTTCATGTTTTGTGATGTTTGTGAACCAAAATTTACTCGATACGGTTCATTAGTGGACAGATGCTTAAGGCAGATTTGTATACAAAGGTAGTTGGAAGGAAATAGATGGTGTAGAAATTAAAAGATTCTTTAGATCATTCCAAAGCAAAAACACTGACAGTGTTTTATAGTTATGGAGCAAAGTAAATGACCATCTCTCTTCAACAAAATATGAGCCATAAAACATTTCAAAACTTTTTTAAGCATTGCATTTTGACAATTCAAATGCAGGAAGATGAACCAAAAGTAATGGTAAGTTAGAACTCATTAGAGAAATATTTGAAATGTGGAATTAGCATTTATGGGATGGACATGTTCCATGTTCATGCATGAAAGTTGATGAGCAGTTACGTTCAGAGAACATGGTCCATTTTGTGTATATGTGGAATAAAAATTTGGGTTTACTGTACTTTGTATTTAAAATTTTCTAATAGTATTTTCATTATCCCTTATTCTTATGTAAATTGTCAAATGACCTCAAAAATACAGAAAATGTAAGAGGTCCAATGGACCCAAATGATATTTCTCCTGGTATGTTGAGAGTTAAAAGATGTCAAGAAAACTGTCAGTGGTTTTCATATGATATTTAACCACCCTCTCTCCCTTGTAGTCTACCCATCTAAAGAGTTGGTAGAAATTGTAGGATTAGTTATTTTATTTATTCTAGTTTTTAAGAAGAAAACAGAGCCTGAATTTAAATTTCTTGCTAAAATTCTACAATGATGCAGTTATTGTTTTAATAGCACTGTGAAGGTTAATGGGAGCATGACATTACAATAACAAGTTTAAGGAATATTTAAAGGTGGTTTGTCTTTGGGGTGATTCTGTGAGAAAGTTTAATTTTGCATCATTCTCAACATTATAAAATACTAAATGTAAAGATAAATTTGTCAGTGATTTTGTAGATACGTAAAATGCCATAATTTGACCTAGAAAAGTCCAACAATGTTGAGCATTAAATTTGGACTAATGGAAAGGTTAAATTGTGTTTTGTGTGCCAAGAGAAAGACAGAAAAAAAAAAGTTTTATCAGTTACTTTACCATTTTATGCAAAATTGAAACAAACACATACAAAGTATGTTTTTCCAGGGGGTAAAAAGCACATTTAATAATGTAAGTGACAGGAGCTGCCTACATTTTCTTGACTGAGACTTGTTTCCCTCATGGCCTTTCAGAAATGAAACATTTCGCATTTGTCCTATAGTGGTTCCTCTAGAAATTTAGCATGTTTCACTTAGTCTAAAGTTAATCATTACCTTTACTCTCCTAAACAATACCAGGACTTAAAATGTTTTAACTTTGGTCAGTCCCCTCCTGATTTTTGTGCTTTTGTTGTACTATATTTCAGATGTTCTTAACCTCACAACCGTTGTTGAACAAAATTATTGTTTTATATAGCTAGTGAGTATTTAAATTTGCCGTCGTATTTACCACTTTTTTTTTTTTTTTATTTAACATTCATTCATTTTCATTCTTCCTAAAGTAAATCTTTGAGAATGTCCTTTAATGTGGGTCTACTGATAACAATGTTTTTTTGGTTTTTCTCTCTTTTTTAATCTCAAAATATCTTCATTTCACCCTTCTCATTCTTGAGAAGTCATCACTTAGTTTCTAGGGATTTTTTTTCCTCAAGCTACTTGTGCTTCTCTCTCTTTGGTGTTTACAGTTTCACTCAGATTCGTATTGGTGAGAATTCCTTATTTAATCCTACTTAGGGTTAGTTGGGGGCTCCTGGATCTGAGGATTGTTATATCAGACATTCTATTTAGATGTTTCCTCTCTCCCTTTTTCTTCATTTGCAACTCCAATGAGTTGTTAAGTTACCATTTTTTATTTTTTTCTCCTGGTCTTTTAACCTCTTTAATATCTTTCATCTCTTTGTGTGCCTTCTGAGTAATTTTTATAGATTTTTTTTTGCCAGCTATGTCTAATCAGTTACGTAATGCCTTTCTGAGTTTCTGATTATAATTTTAATATACTGTATTTCATTTCTGGAAATTCTGTTTTTTTTTTAATTCATCTGGTTGTTTTTGATTGAACTCTTAGTTCTTGGTCTTGGTTTTCATAGTCTCTTTACTTCTTTAAGTGTACTTATTTTATATTTCATATCCAATACTAACACTTGCAGTCTTTTTTTTTTTTTTTCAAACTCTTGCTCCTAGTATCTTGTTTTCTTATGGGTTTTGTTTGTGATTTTTGATTGAGATCTCCTCTTTTTTGGAACATGGTAGCATTAGAGAGGAATGAGCATTTTGTGGTACCTGGAAGAAAATAAATAAGTAAATAAACGCCAAACCAATTAGTTAGTTTTCCTGGTTAGCTAATGTGAATTCCAGAGCCCAAAGTAGGGGAGTGCTGGCCTGTTGTTAAGAATTATCAGGAGAGGCTTCTCTCCTTTACTTGGAGCCAAGGCTGAGACAGGAAAGTTTCCTTACAGTTCTCCCTTAAAGGAGGAAGTGGGCTTTTTCCTAATTCACCTGCTGTTAGTTTTGTGTGGGAGTTCCAAAATTCTAAACCATTACTTCCCTATGCCTTTGATGTCTCTGCTAACTTAGAAAATAATATTTGTACAGCAGCACACTGGGTAAACTGGGAGGAGATTTGGAGCCCTAGATAAGACTATTACACAGCTGTAGGCAGCAGACTTGGGGCTCTGGCCACTTTTGCAGTGCTCATTTTACCTGAGAGCAAGTACTGTTTCCATGTCATAAGATAGAAGGAAACATTTTGCTTAAAGGGGCAGTAAGTAAAGAGCAGGAAAATGAATGGTGAATACCATTACAGACTCTAAGTTAATGTTCTGTATCATAAAATGGTGGTTCTCAAACTTTTTGGTTTGGGGACCCTTCTAACTTCTGATTATTAAAAACCCCCAAAAGCTTTTGCTTATGTGGATTATACTAATATTTACTATTTTAGAAATTTTTAAAATATTTAAATTGTTTTAAAATAGTAAAAAAAACCCCACTACATGCTAACCAAAAATATCTTTATGAAAAATAACTATATTCCAACCACTGAAAAAGTAGTAAGATGAGAAGCATTGTTTAACATTTTTACAAATCTTTTTAATATCTCAAGGTGGATTCTCATACCTGCTTCTGCATTTAGTCTGTTGCAATAAATTGTTCGGATTAAAATATATGAAGGCAATCTGTAATTGAAAAGGGAGAACCAACCTCCTGAGCCCTCTGAAACGGCCTTAGGGACCCTCAGCGGTCCTTGGATCACATTTTGAGAACCACTGTTGTATAGAAACTAACAGAGGTGTAGGATGCCGCATATGCGGACAAGCCATTTGTACACGTAAGTTATTTTAATTTCAGTAGTGACTATAAATTTAGTAGTGTAGTATAAAGCCAGGTCATATTAATGGAATTCAGAAGCACTTAAAGATGGGCCTAAAGTTGGATATAGATTAGGGTTGAGGCCAGAAATGTAGATATTGGAGTTGTGTTGGGATAACTAGAAAGGAGTATTTAAATTCGGGGTGGGTTTGTTGGTCATTGAAGTTGCCAGTTTGAGAATTCTATTCTGTTATCTTTCTGCTTATCTTTCATTACTCAGAGTAATGCATTAATTAATTGAAAATAGTATAGAAGGGCTTAATGAAAACAACAGTCCCTTATTTTCCTTCTCCCTGCCTCCCAATTCCCCACCTTTAACACATTTTGGTTTTATTTCTAACCTCCATATCACTAAATAGTATGCTGCTTTTTTATGTCTTAATTTATCAACTTTATGCATTATAGCTTGATTTCTTACAATCATGGTTAGGATTTCATACATGCTCTCTCATGCTTCTCATTTCTCCTCCCAGATTCAGTGATATGGCTATTTCTGTTACTTCAAACAATACACACCAATTCTAGTTCCATCAAAGGTAGACAGTATCTTGGTACTCTCTAAGAATCTTGAAACCCTTGTGCTTTACTTTCCCTCTTTCTCCACCCCATCCCCCAACTCAGCTCTCGTTTTCCTTGTGATGACACTTACATTGTGTTCTGTAATCATAGTTTATCTTCTGTGATTTAGGTTGATTCTAAAACCTTAAAGCAGAAAACTGTTTCATTATTATGACTGAATAGTATTTACTCTGGAGCCAAGTACTGTTCTATGATTAGAATTCCTCATGTATTCCATTTTTACAACCCTGTATCACTTAATAGAGAATCTTTGCAGGGTCAAGTCCAAACAGATTTTTCCTTTTTTACACCCTATTAATTGGTCAACTGAGATCATGACTTTTCTTGAGCAGTTTTATATTTCCTGAAGTCTTTCATTACCCTTTTTTTCACCCAAATCTTCTTGGTGCCTTGATTATATCATGAAATTTTCCCAGGCTCTTGGTCTACTGTCTATTGTCCAGTCGTCTGTTTTCCTAGACATCCTTCTCCTGGAGGCTTCTGTCCTTCCTTTGATTTCAGTCTCATAAACTTACTGCCTTTCTGGGCCTGCTGCATAGCTGCCGACCTGGACTTTTATCTGTCTCCTGAGTTTGAATCCACTGTTTGTGTGATCCCATGATATCTTTCTTGTTTTATAGTTTGCTGAAGTATGTTTTCATGTAGCTTCCTAAGAAAAGGCATGTGGGAGGTAAACTCCTTCAGACCTTGAATGTCAAAATCATTCTTCTGTGTTAATAGTTTAACTGGGTGCAGAATTCTACATTGATAATCATTTTCCCTTGAATTTTGAAGACATTACCCTATTGTCCTCCAGCCACTGGTGTTATCAATAAGTCTGATTTTCATTTACTTGTACGTAGGTGATCTGTTTTTCTTCTCTCTGTAGATTTAAAGGATCTTTTTTTTTGTCTTGAGGTGTTATGAAATGCTATCAATATATGTCTCTCAGTGTTGTTCTTTCATTCTGTTTTGCACTCCGTAGATCTTTGAATTTGAAAATACGGGCCTCCCTTCAAGAGTGGGAAATTTCTTAATTTCTTCCATCTGCTTTTTTTCTTTTCTCTAGAATTCCTTCTTGTTGGAGTATTAGATGTGCTATATTTACCCTTTCTCTTTTATTTTTATCTTGTCCGTGTCCTTCAACTTTATCTTCTAACTAGTGTAAAATTCTTGTTTTATGGATACAAATTAGAGATTTTTAAAGTTCTTATCTGTTGCTTTGAGATGTCCATTTCCCATGGGTTCATTCTTATTTCTTTTGCAGTTTATAGTAGGCTTTCTTTAAACATCTGGTGATTTTAGCTGGCTGTTTATTTCGGTAAGGCTTCTGGCTGGCTTCACTTTTTGGTAAGCAAGTAGGGAGCAGACCATTAACCTCCAGCTTAAGTTCAGAAATATGAAGGATGTTTTTACTCTTCAATATTAGTAATTTCCTAAGTACTCTCCGCCCCCCCCCACCCCCACCACCCCCACCACCCCCCCAAGAGAAATACCCTTCCATTTTATGTCTGATTGTTTCTTTTTCTTTTTCTTTTTTTTTTTTGGTATCTTTTTGTTTCTTTGTTTATTTATTTTTGGCAGCATTGGGTCTTCGTTGCTGCACATGGACTTTCTCTAGTTGTGGCGAGCGGGGGCTGCTCTTCATTGCAGTACACAGGCTTCTCATTGCGGTGGCTTCTCTTGTTGCAGGGCACAGGCTCTAGGCACGCGGGCTTCAATAGTTGCAGCACGTGGGCTCAGTATTTGTGGCTTGCGGGCTCTAGAGCGCAGGCTCAGTAGTTGTGGCTCACAGGCTTAGTTGCTCCGCGGCATGTGGGATCTTCCCAGACCAGGGCTCGAACCCGTGTCCCCTGCATTGGCAGGCAGATTCTTAACCACTGCGCCACCAGGGAAGTCCTTGTCTGATTGTTTCTTAAACTTTCTTACCCATGTTGTTTTTATATGTTTGTTTCATAATTTATTATTTAATTTGTCCCAGTTTAAAACTGACTGAAGCTGATTAGATTTAATTTATTCACAAAGGATATTACCATCTAAGTAAAAGCTTCTGCTCTCCTGGATGCTTAGTAAATGAAAATCTTCTCATATTTCACAAATTATTTTCTGTGGCACAAGATTTGGGATTTTATGTCCTGTTCTATTTAAGAAAAAAAAAAATTTTTTTTTTTTTTTTTGGCCACACGGCTTGTGGGATTTTAGTTCCCCAGCCAGGGGTTGAACTGAGGCCCTCGGCAGTGAGAGCATGGAGTCCTAACCACTGGACCGCCAGGGAATTCCCTATTTAAGAAATTTAAAGACAGTTAAGTCTTACATTTTATGTAGGGATATAATTTAACACCTTTTATTCTCGGGCCCCAGACTAGGCAAAAATCTTGATTTGAACTGTTTCAACTTAAGACTAATTTTTATGTAAACTAATTTGAACTTGATGTGAATTTTTAAAAATTAATTTACTTATTTAGACTTAGCTACTTGATATTTAATTGAATGGCTATAGTCCAGTCTGGTCATCTATGTCATGTGAAAGGCAGTTTTCCCAAAGGTATTTGAAATTGGAAGAGAATTTCCCAGATGGGTCTAAGATAACAAATCAGAGAATCTTTTTTCTGAACAATAGTCAGCTGCCCTAGCCCTTGACCCCCTGGGAACTGGGACTGGATCATCATTCTTCATGATGCTTTGGTGGAGCATGGGGTTCCAGCCCGGATGGTGGTTAGGGACCTGGCTCTACAGAGCAAGTTAGGTTAGACAGCCCTAGGGATGTCTATGGTAGTTGCTAAATGCACTGGCATCTTTTTATATGATTCCTGGGAAGGGTGACTATAAAATTTACTGTTCAAACTGAGACACATAGGAGAGTGAGAATACTATTAATGATTATGCTGGGGCAATAGGCATAAACCAGAGCATGAGGTCATCCCTTCCTGAGTTGCATGGACTTTTAAGGATCAGTGGTAGTATAAGTCAAATTGCCTGCCTAGTGTACTTGACATTCCTATTCTACTCCAACTTTTGTTTTTTGTCCTATAGGACATATTTTGGGGACCATGAAATGTGAACAGATACTCGATAAAGAGCAGTGGGATGAATGGAACATATAGGAATTCAAGACTGTCTGAATTTTACATAACCATGTAGTCTCTACGTGGGAAATCTTATCAGTAAACGTTAAATACAGGTTTCACAGAACTGGTGTATTTATATTTTAAACATAATTCTTTTTCTCAGTTCTAGGAATTTTGAAGAAGTATATGTTATTGGAATTTTTCTTAAGGATGTGGAATTATCCATAGAAAATGTCAATGCCCAACCAATTTCCCACTATTACAGTTTAAACTTCCCTTTTCCTGTCTTATAATTGGCATATATGTAGGAAATGTTAGCTAATTTTAATAACAAAACGTGGAAAACCTCATCCAAATAGAAATTATAAGAGTTTCTTTGGACTCTGTTCTAAGTTTTTGTTTTTTTTTCTTTTTCATATTGGGCTGAAATCTGCCACCCTTCCATCCATTGGTTCTAGTTCTGTTCTCTGGAGCAGCATGGAGTAAGTCTCTTCTATTAGAAGGCAGCTATCATATCTTCCAAGGTCACCTTTTCTAGACTGAATGTCCCTAGGTCTTACTTTATGTGAAATAATACCCATACTTAGAAACTTCATATTGATTCCCTTTGAACACATCCTAATTATCAGTGTTTTCCATAATACAGTTAAAATATGATGGCCCCAGATTTTTAATTCTGTGCCATATTTTTTTTTGGTATTGTGCATACCAGTGAAGAATACCTGTACTATAACCCATGAATCAAACACTCTAGTTTATAGTGCAGCTTCAGCTTATGTCAGGTATTTTTTTCTTAGCTATTCTTAACTGTTGGCTCATATTAAAACTTATGAGCTAAATAACTGTTGGGGCTCTCCTTTTTTTAAGAAGGCATTTTTCTGCCTTGGTAATATAGCTTTAGCAAGTGTGATTGTGAATGTATTACTTACTCAAGAGAACCTAAAACAACAAAAACGTTTTCATATGCTAACATTTGTGGGCCTGGTTTTATGTGATATAGGCTCTCAATTTAAAAATTAAAGTAAATGTTATTTTAAGAAATTTAGCTGAAGATTCATTTGATTTACAGTTTTAGAAAATGTTTTTGTCTCTCTGAGGTTTAAATGGTTATGATTGCAAAGCATCTGACTTAGGTCTCCTTTTGCAACATGTGCTACTTTTTAAGAGAAAAAGAAATGTGTATAATGAATTGCTGCCTATAACCTGGAAAATTTATCTAAAATAATAGATATTCCATTGTAAGTTCTGTACCTTAGAGCAGGATTTCTCAACCTCAGCACTGTTGACATTCTTTGGATAATTCTTTGTTGTGGATAGCTGTCCTTTATGTAACAGCATCACTGGCCTCTACCCACTAAATACCAGTAGCACACATCACCACCTCCTCCTCCGCAGTTTAACCATCAAAAATATCTCCAGACATGGCCAGATATCTCCTGGAGGGCAAAATCTCCCCTAGCTGAGAACCACTGCCTTACAGCATCAGAAGTATTTCTTAAGTCATCTCGGTAATAGTTTCTACCTGAAATGTTTTCCATAATTGGAGTTAGAATACAATATTTTTCTTGATATGATTTCCTTGTAGAGATTTTTTTTTAACTGTAGAACATAATAAAGAACTATACATGTAAGAAATACTTTTTTAAGTTCCTAGGTTGATCGGTTTTTTCTTTCTTCCTAATACTGCTTCTTATCCCAGTTTATCCTCCCTGCTTTGTGATATGATCTTTGATCTGAAACATATGTGTGACTATCTAATTTGTTCAAATTAAGGAATGAAAATTATGCAACAGTAACAAATAGGATGTTGGTTAGGTGGTTTATTAAGCTCAAATACCTGTTCTCTTGTAGTCTATGATTAAATTATTGGGAAATGTGCTTTTGATTTAAGTTGATTAAACTCCTAGATTTTAAAAATTAAATTGTATTATGTTTATTCTTCTACTCCACAATATAGCCAGCAGCCAGCTTCGGGTGTAGCCTACTCTCATCCAACTACGGTTGCTAGCTACACTGTCCATCAGGCTCCAGTAGCTGCTCACACAGTTACTGCTGCCTATGCACCAGCAGCCGCCACAGTTGCAGTTGCCAGGCCTGCTCCAGTAGCTGTTGCAGCTGCTGCAACAGCTGCTGCATATGGAGGGTACCCCACTGCACACACAGCGACCGACTATGGTTATACACAGAGGCAACAAGAAGCACCTCCACCACCACCCCCAGCTACTACACAAAACTACCAGGTAAGAAAACTACTTTCGTTAGCCTTAACATATAGGTTCAGTGGCTTCAATGTTTAATGTAATGTCCAAGCCAATGCTTCTCAAAGTTGGGTCTTCCAAAATATACCTCTAATGATACAGAAGAGTGAATGTGTATTCCTAGATAATTTGGGGGCATACTCCAAGCATTAAGTTTCCTTGCAGTGAGTTTTTTTTTTTAAATTTTATTTCATTTTATTTATTTTTGGCTGTGTTGGGTCTCCGTTGCTGTGTGTGGGCTTTCTCTAGTTGCGGCAAGCGGGGGCCACTCTTTGTTATGGTGCGCGGGCTTCTCATTGCGGTGGCTTCTCTTGTTGCAGAGCACGGGCTGTGGGCATGTGGGCTTCAGTAGTTGCGGCACGCGGGCTCAGTAGTTGTGGCTCACGGGCTCTAGAGTGCAGGCTCAGTAGTTGTGGTGCACGGGCCCAGTTGCTCCGCGGCATGTGGGATCCTCCCGCACCAGGGCTCGAACCCATGTCCCCTGCATTGGCAGGTGGATTCTCAACCACTGTGCTACCAGGGAAGCCCCTTGCAGTGAGTTTTATATTAATAATCCCCCAGTGCATTGCACTCCACTCTATATATATGTTTGCTTTAATTAAAAAAATACAGTAATTGGGAATTCCCTGGCAGTCCAGTGGTTAAGACTCCACGCTTCCACTGCAGGGGGTGCGGGTTCGATCCCTGGTCAGGGAACTAAGGTCGCACATGCCACATGGCGTGGCCAAAAAAAAAAAAAGATACGTTAATTACTGTTTAAGTATTTTAATTTTATTACAAGTTTTTGAGAAAAATTAAGACATATAGGGTCTTCTGCCCCCTTTTTAAAATTTTTATTTATTTATTTATTTTAGGGTCTTCTGCCCCTTGTTGGTACTATGGCATTATTTATCCACTTGGGACACCCCTGTGTCTCGTAATTTGAGAACCATGAGCCTCAGCTAAATACGACAAATTACATAGTGTCTTCTTGAAACTTATCAAGGGTGGGAATTCTATTGCCTAAATGTACATTCTTCCCTCAAGGTGTTCTTTCTTAGTTTGTAATAGAAATTGAATTGCTTCTTGTTAGATTTATAGGGACATAAAGATCTAAGTCTGTTTATGATAATATAATTCTCTTTATGTCTGATATGACACTAAATTATTACCTGCTTATTTAATTAAATTTCGTCCTAATCCTTTAACCCATTTTTTGTTTGCTTTAACATGTGTGATTGTTTTCATTATGTCCAGAGACAGAATATAATAAATTTTATTGTTTTTGATAGGATGTATGAAGCCCGTCATTTTCTGGGCCCTGCCAACTCTTTCAGCCTTTCCTCCTGCATACCTCAGGTGTACCTCCCCAGCTCTCCTCACTATATGCAGTGCCAGAATTCACCCAGCTCACCTTGATCTTCATTGCCTTGGAGATTTATATTTAGCGTTCCTTTCCCCTGGAGCCTCTGTTCCCCTTTTCTCCACCTGGAAGCTCCTACTCATTATTATGTTAATGAATAGTAGTAATAAGGAAGAATGAAAAGAAAGCTGTGGAACAGTCACAAAGCTTAGAACACCCAGGTGTTCTTTACTGTGGGATCCATCTTTAAGGCAGATCCGCCAAGCAATTTTTTAATAAAATTAATTTTTTAAAAAAATAATGCTTATTTTAAAATATTGATGATTTTTCTGATTGTAAAAGTTAAGCATACTGCTTAAAATGGTTTTGACCTTATTTGATGATGTCCAAAATGAATGTCCTTTGTATTGAATTTGAATCTTCTGTCTCTGTTCCTACATATTTAGACTTTTGTTTTCTTTTATTGCATTTTTAATATAGTAAAGATGAGGGTTTTTTTCCGTCTGCCACTTCACTCATAGCAAGATTTTCTTTCATTCTCTTTCTTTAGGACTCGTACTCATATGTAAGATCCACAGCTCCTGCTGTAGCTTATGATAGTAAGCAGTACTACCAACAACCAACAGCAACTGCAGCTGCTGTAGCTGCTGCCGCCCAGCCTCAGCCTTCTGTTGCTGAGACCTACTATCAGACAGGTGGGTTTTATTAACATATGCCCTTTCATTGTACACTATTGAAACATATTATTCAAGGTGTTTTTTAACGAAAATATGCTTTTGAATCCATCTAAACTCATTGTGTTATATTACCTTGAGGGGCAGGTTCTAAGCATGTCCTTCTCTTTCTCTACAAGAATGGCTTTGAGTCCCAAAGAGAGAAGATCTTGGAGGCAATTCATAATCATGTCCTTCCTTCCTGGAAGTGTATTTCATATCTGTTCTTCAGATTATAGTTCTTTTCCTGTTGAAATAAGCTGTACAAAGAAGTTGTGGCAATAACTTCTGGCCATCTTCTTCTCTTTGTCCGAAATGCGCAGACATAACTGCTGATTGCCTTTGTAACTAGTGGAGGCCCTAGTATGGTTTCCATTTTGTGGACCCTTTCTTTTTTTTGGCCGTGCCGCGCAGTTTGTGGGATTAATAGTTCCCCAACCAGGGATTGTATCTGGGCCCTCAGCAGTGAAAGTTTGGAGTCTTAACCACTCCGACCACCAGGGAATTCCTGTGGACCCATACTTTTAACTCATCTTTCTGTGATCTGTAATGACAGTTGGTTCTGTTACCAGCCACTGATATTACAGTACATATTAACGGTTTGAAAGCAGGAAGTATTTTGTTTGCAAAGAAGCCTACATATTTGTAGTCTTTAAAAGATGGGTTTTTTTCATAGAGATTTAATTGAGAACTTTTAAAGCAAAGCTCTCTTAGTTCTGAAAAGTAGCAACTCCTTTACTTTAATTATTTTTGAAGGACCATGAGAGTGTGGGTAGAGCCTTGGATTAGGAAAGAGTAGAATTGGTTTCTAGCACTGGCATTACCACAATGTGGGCAAGTGATTTTTTACCTCATTTCATCTCTGTTCTCTTATCTGTGAATGGGGTAGTTGACTCAGATCTTTTTTTTTTTTTTTTAATTATATCTTATTTTATTTGATTTATTTTTGAGTAACACTTTTTTATTATTATTTTATTTAATTATTTTTTGGCTGCATTGGGTCTTCGTTGCTGTGCACGGGCTTTCTCTAGTTGCAGCGAGCAGGGGCTGCTCTTCATTTTGGTGCACGGGCTTCTCATTGTGGTGGCTTCTTTTGTTGCGGAGCATGGGCTCTAGGCGCGCGGGCTTCAGTAGTTGTGGTGCACCGCCTCAGTAGTTGTGGCTCGCGGGCCCTAGAGCTTAGGCTCAGTAGTTGTGGCACACAGGCTTAGTTGCTTCGCAGCATGTGGGATCTTCCCAGACCAGGGCTCAAACCCATGTACCCTACATTAGCAGGTGGATTCTTAACCACTGTGCTGCCAGGGAAGTCCTGACTCTGATCTTTCTAGGGTACTTTTAGTTCTAAGATTGATTTTATGAGTCCCTTAAAAGTAGTTTAAAAATATTTTGCATTATAATGACCCTGACTTTGCTTATCGTCTCTTTTCTAATGATTTGTGGGTACAGTGAACTATAATGAACTTCCTGATTAGTTACCAAGGTTAGATAGGTTGTACTTAAGAGTACTGAAGTAATCTAAGAGTAAGAAGACCTTGGTGTAGTCTGAACTCTGACATTGACCATGTGACTTCTGTAAATCATTTAGCTCCTGGACATCAGGGTTTTTTGGTAAAATGTTGTACTCATCTATATGTTGCGTGGATCAAATTTCATACTATGGGTAGGAAAAGTTTTATAAACTCTTAAGTGCTATTTATTGCAAGTACCTTTACTTAACTAGGCATGAAGTGAGTTTGGCCCCTGATATTTGGGCCTTTCTCAGAAAATTACATTTGTATGCTTTACTGATCATTAATAAGGGATTAATAATTTAATGATAATCAGTCTCATAAGATTCTTAAAGTATACATTTGTTTTAATATGTTCGAGGGCAGTGGAAAGTTTAGCAGAGACATTAATGGTAGCCATTTAAGAACAGCTGCACTCATGCTATTGACATTTGAAGAATTAAGTCAGTAGCACCTTGTGGGTTGTAATTAGATTGACGTTCACTATGGATAAATCAGTAAAATGCCATGAATAGTATATGTACAAGTTCCATGTAATTAAACATTGAAAACTTCACTGTGACTTAAATTATTCTTTGAGTCTCTCTCCATGCTGTTCCCAGTATTAAGCATAACTCTCAAGTAGACTGACTAGCCCAAATACACACACACACACATAACCCTTTTCTAAAAACTTTGTTTATTGCTGTCATGTTTTAAATAGTGCTGGTGTTTTAGTTAGTGGCAAATTTTGACAAATGTCATTTTGGAAATATGTAAAAAGCATATGTGGAGGGATAGTGAATTTATACAGATGCTATATTTTATTAAGTTGGTAATAAGAATTTTATCAAGAAGAAATTGCTAACATAAAATTTGCAGTTAATGATGTTTACATTTTTTTTTTCTAGGATATTGGTGCAGTAACTATAGTGGTTCACCCTTCTAATTTTCTGATGTCTCTTTCCCAATTTAGCCCCTAAAGCAGGTTATAGCCAAGGTGCAACTCAGTATACACAAGCCCAGCAAACTCGACAAGTGACAGCCATAAAACCAGCCACACCAAGTCCAGCTACCACTACTTTCTCCATTTATCCTGTATCCTCCACCGTACAACCAGTAGCAGCTGCAGCTACTGTGGTGCCGTCCTATACCCAGAGTGCTACTTACAGTACGACGGCAGTTACTTATTCTGGTAAGGCTGATAAACTGTGTTTAAATGAGTAAGCAAATTAAAAAGAGACTCACTAAGAAACTATCTTGATTTTCTGTGGAATGATCTTACTCCCAGTAGCAAGAATTGAATTAATGATAGGCGTTAATACGAATATATGTGTGTAATGTGACAAATGAACCATAATCGAAGTTGTAAGGTTTTTTGTTTGTTTGGTTTGTTTGTTTGTTTTTTATTAATTAGAGAAAATAACACCTAGTATTCTACAGGGTCATTTCCTGTCTGACTTTTCCAAATGAATTTGAAAGTTCAAAGTTAACTTCAGGAAATACCACTGACAGATTCTTTATATTGTTTTTTTCAGCTCTCAAGGAGCTATATCTTCATATTTATCCTCAGGAATAAGTAACCTTGAAAATATTGGGGGCCTTTATAAACATCCATAAGATGATGGTTATATAACACATCTCTTGGAAGGACAGAGTAGATTTATTTTCCTTAAATAATCATATATTTTCCCTGGAGAAGAATAATTACTAAAACCTTCTTGCTGTGCCCACTGCTCTTCCTAATTTCCAGCTGAGGTACTTTGTAGTATTGCAGTGATGAAAGTCACACATGGCTTTTTTGAAGACACTTAGCCTTGTACTACTGTATGGTTTGTTGTTGTTTTGCATTTTATTTATTCCTTAATATGCTGTCTTGTTCCATTGAGGATTTAAGGTGACATAGGCCGTTGCATTTCTTACCTTTTCATGTTTTTGTAGTAACCTAGCTACTGAATTTCTAAACTATTTTTTTATTTTTTAGAGATTTTTTTTATCTCTTACCCTATGTCAAATCCTGTGCTTGGTGCTAGGGATAGAAATCAGGCAGGCATGATGTATTTGGGATCAACAGTTCATTGTGGCTGGAATACAGGATACATGGGGTAACTATCAGGAGACGAGGCTGGAAATGTCAGTGTGGAAAGTTTTGTAGGGTCTGCTGTGGTGTCTGTCTTTATCTTGTGGGCAGACAGGGTGCCAAACAGGAGATCTCAAGAAGGGGAGCAATGGGAACAGATTTGTAAGTTAAGTAAGACAGCCATGTGGAAATGAACTGGCCTGAGGAGATGTTGTTATTCAGGATTGCCCAGATACAACTTTTCTGCCTGTCTCTGATTAGCTAGTTATAACTGTAAATGGAGTTATTTCAATGCAATCTGTTTGGACTCTAAAAAAAACAATCCACATTAGCTTTAACAAAATAAGGAATATGATGGTACCCTTTCCTATTCCTTGTTTCTCTCTTACCTGTGCTCCTTCTCCCTTTATCTTTTCTCTGTCTCAGTGTTTGTCTCTCTCAGTTGCTTAAATATACCTTACACAGAATGAAGATGATTATTTTTGTTTACTGCTTTATTATATAAGTAATCATTTTAAACCTTGAAAGTATGGATTGAAAAAGGAGGTAAAATTAAATTACTAGACATCTACCCCTAGACACTAATTACCATTAACATTTTAGTGCATGTCTTTCTAGACTTTCTTCCATGGGAATATGCATATATAAACATCATGGTTTCTTTATAAAAATGAATTTGTTTTATATCTACTGTAGTGTAAACTCCTTTCCTTGTTGTGAATGTCCTTTCTAAGTATAGAGATATACCATTCCTTGGATTCATGTTTTTTCCCCAATTTTAGAAAATGTTAATTCTGCAGAAAAGTGAAAAAATATTATAGTACAACAAATGCCTGTACAACATTTACCTAGACTCACCAAGTATTATTTTGTCACATTTGCTTTATCTCGCCTCTCTTTAAACATATTTTCAAATGGTTCAGCAGTGTTTTATAAGTTGCAGACAACATGGTGCTTTGCCTAGAATTCTTCCACATGTATTTCCTAAGAATAGGGGCATTCTTTTATATAGCCACAATTCAGATAAGGAATTGGACATGGATATTATCTAATAAATTTTCTCCAGTTGTCCACAAATGTCTTTTATGGCTGGGCTTTCTCTGTGGTTAATGTATTTGTGTTTGTGCTTTGTTTTAAATTTAGGGTCCAGTCAAGGATTATGGGTTGTATTTGGTTGTTAGTTTCAGTTTCCTTTAATGTAGAATAACCCCTATTTTTATCTTGTCTCTCATGACCTTGATGTTTTTGAAGAGTTCAGACCAGTTGTCTTGTAGAATATCCCACAATCTAGATTCACCTGCTTTCTTTATGTTTAGATTCTGGCAGCTTTTTAGTTAGTTAAACTACCTATGTGAGCATTACATTTCAGCACATCAGGTGCACAAAATAATTAATGTCAATTTATTCCTTATTGATGGTGCCAAGTATAATCACTGATTAAAGTGGTGACTACCAGATCTTTCCATTGTAAAGATACCTTTTTCCATTTTATAATTAACCAAGTAATCTGTGGGCCTATTACTCAACTACCTTCCTCTCTAAGGTGTTAGATCCTATGAAAATCTCAGTAACTGAATCAGATTCTCCAATGGTGAATGCAAAATCCTTTTACTAAGAATCAATGTAAAAGGATTTGGATTCTTAGACATTCTTCCCTAAAGAAGAGTCCCCTCACCCCTTCTTTTTTAGTATTACTGTGGGCTCCTTTTTTATTCAGTGTAGTATCCATTGCTTTCATTTTTCTTTCTGAGGCACACAGTGTCCCAAATTTGGCCAGTGGGATCCTTTTCAAACCAGCTCTGAGTCTTTTGAACTTGGCATCATTTGTCTTTGAGCACTTCTTTCCTTTCTGGCACAGTAAGATGTTATTCTACCTGATTCACCATTGTATCCCTAGCATCCAGCATAGCATTTGACATAGGGTAAGAGATAAAAAACCTCTGAGAAATAAAAAAATATTTTTAAAATTCAGTAGCTAGGCTTCTAACAGCCAAGATGCAACAAAACATCGAGAGATAAGAACTGAAATTGCCCATATCACCCTAAATCCTACGCAGAACAAGACAGTGTATTAAGGAATAAATAAAATGCAAAACAACAACAAACTTTGAGCCTTTCCTGCCCTAGACTCACAATTAGCCATGTCACAAAGGAGCCTTGGTTTCTGTATGGCATTGGTATTTAGAAACCAAGATCTATGCTTAGAAAAACATAGTTTTTAATGACTAATACTGTCTTATTGTATGCATGTACCACATTTTAAAGGTTCTTTTTGGGGACATTTAGTTTCATATTAAGGAAAAACTAGAAATGACACTAGGTAAACTAATCCTTTTATGTAAAGATTTGTGTGTTTGCCAGTTGTTTCCCTAGGATAAATTCCTAGATTTGGAACTGTTACATCAGAGTATACACTTTTTAAAGAACATGTGATACACAATGTGAAATTGCCGTCCAGAGAGATCATTATTAGGGCTTCTGAATTCTGTATCTGCAGTTTTATATCAGCTACAACTTAAGTCAGCTATTCTTTTTATCTCATTAAAAATGAGTTCTAGAGTATTGGTACCTACTGAATGATGACTTGTAGTATGATGCATTTACTGTTGAAATGATAGTTTTTGTTTCTGATACCATACCTTTAAAAATTATATTTTAACTGCTATAATTATGCAACTTTCTAATTGACAAGTATTTATAATAAAGGTGCTTTTTAAGTGAAACTGTTTTAGCATTTCCAAATTGAGCTTTTACTTAATTTAGAGACACATCCTTATATTTATTTTCCCATAGTGCTTTATAAGAAATGTACGTTTGTTTCCTAGTAGTTATAGGAGATTTAAAGGTGTTCCTTAGCAGAATTCCAGAACCTTCAGCCTACCTTTCAGTTTATGCTTTGATTTTTTTTAAAAAAAGCTAAGTAGTAAGCTATAACTAAGCTTACCTTTTTATTAGTTTTAGACTACACGTGTACAAATGAAGGAGGTTATTTTGTAAATATTATGCTTAACCTAGTGATTTTTGTTAAGTAACACAGAGGACCTTACAATCTCTTAGCCTCAGTTTTTTCATCTCTAAAGTAAGTATAGTAATACCTGCAATACCTAACTTATAGTTCTAGTCTGAGACTTCACTGTGTCTGGAACACTGCCTCCCATAGTATGGATTCTCAATTTTAAACCTAGGGAATTCCCTGGCGTTTCCAATGGTTAGTACTCAGCACTCCCACTGCTGTAGGCCTGGGTCCCTGGTTGGGGAACTAAGATCCCGCAAGCCGTGAGGTGCTGCCAAAGGAACAAAAAAAACCCTAGAAGTCCTGGTCATCCAGCATTGTAGGATGCTGCTGCCCTTATTCTCCTTTTTATTTTCTTGATACATAGTTCATGAAGTTATATTTTAAGTGGCATGTGTACAGTTCCTTACACACAACTAGTCATTTGGAAATTTTCTATTAATAAAGATTTCATATAAAAATTATGGTCCTAACCAGTAATAATCCACAAGTAGCTTTGTTATTTTAAAAATTGGACAATTTTATGGTGTTGTTTAAAGAGCGAAATTTAAACTGTACATGTTTCTGACTATAAATGTGGAAGTATTTGGCTGTGAGCTTAATTATATTCTTTCATCACAAGCTTCAGTAGTAGAGTCCACTGGTAGGACTGACAAGTAAAGAATTTATTGATTTATAGAATTTTTCTTTTAACCAATTATACCAAGTGTTTTCTGATTTTTAAAACTGATCATATGCTTATTATTGATGTTTACCTGCTTCTTCCTACTTTCATTTTTAGGTGTTTTCTTCCATTACCACATTTTCTTTCTTTATATCTTCATAAGCATTTATATAATTTAATAACCTGACATAAAAGTCTACAAAGGCTTTTCATAAAAGTTGCCCAACTACTTCCTCTCTCTCTCTCTCTCTCTCTCTCTCTCTCTGTCTCTCGATCTGTCCAGTTTCAGATTCCTATGATTCTGATTTCGCATGCATCTTAACCTTCACCTTTCCAATTCTTATTTTCTCCCCTGTGTGTGTAAGATATGTTGGAGTCAATGTGTCATAAGTCTTTACTCCTCAGTATAGCAGCCTGCATTTGAGATACCAAAAAGTTCAGTATTCCTTAAGTAGTTCTCCTGTGCCATCATGGCAACTAGGAATCTCTCTCTTGAGCCTTAACTCTTGGCCCACTCATTTCCACTTTAGGGGAAGGGATGATAATTAGGGAGTCCAACAAATTTCCAGAGATCTTAGTTTAGGAAGCAGTAGGTTTTCCAGTTTTGAGATAGGGTTATAAATAAAATCATCAACTTTGTCACATGTAAAGCTTTTATAGATTTTCTACATCTATAAATCATAACATAAACAGCATGTATATATTATATCAATAACTAGTCTAATGTGTTATTCATCAAAGACTTTGAACAATGGAAATGGATAGAATCCATACATGTAACCAGAAAATTCAGTGCTTTTTCACCTTTTGGAAGATGGGAACCAGTGTATTTGGTTCTTTATTTCAAAATCTTTTATTTGTTGTCTTAGATGTTCATCTGAACTCCAACTCCATATTATGGACTTCTGCTAAGCTTTGCCTCTCCAAACCAGCTTCTATCAGCTCCTTGCTTTTATTGGTTGCACAACCCATCAGTCAATCACTGGGATTCAGAATCTTGGTGTCATCTTTGTGTGTTTTCCTCTTCTTTCACATATTTTATCCTCTAAGCCACCAAGCATGTAAAATCTTACTTTCATTACTTTCTTCTTTTTTCCTTTCTAGTATCCTAGTTCAGACTCTTCCTCAAATCCAGCACTTGCCAAATTATTCAGAGGAATTCTGCTTGGGGAAATACTAATAACAGGTTCCATAACCACATAAGTTTTTCAAGCCTGTCACTTCCCTCCAACAGAACTATAAGCCTTCTTGAAAGCAGTGACCAAATCTTATTCATACTTCATATCTCTATAACACCTGGCACATATTGCATAAATACTATGTTGGTTGACTTACATTAAAAGAAAGATAAGTGAGATTTTTTTCCCCAGGTTTTGTGAGATATACTTTATTTGTAAATGTGCACATGTAAACCTACCTTTAGCAGCATTTATTGGATTTAAATTCATAACATTTATCTTGGCCTTTTATAATTACGTAACATAACCTTTGTTTGATTTTCTCTGTAAGGTACATCTTATTCAGGTTATGAAGCAGCCGTGTATTCAGCTGCGTCCTCCTACTACCAACAGCAGCAGCAGCAGCAGAAGCAGGCGGCAGCGGCGGCAGCAGCAGCTGCTGCAACAGCTGCTTGGACAGGGACCACCTTCACTAAAAAAGCACCATTCCAAAATAAACAACTGAAACCAAAACAGCCTCCCAAACCACCCCAGATTCACTACTGTGATGTTTGTAAGATCAGCTGTGCTGGACCACAGGTACTTATGTTGTATGCTTTACCATGAGTCTTCAGTGGTTGGGTTTTTTGTTTTTTGTTTCTTTCCTGTTGCTAAACTTAAAATAAGTGATTTAGGGAAGAGTCTGTTTATAAAATCTAGTGAGTTCAGCTCCCTTCCCAACTTTGTTAATACTTTATTTAAGAGTATCTAGTTTTCGTATAAAAATTTGATAAGCAGTTTGGCAGACAAAAGGCATAGTATTTGAAAAGACCAGATTTTGACTCTTTAGTAGTTTCTTCCAGTTACATCCACTCCCACCCTTGCCCAACCTGTGTACCTTCTTTTTAATTTACTAGATTAGTTCTGCCTACTTTTCAAAACAGAATTTGTAGGGTATTTTCAGTTACCAGCATTCGCTGAGTTACACCAAATTAGGGAATATTTTAATATATGTGGCTAGTAACATAAAACCTTTTTTCCTATTTTCAGTATGATAGGAAACAGGTTCATTGTGATTACTCTGTTGGGGGAGAGGAGACAGATGGGGAATGTTTGCAGCAACCCAAGATTAAACCTGAATGGGAACAAGAATGTTGGTTTTAGGATTTGAGGAGTATATCTTACTCAGTAGTGACTGTTTTAAAGGGAATGATGCTATGAGTGGCTAAATGCAAACCATAAGAGACTTGTTGAATATGTGGTACCATATAAAAGGATAGAACGTGGCTCTAGGGTGATAGGTTAATTGCAGCATTTAGAATGAGTATATATATAAGGCTGACCATTGATTTGGGGGAGCTGGATGGTTACACAAGAACAGGCCAAGGGTACTTCTACAAGTCAGAGGCAGTGCCATAAGGGGTTAATGAACCTTAGAGAAAAATACCATCGAGGTGGTGAGTTAGGGTGAGTTAGAGTCTAGTGCAGACATAAGGAGGGAGAATAAGTTGGTTCAGATACAAGGGGCCATGGTTCCAGTCCTGTCTCTGCAACTAACTTGTGGCCCTGGGCAAGTTGGAGACCTTAACTTCTTTGGACTTTTGTTTCCTCGCTTCTGTAATAAGGACTTGTCCTAAATAATTGAGGTTCAAACTGCTTCACGGAGCCACTTTAGACTGCCGCAGATAGTGAGAGGAGAATCAGATGGCTAGGTCTTATGCCTTCCTCTCTCGTTTCAAAAACAGTAACTTTCCTTACTTGTGCACAAGATTTCATTTTGAAGAAGGATTCTCTTGTTTAAAATTTAGAAAATTGTTGTTTTAGTTAATCTCCAAAGTCTCATCAAGCTCTGAGATTCTATGCTGTATATATAATTTTATGCTAATCATATGTCTGTATTAAAACAATTTTTTAAATAATATAGGAAAAAGTAACTGTCTGGCCCCACCCAAGAAAAAAACAAACTACCCAGCAGTCCTTATTGACTTCCTCTCATTTTAATAAAGCTACCTTCTTCAGTCATCTGCATTGAAGACAATTTTTTTTTTAATGGTTTTTTGTTTTGTTTTGTTTTTTTGGCTGCATTGGGTCTTTGTTGCTGCGCGCCGGCTTTTCTCTAGTTGCGGCGAGCGGGGGCTACTCTTGGTTGCAGTGCGTGGGCTTCTCATTGTGGTAGCTTGTCATTGCAGAGCACAGGCTCTAGGCACATGGGCTTCAGTAGTTGTGGCTCGTGGGCTCTAGAGCGCAAGCTCATTAGTTGTGGCGCGCGGGCTTAGTTGCTCTGCAGCATGTGGGATCTTCCTGGACCAGGGCTCAAACCCATGTCCCCTGCATTGGCAGGTGGATTCTTAACCACTGCACCACCAGGGAAGCCCTGAAGACAATTTTTAATATATAATTTCACTATTTTGATGGCTAGTATTACAATAATACTATTTTTCCTTCTAAAGAGATAAAATTTTGGCTGTTAAATATTTTAAATGTGCTTTTGTTCAGGGTGGCGTGGATTCTAACACAGATTCTATGTGAAAATGCATTCTGTGTTTGAAAAAGAAATAAAGTGTTAGGTAAATGTATTCTTGGAAAACAAGGTACAGAGAACCACAGATATATCATGTAAGTAGGGAAACCACATGCTCTTGTTCAGTTGTGTTTAAAAATGTGTAGTGCTGATTTTTTAATGAGTATTAGAGATTTGAGAATTGAATAATTTCAACTGATGTAGATAGAAAATTAGTGAAGCAAAATTTATTCCTTTTGTTTGAAACAGACTTACAAAGAACATCTAGAAGGGCAGAAACATAAAAAAAAAGAAGCCGCATTAAAAGCCTCACAGAATACCAGCAGCAGCAACAACTCTACTCGTGGGACTCAAAATCAGCTACGTTGTGAGCTCTGCGATGTGTCTTGTACAGGAGCAGATGCATATGCTGCCCACATTCGTGGTGCTAAGCATCAGAAAGTAGGTGTTTTTTTCCCACACACCCTTATGTCTTACTCTGTTTTCTTTTCCTTTTCAGTGGGGGGCTTAAAGTAAAGGTGGCTTCAAAATTTGAAAACTTTGAGTACATTATACACCCTGCTTACATGTATATAAAGGTGACATCAGATACTCTTTGCTTAAGGAAAGACCTTTCTTCTTTAAATTGAACTGGATCATTTTTTTTCACCAACTGGAAATTGAGTCATTGATTGTTTTCCGCCTTTTGTCATGCTTACTACTAGGTTGGTAAGCATGTGGCCAAGTCATTTCCTTACCTGGTGGTAGATGGAATATGTATCCATATCTGCTTCACGGAGATTATTTTGAAAGTAATAAGTTTTTATCTAAAAATGTATAACAAAAAATACAACAAAGAAAAATATAGTTAAGATTTTCATTTTATAGTGTCTTTTAGACAAACTTTTTAAAAAAAATTTACATTCTCTGAGTTTCCTAACAAATAAATATGCTTTTATTTTGTAGGTGGTTAAATTACACACAAAACTTGGCAAACCCATTCCTTCAACAGAACCAAACGTTGTTAGCCAAGCTACTTCTTCAACAGCCGTGTCTGCTTCAAAACCAACTGCCTCTCCTTCAAGCATTGCAGCAAGCAATTGTACTGTGAATACTTCATCAATTGCAACTTCTTCAGTGAAAGGTCTTACAACTACAGGAAACTCGTCTCTTAATAGCACAGCCAACACTAAAGTATCAGCAGTGCCTGCAAATATGGCTGCCAAGAAAACATCTACACCCAAAATAAACTTTGTTGGCAAGTACTGAAGATTCTCTGTGTTCCTTCTAACTCAAAGTGATGTTTCTCCTCCATTCCAGGACTAACCCTTCTACTTTTGCTGTTGTATCAGTCTTCTCCTTTCCTGGGACCTTATTCAATCACATATCTGTATTTTTTTTCTTGAAATTTTTTCAGTTCCCTACCTTTTCTTCAGCCAACAGGTATACCTGTGTCTTTCATAATCTTAAAAAAAAATATGTATATATTTTCCCATTTCTCAGGCTGCTAACCTAATTCTTATTTTCTCTACTTACTATCCAGTCCTCAGTCTCTTACAGTGTTTCGACTCTATGCTTTTCTGAAACTGCTTTCAGGAGTCACCAAAGACCTACTTGCCTGATTGATTGAGTGGCCAGTTTTCTGTTTCATGCTGTTGACCTCTCTAACATTTGACACAGTTGACTGCTATACCTTAAAGCTTAAGATATGTTTCTGTCTCTCTATTCCATGTCCACTCACCTCTTCCTCGGGTATCTTTATTAGTTCTCCTGCCTTCATGTTCATTAACTGGTGGTGTTCCTAAGATTCTGATTTTGGCCCTCATCTCACTTACCTAGTATTCATGAGTGGTCTCATCTATTCCACTGTGTATGCAGTGAGTTTAAAATCAGTTGGGCCAATTCAAAACCCCCACCTGAGTTCTAGAGCCATATTTTAGGTATTTCCTGGTCATGATCTGTATGGTTCTGTTGATGCCTACTAGTGGCTCATTCTAACTTTTTATCTCGTCACAAGAGTACCGTGAAATAATCTCATAAAACTGCCGCTTTTTCACATGGAGAACTTCACTGACATGATTTCTTTTTATTTATTGCCTCCAGTTTATCTAGTCCTTTTGTTTCTGTCACTACAGTATTTCTCCAAAAAGTGTCATTTCCTCTTCACAGCCACTGCCTTGTTTTTAGGCCTTCAAAGTCTCTTCCTCAGAGCGTTGTCTCTTACTGCATCCAGTTTCTCCAACACTTTTGTCAAAGTCATATAAGTATCAAATTGTGTTAGTCTGTTATTTAAAAATTTTCTGTGGCTTTCCCCTTGCATGTAGGGAAAAACTCTGTATTCCTTAATTATGTCATCCAAGGCTCTTCACAGTTTGACCCCTGTCTCATATCATCACCTCTATCTCGGTAGTAATTCATATTGAATTACTGAGTCTTCTTTGAATTTACCATAGTCTTTTTAACTCCATGTTTTTGTGCTTTTCTTGTACATGCTACTCTTTCTGTTTAGACATCATTCTCTTTTTTTCTGCCTGACAGTTCATACTCATTGCTCTTCTTTCAAAGCCCAGCTCAAGTGTCACACCCTTGGTAAAGCCATTCTTAACTGGGTCAGTTTAAAGGGTTGTGGCTCCTTTCCTTTACATTCCCCCAATACCCTGTTAATACTTACAGCAGCACTTGCCACATGGTACTCTAATGACTTATATATTCCCTTAAACTGTTGGCACCTCAAAGACAGCCACACTGTCTTATTCTTATTATATTACTAGAACTTAGAACAGTGCCCCGTTCCTTGGCAAAGGGATATAAGCACGATTTAGGCTTAGACTCTACCATTTCAGGTACTTGCTATTTACTTTTAGGTACTTGATCCCATAAGAGCCATGGTGGGGACAGAGAGTACCATTGGATATTGGGACGTAGAAAAGAGGAAAGAAAATTCAGACATGTATTTAATTAATAAGATAAAAAAGCCAAGTGGTTTACATGGCTCTTCAAACTTCTGACCTGCTCTGTGTCAGGCAGGAGTTTGACAATTGTTAGAAAAGATCAGAACTTTATCTGAAGTTCTTGTTGTATCAGGTCATACATTATACAAAAAGAAAATTTAAATCACTATAATTCTTTTATGCTCTTCTAGGTGGTAATAAGCTGCAGTCAACAGGAAATAAAACAGAAGACTTAAAAGGAACCGAATGTGTTAAAAGCACTCCTGTCACTGCTGTACAGATCCCGGAAGTAAAGCCAGACACAGTGTCAGAACCAGTCACACCTGCGTCCCTTGCTGCTTTGCAGAGTGATGTGCAGCCGGTGGGCCATGATTATGTGGAGGAGGTATTGATTTGAGAATACTAGTGCTGTGAGATCAGATAAAGGGAAGACGTGTGTCATTGTTACAAGCATGCTTTACGTGTAAAATTAAATTATATTCAGTTGTATTTTAGGTTTAGATTACTTAAAAAGGAATATCAAAGGCATCTTCGTTGAAGGTTTGTTTTTTTTTTAAGCTTGCCTAAGTGACATCACAATTTTTTTGTTAACTTCTCTCTTTCCCTGCTGACAGCCATCACTGTGGTGTGAAGTAACTTTCCATCTACTTGGCAGGCATTCTTTTAATATAACCCTTCTACTGTTCTTCTGAACATAAAAAGTAATAAAAATTGTGAGCAGCAGAAATGACAAAGACAGCAAATATTTCCTTCCGAACAGTCAGTTTCATGTGTAAAATTAAGGTTGCTGATTTAACAGATACTGTTTATTTGATTTCTCAAGCTGATGAGAAAACTATTCCTGTTTTACAGACAAAGTAACTCAATAAATGGAGGATGAGGGAACGTCAGAGGGGCTTGATAAATATTTGCTGTTAGCAGAAAGACTAACATACAGTGGTGTAGCCCTACTCTTTACTTTTGCTGTATTGTAGAACAATTATAGAGAACAAGTTCTCTGAGCTTCAGTGTCTACATCTATAAAATTTGGTTATCTGCCAGCAAAGTTATGAAGCTTAGATGAAATAAAGTACCTAGCACAGTGCCTAGCCTACAGTATATTTTTAGCAAATATTTATTTGTTCCTTCATCCTTTTCCGCATCAAGAAAAATTACATATTGAGTTCTTTGTTTACGGGGTGGAAAACTGGACTATGCAGTTTGAAAGTAGTTCACATACAATTTTAATTTAAAGTTATAGCTCTTGGGAATTCCGTGGCAGTCCAGTGATTAAGGCTCCATGCTTCCACTGCAGGGGGCGTGGGTTTGATCCCTGGTTGGGGAACTAAGATTCCACAGTGCTGTGCATAGCGTGGCCAAAAAAAAAAAGGACATTTAAAGGTTAATAAACTTCTTTAAAAATTAATTAATTAATTAAAGTTACAGCTCTTAAAAGAGTAAGACTTGGTTGTCTAAAAAAAAAAAAAAAAAAAATACAGCCAGAACAGCTTAATTGCCAGTGATGTTGGGTAAAGTAATCTTATACTTCAGAGAATTGAGTTCAGAACCAATTTTTAAAACTTGCACCATTTGAACTTAGAATTCACTGTAGACTTTTTAATAACATTCTAGCCTACTTGTCTTCCTAACTGGTTGTGCGGTTAGAAAAAAATTGATACTGGTTTTCCATAAAGTTACATGTATAAAGTCTTGGGCTTTGTAGAAATAAATGTGAATAATGCCTTTCATCATCTTTATCTCCATTTCCAAGAACAGTACTTGGCCAGTAGCAAGTATTGAGTAAATATTTATTATAGAATTTAAGGTATCTAACTGCATTTAAATCTAAATGTTTATATATAGACAAAAGTATTAAAATAAAAGTTAATTACAAGAGCCAAATACATGCTAACACGTCTTGCATGCTACAGTTAAAAATTCTACCTTTAGTTCATTTCTGTAGATTATCCTTTTTAAAAAGTATAGACATTGCCCCTTTTTTTCCTCACTTCAAATTCTAAAAGTTATTTACAACCCATGAGGGTTTATAATTGAAATCTTCAACTGTAACATTCCTGTTGTGATTCTTGAAATTTTTTTCCCACATCAAGGTACGAAATGATGAAGGAAAAGTAATTCGATTCCATTGCAAATTGTGCGAGTGCAGCTTTAATGATCCCAATGCTAAGGAGATGCACTTAAAAGGGCGAAGACACAGACTTCAATATAAAGTGAGTAAAATTTCAGCTATTTTCTCTTTTTATATGGCTTGGAACATTCTAGATGCAAAAACAAGGTCTCTAAATATAACTCACTAAGTCCATGAACTCCCACTCCAGAATTGGCATGTAATGTCTCACATAGAGTCAGATGTTTAGTTTTTATTGACTAGTTTGTTATACTTAGGAAAAAACGATATCATATTTCATTACTTGTAGTGGCAAAATAAAGCTATAACATTATTTGGATCAAGTAATCATGTAAAGATAATTGCATCACAGGAAGTGTTTGAAAGAAGTGTCGGGTCTCCATTCTTTTCCTTTATCTTGGCAGAATTCCCACTAAAATGAATTATGAGATGAGGAATTCTTCATTGAAAACACTTCAAGTGATAAGTTAAATCTAAATAATGTATTTAAAGTTTTTAATTAGGTTGGACTAATGCACTAGATTCATGTTTTCTAAACACAGAAGTGAAAGTTAAAAATAATCTGTTAAAGGACAATACATTTATATGAAAAGAAACTTTTTAACCCCACACTCAGGTATCTAGAATCATTTACTTACAAAGGAAAATTAATATCCATCAGTCTTCTAAGGATTTCTTTTATTGGTTAGCACTAAGTTATGTACGTTTTACGTACTAAATGTATAATTTTAAACTTGAACAACTAAGAATTTTGGGGGTGGGAAGGAAAAAAGAATGTTTATGAATGTATTCTGAATTTTTCCTCTGATTCAACTTATTTTACTGCATTTACTCTCTTTTTTTTAAATTTATTTATTTATTTATTTTTGGCTGTGTTGGGTCTTCGTTTCTGTGAGGGCTTTCTCTAGTTGCGGCAAGCGGGGGCCACTCTTCGTCGCGGTGCGCAGGCCTCTCACTGTCGTGGCCTCTCTTATTGTGGAGCACAGGCTTCAGACGCGCAGGCTCAGTAGTTGTGGCTCACGGGCCTAGTTGCTCCGCGGCATGTGGGATCTTCCCAGACCAGGGCTCGAACCCGTGTCCCCTGCATTAGCAGGCAGATTCTCAACCACTGCACCACCAGGGAAGCCCGCATTTACTCTTATAATAGGAAATTTGCAAACAAAAGCCCCTATGATGAAAGAATATGTGGCATTTTATGATATAAAGATACGTGTAGATTGTTGGAGGGGTTGCTGGTTTTTCAAATATCTTGTCTATATTAACAGAAAAAAGTAAATCCAGATCTGCAAGTAGAAGTAAAACCCAGTATTCGAGCAAGAAAGATTCAAGAAGAGAAAATGAGGAAGCAAATGCAGAAAGAGGAGTATTGGCGAAGAAGAGAAGAAGAGGAACGCTGGAGAATGGAAATGAGGTAGTATCTTTAACTTTTAATAGCACGATAAGTGGTTTAGCCTTTCTAAAAAACTTAGCTATTCTGAGTATGTGACATCCATTCAGAGCAAACCAGATTTATTTAATATACTTTTTTTTAGATTTATTTATTATTTTATTTATTTACTTTATTTATTTTGGGCTTCGTCAGGTCTAAGTTGTGGCACACGGGATCTTCGTTGAGGCATGCGGGATCTTCATTGTGGCGTACGGGCTTCTCTCTAGTTGTGGTGTGTGGGTTTTCTCTTCTCTAGTTGTGACACACAGGCTCCAGGGCACACGGGCTCTGTAGTTGTGGCGCGCGGGTTCCAGAGCGTGTGGGCTCTGTAGTTTGCGGCACACGGGCTCTCTAGTTGAGGCACGCGAGCTCAGTAGTTGAGGCGTGTGAGCTCAGTAGTTGTGGTGTACAGGCTTAGTTGCCTGGCGGCATGTGGGATCTTAGTTCCCTGACCAGGGATCGAACCTGCGTACCCTGCATTGTATGGCGGATTCTTTACCACTGGACCGCCAGGGGAGTCCCTATTTAATATACTTTTAGTTTTCACTTCTCTGGAAGACCTTAGGTCTAGGAGAGAAATGCATTAAAACTAAGTTATTGGCTATTCTAATATTTGACTGTGTCCTTGGTATTAGGAATTATGTTGGAAATGGTATCTTATATATATTTAAATACACAAAGAAATAGTTTAATACTACAAATAAATGCTTCAGTTTAAAACAAGCAAAATAGAACATTTGGTTACATGATAAAAATATCCGGAATATCAGATTTAGTAGCTTCTAGACATTAATAATGTGTGGGTTTTGGGGTTTTTTTGTTTTGTTTTTGTTTCTCAGGAAACGTCTATTATGAAAACTTTAGAGGCTACAGGGAAGGAGAAATGAGAAACGTGTTCAAGAGATATGTAAATGTTTAGTTTTATTGATATAATTGGCATATCTTTAAATGGTACAATTCACTGGTTTTTATTATATTCGCAGAGTTGTGCAGTCATTACCACAGTCAATTTTAGAACATTTTCATGACCTGCAAAAGAAACCACAAACCCATTAGCAGTCAATCCTTATCTTCCCCCACCCCCACCCCCACCCCGCCAACTCCTCCCTCTACCCCTAGGCAACCACTAATAATAGATTCACCTATTCTGGAGATTTCATATAAATGGAATCATAAAATATGTTGTCTTTTGTGTCTGGCTACTTTCACTTAGCATAATGTTTTCAGGGTTCATGCATGTTATAGCATATATCAGTACTTCTTTTTTATAGATGAATAATATTCCATTACGTGTATGTATCACATTTTGTTTATTCATCAGTTGATGGACATTTGTGTCATCTCCACTTTTGGGCTATCATGAATACTGCTGCTATGAGGATTTGTGTACAAGTTTTAAAATATAATTAAGATAAATGTAAACAGAAGTGTAATGTATGTGTATTTTATAACCTGCTTTTTTTCATTTACATACCAACTCTTTTAAAAAGTAAGCTAGAATTATTTTTTCTTATTTTCCATGGCTACATAGTATTATCTTGTGCAGATGTAAAATTTTCCTTATAACCAATTACATATTGTTAGATATTTAGGTTTTTTACAGTATTTCCCCATTATAATTATACATTGACCATCCTTGAGGCTATATTATTGCATAAATCATGATTAGTTGCTAATAATAAAGTCCCAGAAATGAAAATGTTTGACTGCAGATACGCATACTTTTTGCCTGTACTAGATAGTTTAACTTACTGGTTCTCAAACTTTTTGGTCTCAGGACCTTTTATACTCAATAATTACAAAACTCCAAAGAGCTCTTGTGTATATGGGTTATAGCTGTCAACATTTATTTTATTAGAAATGAAAACTGAGAAGTTTAAATATTTATGAATTAATTTTAAAATGACTTTGTTAAAATGTAGTTAAATATTGATAATTATAGTATTAGATCAACCATATTTATTAATATATGGTGCATAAGTATAATATGCTAACTATAAAATAACTATATTTCTCCCCCAGAATAATGAGAATGACATTGTTTTATATTTTTTCAGATCTCTTTAATGTCTAGCTTAAGGTAGCCTGATTTTCCTATCTACTTCTTTGCTCAACAGGTTGTGATAACACATTTTGCCTCTGGATAACTCCACTGTACACTCATAAGAGAATGAGAATGGAGAAGGCAAATGTCTTGTTATTGTTATGAAAGTAATTTTGATGTCATGGATCCCCCTGAAGGTGTCTCAGGAACCACCTAGGGTCCCTGGACCACACTTTGAGAACTGCTTCTGTAACTTATTAAAATCTCTGCCAATGAGAGAGTGAAACATAAAAGCCAGTTTTGTTTCAACTTTAATTGTTTGTATTGCAGGCAAATTAAATTTTTATTTCATGCTTAACCACTTACATTTCTTCTGTGGTGAATTGCCTGTTTATTTGTTTAACTTACCTGTTGTTGATTTGTAGACACTTCTATTAGCTATTAACCCATTATTAACATGTTACCTTTAAATAATCTTTGTTGTTATGTATGTATCGATTTTTATTTAGGTATCTAAATCTATTCTTCTTATTCTTTATGAAGTTTCTGCCTTTGTAATGCACTGGAAATTTTTCTCTATACCTAGATTACGCAATTACTTCCTCTTTTATTGTTATATCAAATATTTATTAAGCGCTTACAGTTTGCCAGGAAGTAGCACATAGTGTGTTAGACACCAAGTATGAATTGGTAAACAATGGATAAAGGTCCCTGCCCTTATTTAACTTAAACATCTTTAGTAATAAAGTATTCAGTACTGGAATGAACATGGTTTTCCAGAGCCTTCAAGCTCAGGACCTAAATAACATAGAAGTATGGTTCTTCCTGTCCTTAGTTGGATGACCTAAAAAGCACTGCTTATTCCCGACTGAAGAAATTGGTGGTTTCTGCAGTGCTACTTGAGAAACATACTTCTTTCTTATGTTTTGTGTTAAACAAATTTGTCTAGTAAAAACTTAATTGTTACAAACATTTGCTATAAAGACAGGACTACCTTGGGAGTTGCTGGTATCCTAGTTTGAAGCTGAAAGCAAAGATAGAACTGAGAAGGAGAGAGTCACATGGTAAAAAAGAAATTAGATTCTGAAAATGTTGACTATTAAAGCAGAGGCTACACACTAGCTGCCCACAGTCCAAGTTCAGTCCATGGGTGTTTTATTTGGTACACATGGTATTTTTTGGATACCAACATGAACCAACACTTAAAGAGCATGAGATTTCACAAAAATCCTGATGACCTTGGGATTACCATCTGTATTCCCTTATGGCAATAATTAATAGCTGTGCTGTGGCTCAGAGCATGTGCTTTCTTCTTCACCATAGTTCCTATCACCCTTAATATGTCCCCAAAAGTGAAACACGATGTGAGTTGCCATTTATCTCAGTTGTTTTTCCTCACTGTAGAGAATTGTCTTTGTCTCTCTACCTGTATCAGTTGAGGAAATTAAAGGTAGTCTTCAGAAGTTCTCTCTTAGAAAAAAATAGGAGAGAGCACATTTCTTTGGAGACATGAAGAAAATTTCTGAATGTATGCTTTGAGTCTTTCACTCACACACATTGTTGGTCTGGCCACATTAGGTAGGCATTTAAGTTTACAGTCTCCTGTAAAGAGGGAGAGGTTAGAAGGAACTCTGAGGTTTCTGGTGCTTGTTCTTTCAACCCTGTCTTCAGGCTGTGAAATTTTGTTTTGCTTTTATCTTTGTTTACTTATTTTCTCTTTTCACTGGGATTCACTTCCATTTACTGCTAGTTAAAGCAAATAAAGGTAATCAGATACAGTAGGAGAAAAGAGAGATGTAAGCTAGACTGATTTGGGGTATTTTTTAAATTGCTTTTTATATCATTATTGATGTAAATTCTTGGGTTGTATTTTTCTTATAGACTTATAGTATCATTCTCTATGTTTCAGACGTTATGAAGAGGACATGTACTGGAGAAGAATGGAGGAAGAACAACATCATTGGGATGATCGCCGCCGAATGCCTGACGGAGGCTATCCTCATGGTCCCCCAGGCCCACTAGGCCTTCTGGGAGTCCGACCAGGCATGCCTCCTCAGCCACAGGGGCCAGCAGTGAGTGTCCACTTTGTTTACATAGGGAGTGAAAGTGTAAGACTGGCTCAGCATTGAAAGATAACAGTTTGGGGAGCTAATTTTTTTTTTTTTTTTTTTATAACTTTATTTATTTTTGGCTGCTTTGGGTCTTCGTTGCTGCTCGCAGGCTTTCTCTAGTTGTGTCGAGCAGGGACTACTCTTTGTTGCGGTGCACGGGCTTCTCATTGTCATGGCTTCTCTTGTGGTGCGCGGGCTCTAGGCGCGCAGCCTTCAGTAGTTGCAGCATGCGGGCTCTAGAGCGCAGGCTCAGTAGTTGTGGCGCACGGGCTTAGTTGCTCCATGGCATGCGGGCTCTTCCCGGACCAGGGCTCGCACCCCTGTCCCCTGCATTGGCAGGTGGATTCTTAACCACTGCGCCGCCAGGGAAGTCCCGGGGAGCTAATTTTTAGACTTAATAATATCCAAATCTCAATATAAGTTTTTCATCTGATTTAGAATTTTCCCTCCTTTTATTACAGGTTCTCAACTCGTGTCCTTATATATGAGGACTTCGTAGAATTTCCATGCATCTTTCTTACTTTCAGTATAAGCTAAGGGAGCAGAGCTTCTTTTGCCAACTCTTCTTTCACATAAGAGATTTTCTTGCCCTTGTTCTTTAGATTGTCAAGAACAACTAATTTTGAAAGCAGTTGCTTTGCTTTCAGAATTATTCTTATCTTCCCATTACCAGTGGTTTAGAGTCTTTTTTCCTTTTTCAAATCATGAAAAAAAAACCTACCACTACTTCTAAATTAAGTGCAGGATAAGGGGTAAGTAAATGGTCCAAGATGAGCACACAGTGGATGTATTAGGAGAACTGTAGGCAAGAGCTGCATCTTAAGAGTTTGTGTTCTGTGGAAGCTAGATAAAAGAAGACATACCTGGGTTATGAGGAATATTTCATGTAAGTTCAGACTACAGAAAACAAGATGTTTTTATTCTTTGTTCTGTTTTCTAGAGGGCACTTAGAAGGAAACAGCAACAAATTCCTGCTCTTTAAACTATTCTTTCTCATTTGTCTTTCCATAGAATATGTATTTGTGAAACTTGTTTTATTAAAAGCAAAACATTTCAGAGTCACTGGTTGTTAAAGTTGAGTAGAAAGTATTTTTCTAACCTTAGATGGTGTGTATTATAATTTTACTTGTTTTGAGGCAAAGCATGTGTACGTACGTAGTTACATACTCATTCTTGATAGTGTAACTTTCCATAGTTTACATGTTTGTTTTTACTGAAATGGAAAAAAGGGAGAAGATAGCTTTAAATGGACATTTTGCAAAATTGACTTTCTTATTGAAAAGATGTGAAAACATATGTATAGTTGAAAAATAATAATTTACTTTTGCTTGGGAAGCATCTTTTTTTAATGAAGTTATCTTTTTTGTCTTCTCCAGCCCTTACGTCGTCCTGACTCATCTGATGATCGTTACGTAATGACAAAACATGCAACCATTTATCCAACTGAAGAGGAATTACAGGCAGTTCAGAAAATTGTTTCTATCACTGAACGTGCTTTAAAACTTGTTTCAGACAGCTTGTCTGAACATGAGAAGAGCAAGAGCAAAGAGGGAGATGATAAGAAAGAGGGAGGTAAAGACAGGTGTGTTTTCAGAGTTTTTTACTTTTGTTTACTTTTGGTTTCCCTTATGTGGGCTTCGTATACTTGAAATAAAAGTTACAAAGACTGAAAATTCTCTGTTGTCAGTCTACATGTGTTATGCTTGTGTAAGATATTTAATGTATTCAGCTGTTTTTTGCTGAAATGAAAAATAACAATTTCATACAGTCTCCAACCTTGTAATTTTACTCATTTTATTTAAATTTATATAAAACCTATTTCAAGTCTGTTTTCAAAGCAGCCTTTATAGTTTTCAATTGCATTTAGCTGCTATTCAGTTTTTATTTATTTGTTGCATATGTTTACTCTTTGTTTTAGCGCTTCTTTTTCCTTAACACATTGACCCATAAGTGTGAATAAGCTCAACCTTTAGCAACATCTTTCATACCAAGTTTGCATTATGATCTATAACTTTTCATTTTCCCCTTACCATTTGGAAATACCTTTGTATATATTGAACATGACTTTTATTCTGATTTGTAAAGTGAGACACAGAAAAGTGTTAACGGCCTTTGCTTTGCAGTTGTCCGTGTGAGAACTTAGCTCTTGATTTATTAATTTATCCATATTTCTTATCTAAGTGAAGGATACTTCTAAAAATATTGAATGTTTTTATACTGTAGTTGATTGAGAATTTTAATGGTGTAAAAGTTACTTCATTTACTATTGTGTGTTGAGAGATTATCGTGGTTCTGGTTGAGAAGGGAAATGTGATAATATAACTTGATTTCACTGCAGAGCTTTAAAAGGAGTTTTGCGAGTGGGAGTATTGGCAAAAGGATTACTTCTCCGAGGAGATAGAAATGTCAACCTTGTTTTGCTGTGCTCAGAGAAACCTTCAAAGACATTATTAAGCCGTATTGCAGAAAACCTACCCAAGCAGCTTGCTGTAAGTATTATGGAAATGTTCATTTTTACCCCTTGTCTGGTTCAAAAGTTTTTGGCAGGACTAACTGTGCTTCAGCTTAATCTTAAGCCAGCCTTTAAAGTTTTGGCTTGACTTTCCAAATTGAATTTTTTGCTTGATTGTACAAATTGGTAGAACTGTTTTCTTCTTTGTCTTTTTAGGTTTTATAGTGCTCCTCTGGCATGAAGCCATCTTGCTAATTTATTTTAAAATATAAAGTTGCAGCACACGTCCTCTTCCTGTTCTTTCTTCCAGGAGTTGAATCATTAAGAGATAAGACTTTAGGGAAAAAATGGGGTTTTTTTGTTTTGTTTTGTTTTTTAAACAAAGCCCATGTATGTATAGCAAGCTTAAATTTTTAGAATTCATGAACTTCTTGCCTATTTAGTTGAATACATGTTTTTAATAAAGTATAGTAACTAAAATAGAGACTCTTTCTGATTTGAATTTCCCCAGTTTTATTATGATTACTTTCAGTTTTCTACACGTTATAATCATAGGTATTACCTCTCACTGTCTCTCTTCAGCAAATTGTGGCAATGCACAATTAATAGAATATCCCCTTTTGGTCCTACAAAAACAAAACTTTTTTAAGTTTGAATTTTTAAAATTTTTATATAGTATCTTGTCAGAATCGCAGACTGGGCTTTAAAATAAAGATTTCTTGAATGATTTAATGTATAAAACTTATTTAGGTATTTGAAATCCAAGAATTGACATTTCATTGGTAATATGTATTCCACAGTAATGTCAGAATAAATAGTACCAGACCACAGCAGAGCAACCGATACCAAAAGGGATAGTGAAGCATGCTATTAAACTTGAGCTCTGACGATTGTGGCACTTACTGTTGTTTGCTTTATATTCCCATTGTTCCAGATGTGAAGTTTCTTATTGTGGATTAGTCTTTTTAAGTATTAGGAGCCAGGAGAATTGTCATTGTGTGTCTACTTGTTACCCTCTGTTGAGGCTGCTAGAGCAGTGAAGGGGAGGAGACTCAAAAGAGGTTTGAGGACTTTGAAAAAATTATATAATTTGCGAGAAACATCTTGATCCTAAATTGTGGTGTTTAGTAAATCTACAAAGTAGGGGGGCTTCCCTGGTGGCACGGTGGTTAAGAATCCGCCTGCCAGTACAGGGGACATGGGTTCGAGCCCTGGTCCGGGAAGATCCCACATGCTGCAGAGCAACTAAGCCCGTGCGCCACAACTACTGAGCCTGCGCTCTAGAGTCCGCGAGCCACGACTACTGAGCCCGCATGTTGCAACTACTGAAGCCCACGTGCCTGGAGCCCGTGCTCTGCAGCAGGAGAAGCCACAGCAGTGTGAAGCCTGCACACCACAAGGAAGAATAGTCCCCACTCGCCGCAACTAGAGAAAGCCCGCACGCAGCAATGAAGACCCAACACAGCCAAAAAAAACTACAAAGCAGAAAATACTATATCCTAACTAAATAATTAACAGTTACACTAAAAGCAGCATACTCTTTCCAAATCATTCTATGTACTTATTGTACAAGTGGATAAGCAAGAGAAATAGAATTTATTATCATCATCATCATTCTCATAGTTAACGTTTATATAATTCTTACTATGTACCAGGCACTGTTTTAAGTGGTTTACATAGTTAATTCATTTATTCTTCCAACAATCCTATAGGTTAGATAAAATTACTGTCCCCATTTTATAAAAACAGGTAAAGGGGAGTTAAATAATTTGCCCATCTTCTTATCATTAGTAAAGTAGCAGAGCTAGGATTTGAACCTAGATACTATGCTGTAAACACTCCATGTAATTTCTATTGAGTCTTCATTTGTTCATATATACTGAGACTTACTTCATGTGTACTGAATTGCAGTGAATCCTGGTTTTTCTTCTTTTGATCAGGACTTTCTGCTCCCTGACAAGGTACACTGGGAATGTTTGAATTATGGCTCCCGTTAGTTTCAGATACCTATTTTAGTCTCATTCATACTCTGCAAGTACTTAACTACCCAAGATGCTATTAGGAAGGTACGGTAATAAATAGGGCAGTGTTTCTTTTATCCAAGAACTCATCATCTAAGAGAGACATACACACATACAAATAACTCATGTGATACAAGTAATGGTAAATATTAGTTCAACAAAATTCTACAAGGAAAGAGGAGCAAGAGATTTATAATATTTGCACGTATTGCAAGGCTTCTTGGGGGGAGTAGTATATGATCTAGTCCTTATAAAATGGTTAAGGCAGTGAGAAAATGAAAGAGCCATAGTGCAACTGCTTTGTTTGATAATGTTAAAAGGTCCATCTAATTTCCTGTACTCTTCATTACATAGGTTATAAGTCCTGAGAAGTATGACATAAAATGTGCAGTTTCTGAAGCGGCAATAATTTTGAACTCATGTGTGGAACCCAAAATGCAAGTCACTATCACCCTGACGTCTCCAATTATTCGAGAAGAGAACATGAGGGAAGGAGGTTGGAAAGCCATTAAACATTCTACTTTTTATTAACTTTTTTTTTCCCCATTTACCTACTCTTTAAGATGGCATTAAGCCCTAGAAGGCAACATGCTGGCATTACATATGAATTTGATAGATTTGACTTATATAGCAACCAGTTTTGCTTAAGATCATTTCCCAGATCTTTTATTAGTGTCTTTTTAGCAATGTACTTTTATATAAAACACTCATGGTATTATTGATTTTCTTGATTTTTTTTTTCTTTTCTTGCTAACCTCAGATTTCTGGAAAAAAAAAAAAAAAGTTCAAAATTATTCTTACCAGCATAGTTGACCCATGAACAAATTAAAGAAATGTTGCTAGTGAGGGGCCACAAATTTAAGTTCTGTTAAGTTCTTGTTCTTGTCTTACAAAAAGACAAGAGAGTTCCATAAATAAAATTGGTTAAATATTCATAACACAGTTTAAGAGACATTGTTATATATGTAATCATGGATTTGGCTTGTCCTGAGGTAAATATTTCTGGTTCTCTGAGGTTGCTCTTCGGTTTGAAGCGTTTTCATAAATGCAGAGCATCCTAATGCACGTAGATTTGGGCATCTGACCCCACTATTATACTAGAGATATTGAAAACTAAACGGTGTTGGCATAGTTAGTGAGTTATAGCACAATTCAGGGTTTTTAAACTTACTTTACAATTGTAGAATATGAAATCCTGCTGGTGCCAGCAATGTTGCTTTAGGGACTATTCTGTAACATTTTCAAAGCTTCAAAAGCTTTTAAGCCAAAAAGCATGGTCAGTGTCTGCCGTATGTTGGTTCTGTTGTTTTATGGGTCAGATAAAATTTACTTTGTTTCCTTTCATGTTGTTTTTGTACATCTTAATTTGTTGATATGGAGTTATAGTCTACACTAATATTTCTTTGTGATACAAATAGAGGAGAAAAGAATACTTAAAATTAATTTGTCTAATAGCATAAGTAGGCTCTCAATTACTGTCCCTTTAAATTTGTTTTCTTACAGCAAAGCAGTTTTTTTTAAGGCACTGGGCTTTCCACAACCCAGGAAAAGACCATTTTTACTAAAAAATGCGATCATTGGGAGACATGTCTAACTTTGCATACATTATATATACACCATATATCAGGACTTGTATGTTGTGTAAGCTTTGCATCTTAAAAATAAATGGGGTTTGTGTAGAGGATCTTTTATATGAGCATGAGTTCCCACTAAAGGTCTGGCCGTGAATATTGCTGGAAAAACAGTTCCTGAGTCAATCTGGTCAATTCATATGCGGCATATGACTCTTAGGATTTGAAAAAGAAATTTTCGAGATTATGTTATAAATAATAGTTGCTGTATTTCATATGAAATTATACTCATATAACCATTTAACTTTATTTCAGAGCACATCTTGTCCAGTTATATTTAGGCTTACTTAAATTTGTGCAGTATCAAGTAATTTTATTTTGTTGCAAAAGTCTAAAGTTAATAGTATCATATTTGTAGTAGTCTTTAATAACCTATCCCTTCTAAAGGAAACAAAATTATATTTTTGTCTGACCCAGACTTGAGTTATTGTTCTGAATTTCATAAATATTATGGTGAGAGAAATGGTCAGTCCAAAATTGAAAGATTTTACTTCAAGACACTGAGCTGAAAAGTTGGATGTGCAAAAAGTGTAGAAACATTGATAGTGTTCTTTGCTGCAGATAACTGCAGTAAATCATGTCTTTAGCTTCATTATGAAGATTGCTGCAGAATAAACGGTATGTATTCTCTCTCACTGCAGCTCTGAATGCTCTGTGTCTTAAAATCATTTAAAGCCTATAGCTTGCTTTGGGGAGTTAGTACAGGGGTAAGGAAGGCTTTGCCGGAAGAGCACTTGTAAATCATGAGACTGGCGACTTGCGCATAGTTGTGGTAGCCTCTTAATGCGTATTGGTCCTGTTTGATACAAAAAATTATTTAAAGGAGATTATTAAATTGCCCAAATAACTGTTAAACACATTACAGATCTATTTTATATTACTGTGTTTGACAGTTAAACATTAAGTAAACGTTTAATTGACTTGAAGCTTGAAATGTTCAAAATGCTCTAACCCTTGCTACAGCGTCTCTTCTGTAGCAAGTCAAGTACTGTGTGTTTTTTTTCCCACCTTTAGCTTATCAGGCCCGGTCCAAAGCCTTCTAGCAGAGGGAATTGATTCCTGTCAGGGGTTGCTGCCAAGACATCGGAAGGATTTTTGACCAAGGTTTTCAAAAGCTCAGTGTCACACCTGCCATTTGATTAAGGAGGGATTTTGGATGCAGAGTCTGGCATTTATTGTCCTTTGTGTGGCTGTTCTGTTTGTTTTGTCTTTGTCTCTTCTAGATTTGAGCAGTGTTCACACTAGTTTTTAAATTGTTGGGTGGATTACATATTTTACATAACCATGTTAATTTATTTAATATATTCCCATTAACTTTTAATCATAAAATAGTGTGGACACAGCATGTCTTCTAACTGGTGATTAACCCCTTAAAATTTATGAAATACATTTTTGTAGGGTAAGAATTTGCTTTCTTTTAAATAAATTAACTGATATTTGTTTTGTTTTGTTAACTGGGTATTAGGAAGCAAGTATGATTTTAGTACAGTATATCTAAGGGGTTAATCCACTTGAAATATAGAATGGGTGCAAAAATCCACACTCTAAATTTGACAGAAATTTCCTACTTATAGATCTTAAGTTGTTTTTAAATTGCAATAGGTGTCTTGGCATCTTTGAAATTGTATCATATTAATTTAAATTTCCAAAGTTATGAATGCTTGTGTGCAAAAGGAAAACTTTTCTTCCGTATTGGAGGAAATTAAAACATGAATTAACATTAAAAATTCAGAAACTTAGAAAGAGATTGTACATTATCACCTATTTGCATTTTAGCTTTAGCAGATAATGTAAATAAATAAGGGACATGGAAAGGGTTCTTCAGCATGTTCTGTAACCTTGCTTTGGGGAGTGGTTTTTTGTTGTTGTTGTTTCTTGCTTTTTTTTTTACTTCTTTAATTAGCTGTGCTTTCCTGTGTTCCTTTTCCTTCTCTCAGAATAGCGCATTTCTTATGTTCATTATATTTCTGGATTCAGTAGTTGGTTTTTCAGGTTTTGAGATTGTTTATTAGTTTTTAAAAATTACTAATATTTCTGACTTGATACTTTTCTTTTTAGTACCCAGATTCCTCTTTCAGTGTTCATTTTCAGAATGCCACACAGTGTTCTTTGATTATCTGTAAAATTCCCTTCTAATATGTATTCTGAAAATCTGTGCCATCTGATTATGTAAGGAGTAGGAACTAAGAATAAAAAGCCCAGACGAGGGATGGAATTCTTTATTACTTTTTAAATATGCTTTTTAATATGTCATCTACTCAAAATAAGAACAGATATCTTTTAAGATTTCTGAATGCTCATATAAAAATAGACAATCAAATAATTTGCCCAGCATTGCAATAGTACTCTTAAAGTAAAATCATCTTCATGTTTCCTTTTACCATATATTTCATCTTTTGTTCCACATATTCATTTGGTGCCCTCGATGATTTATAAAATTAAATCCTAAATGTCCATAATTTTGGTGCTTTTTATCTAGAAGACTGTTTTCAATAGATTACTTGCCTGGTATGTAATTTTCCTATATGTAGAAAATATTTTAAAATCACCAAGAGTTGTGAATTAGATTGACTTATGAATAGTTTGATTAGCAAATTTGATTAGCAACTTTTATACACAGTTTACAGATATGTTTAGATGAACGTAAAGCTGGCCTTTTATGAATGAAAAGTTAACTTCTTGTCCTGATTTAGGTTCAGATTTTCTTCTCAAGTTTTATATAGCTCATTTATGTTTTAATACAATAATCTGATTAAAATCAGTTATTATAACTGACTTTGCAACTTAAAAGATTCTACAGATATATCATCAAACCATTCTGCTTACTGCATCTGTTCTATTTCTATACTTACTCAGTTTAACCATGCTAGTTCCTATTGCCCTTTTCTACTTTACTCATTGTTTCTCTCCAATTATTCTTTGAAATACTTCATGGGAACTTTGAATTTTAAAGGGCATTTCATATTCCCTTAATTCTTAAAGCTAAAATTCTCTTGTGGAAGAGAAGTCATTGAACTCTTAGAAATGCCTATTTTTGGCTCTTTATTTTTTTCTATGATTATTACTGCATTGATCATCCCATATTTATCATTAGTTCTTTGACATATTAGCCCCAGAATAACCTATGACCATTTAAAATACTGAACAAACTCAGTAGTTTATTGTACATTCTCATTAAGGTGGATTTTTGTGTTCCCTTTTGTCTTGTCGTCTTTGTGCTGGTGCGCTGTGTCCAGTAATCCTTCCTTTTGATTTTATTTTGGTGGGTAGGGTTTATATTTGCAGAAATTATTTATTATATTTCTAAAATAAAGAGTTTTAATTCTCATCTTGATCTTCATATTAGATTATGTGAATTTGTTGAAAATAACTCCCTGGGTACTTTAAAGTGTTGACAAACTCTCAAATGGCTCATGTGACACTGATGCTACTTTAAGGAAGTGTCTTGCTCACCTGGTCAAACACCCATTCCTCACTGCATTTTGCCAATTCAATCCATTTTAGATGTAACCTCGGGTATGGTGAAAGACCCACCGGACGTCTTGGACAGGCAAAAATGCCTTGACGCTCTGGCTGCTCTACGCCACGCTAAGTGGTTCCAGGTTCGGAACATCATTTTACTTTTTTCTTGTAGCCTTATGAGAGAGTAGTTCAGTACAACATGTTTAACTGTGTTTAAACATTTCAAAAGATTGCCCAAGCAATACTATTTTAAATTAAATATGAGAAAATGTTAACATAGAAAGCTGGGTATGAAGATCTGCATATTGCAGTTACTATTAATTTGACAATAAACTCAGGTTTTGGGGGTGTTTTGTGGTTTGGGTTTTTTAATTTTTATTTTTAGTGGCTATATTTAAAGTTGACTTGTTTAGGGACATCACATGTTTGTGTACATATATTATATTCCATAAGGCTGCAGATTAACTTTGCTTTAAATAATGGAATATGTGTTTAAAGCTTTGTGTATAGTTTTAAGATTTTTTCCCCCCCTCTTTCTCTAAGTTAATAAGTGTAGGGAATGAAAGGTGAGGAAGCAGCTGTTTGGTTTAGTGACTTTGCAGTTATGCAAAGGCACAGAAAGGAAACCAAACAGATTTCCTTAATCTTTCAGTCCCTAGACAAACTTTTTAGCTCTTTACTTTTTCTTTTATTTCTAATGTAGGCAGATTTTTTTTTGAAGTTTTACTGTTTTAAATGACAAGGTCAAGGTTCACAGGGGATCAAGAACAATTATTCTTGTATAATCTGTTTACTTTGACCTAAAATATCAGCTTTTAAATACTAACCCTGGCATAAAATATTGCTGTAAATGGCAGCTCATTGAATCCAATTTTAAGCGTGGTTATTTTTGTTTTATTTTTATCTGAGCTTCCATTGAACAGTGGTATTTTAACTTTTTTTTCGTCAAGGGATACTTTCAGTATTTCTAAGATTAATTCAGTTGGTTTTTGTATTGCTCTCAAGGCTAGAGCTAATGGTCTGCAGTCCTGTGTGATTATCATACGTATTCTCCGGGACCTCTGTCAGCGAGTTCCAACTTGGTCCGATTTTCCAAGCTGGGTGAGTAATACGTAACTGTATGGTGTGAAAAGTAAACATAAAGGAAATATTTCTGCAGTTTTTTAATAGACTCATCTTACGTCTAATTATCAACTTTCTTTTCATTTCCTAAATGTAGTTTTTTTCTTCTTCTAGTGAGAAATCCTGGGGTCTTAATTTTCTGAGAATTCCACTTGATTTTCTTTCTGTATTTTCCTCTCCTTTTTTTTTTTTTTTTAACTCTTTTCACAGTGTTTATTACTTTCTTTAAAATAGGACCGATTACTAGTCATACATACATAAAGGTATAAAGAAAACTAAAAATGAGCTATTAATCTACCTATGCAAGGTTTTGTTGACATTTTAACAAAATAATGTATAAGGAATTTTTAAGATTTAGAAATATACATTATTCAAAAATGCATAAAATTAGGAAATTCAAATAATGCAGAAAGGCATGAAGCAGAAATGAGAGCCTTCTCATCATTTAAAGGCAAGCTATCTTGACACAGTTTGTTGTGATTTTTTTCCTAGGGGAAAAAAATGCATGCATATATATCGTGTATGTTCCTTTTTAAAAAAAAATATTTATTTCTTTGGTTGTGCTGGGTCTTAGTTGTGGCAAGCGGGCTCCTTAGTTGGGGCTTGCCGGCTCCTTAGTTGCAGCACGCCAGCTCCTTAGTTGCGTCACGTGGACTCCTTAGTTGTGGCATGTGAACTCTTAGTTGCAGCATGCATGTGGGATCTAGTTCCCTGACCAGGGATCGAACCCAGGCCCCCTGCGTTGGGAGCACAGAGTCTTAACCACTGCGCCACAAGGAGGTCCCATGTATGTTCCTATTTTTATTTATGTACACATATCCCTTTGATAATTGAACTGTTTGGGTTCCTACAAGAATTCAGATAGAGAGGGATTCATTCAGAAATATAACTGAAACTACTGATTCCAGAGTTGGGTTAGGGAGAGTTGAATAGCCAGGGTTATCTTAATTCTTTTTTTTAACACAGGAGTGGGTCATGCTGTTTACATTGTTTGCATCTTTCAGCTCTTTGAGAGCTGTATTGACTACATGGTGTTGCCTTTGTATGGACATGCAGTATTTTATTCAGCTGGTATCCATTTGATGGACAGTTGCATTGTTTGCATTCTTTTGCTATTAAATTTTCATTGTATTGTTGTCAGGCTTTTATGAGTATTATATACGTGTGATAAATGGCTAGGGTCAATTGCTATAGAATTCCAAGGTCAAAGGACATGTGTTGATTGTTACCAGAAAGGTGGATCATTTAAAACTTCCAAAAATTGTTGAACTGATCATTTCCTTCACACCCTCGCTAACTTTGGGATATCATCACACTCCTTTAACACGATAGGTAAAAAAAATGGCGTCTCATTTTTTATTTAGATTTCTTTACGTGATTATTGGCATTTGTAATTATTTTTCTCTTAACTGCCAGTTCCTTTATTATTCATCATTTTCGCAATTTATAGCTCTTTCTATAAGAAATTAACTCTTATCTGTATTAAAAAATAATTTTTTCCAGTTTTTCATCTGCTTTTCAACTTAATTTTTGCTGTTTTATAAAAGCTTTAAAATCTTTGCAAATTCTAATCCATTAATGTTTTATGACTTAATGGTTTTATTTCTACTTACAAAATTCTTTCATATTTTAGGTTATAAATTATTCACACATGCTTTCTTCTAGAGCTTTTTTTTTCCTCCCATCAAATTATATTTTCTACAGATGCTTGCTTGCTTGCCTGTTTATTTAGTTCTTTAGTCATAATGCATAGCAAACCTCCTGGAAGGATGTATTTCATATTACAACAGTGGTTGTCTCTCAGTAGTGAGTAGTGGGATTAGGTAGAGGTCTGTAATGTTTGGATTTTACTAGGATGAAATATATATTTTATTACTTGTATAATTAAAAATTGATTTAAAAATCATACATGGATTAAAGGTGGATCCAGCTATATGTTTTTCCAGACCAATTACCAATTATTCCAGTACCACTTAACATTTTATTTAATAAAATTTATTTATTCAACCCCCATTTTGAAATATCACCATTATCATAAACCAGTGGTTCTCAGCCACCATCAGTTTTGCCCTCTAGGGGACATTTGGCAATGTTTGGGGATAACTTTGGTTGTCAAAACTGGTTATCAGTAGCGCTGAGGAAGAGAAACCCTGTCACAAACCAAAGTTCCTTTTTTGCAGGCCTACTTCTGCAGCCCTCTTTCATTGCTCAGTCTTTTCTAGTACCAAACTCTTTTAATTTTTAAAGCTTCATAGTGTGTTTTAAAATTCTGATTGTCCTCTTCCTCTTCATCAGAAGTCTTCCCTCTTCATTCTCTGCTATTCATTATAAACACCATCTTACACAGAAGATTTTTTTGGGGGGGGGTGCTTTTCTATGCTTCTTTTTCTGAAAGAACTTGACTACCATTTTGTTCAGTTTCTCCGAAGTTCTCTTGATGATTTTTAAGTAGCACTGTAGATAATTGGTGGAATGTCATCACTTTTATAATACTGACTCTTCTTTATGGGATGTCCTACTTATTGGAATGAATGTTACACACTTATTTAGATTTGAATGGGTTCTGAGCATAGTTGTTTGTACCTAGGTATTTATGTTTTAGAGTCTTTAAAAATACCATTTTCTGGTTATTGTTTATATATGTTAAATATATTAATTTTGTAACCCACCACCTGACTGCATTCCTTTATTTGTAGTAATTTTTTTCATGTGATTCTCTTGGCTTAGAATCATATCCACCAACCTCTTTTCTAATTTAGTTGGTTGATACTCCTAGAATAATTATGGAATAAAAGAAATAATACTTTACATGCATGTTATGTTCTTATTGCTTTGAAAATGTTTCTAGTATGTAAAGTCTGTTAAGCATGGTGGTATAGCCTTTTATTTGAGATATTTCTTTGTAATGTTAGAAATGTCAACCCTCTCTTAGTTTACTAAGTAATTTTGAATGAGGAATGTAAATTGAACTTTATCAGACAATTTTTCAAGGTTTCTTGACATGAATGTATAGTTTTTCTCCTTCATCCTGTTAATATTGTATACTTAGAAATATATGTCCTGATATTGAGCTACCTTTGCATTCCAGAGATGATTCTCTTATATTTGAGAATAATCTTAATGAACTGTTAAGTTCTGTTTGCTGATAGTCTATTTAGGAATTTTGCAGTGACATAAAGGAAATTTTTGTGGTTTTATTTTTGTCTTCTTTGATAGATTTAGGATCAATAATACACTAACTCTTTAAGAATAATTTAGAAGCTTTCGTTCTTCCTCTAAACTCTGAAACAGTTTTTAGTAGCATCAAAACTATATGTTTTTTGGGACTTCCCTGGTGATCCAGTGGTAAAGAATCCGCCTTACAGTGCAGGGGATGCCGGTTCAATCCCTGGTCAGGGAACTAAGATCCCACATGCCGCAGGACAACTAAGCCCATGAGCCACAACTACTGAGCTTGCACGCCTCAACTAGAAAGCCCACGTGCCTCAACTAAGACCCAACACAGCCAATAAATAAATAAATATATATATATATATATATAAACTATTAAAAAAACTATGTTTTTTGATAATTTATAAAATTCATGTGACACCATCAGTCACTTATAAAAGGGGTGGTGCTTTCTTGTTTCTTTTATTGTGATTAATTGGTTTGTTTAGTTTTTCTTTCTCTTGGGGTTATTTTTGGCAACTTATCTTTTCCTAGAAAAATTGACCAATTCAGCCAGATACTCAGATTTTTAGAGTTTTGCTCTCTTAGAGTTTTAAAAATACCTGTAGCATCTTTTTTATTACTTTTAATTCTTTGATTGATTGGACTAGCCAGTAATAGCAGTTGCTGTATAGGAGCAAAATAACAAATGGGTGTTCAGTATTTATTTGTGATGAGAATTCACTGAATTCTTAATTGATTTTAAATATAAAAATTTATGAGCATTATATAACTTTAAATTTTTTAAATGTTTAAAGATATAAGCATTATGCATTATCATTTTACTTCCTGATTCCTTCAACTTCAGTCCCTTCAACCCAGGTGCCCTTGAGGCTATTTCTGTTGTAGTAAGTCTAAGCTTCAGTACTTTTGAGACTGAACTCTCAGGCCACTCCTGGGCTACTCTTGGAGTTTGGAGGTCCAACACTACAGATGGCCCTTTGCCTACACCTTACTTTTCGTCTTTATCAGAGAGAGCCATAAACTTCAAGGGACCCTCTCTCCTTTGAGGATGCAGAGATCTAAGAACTGAGTAGAAGAGAGGATGCACAGGTGAAAGGAACTGGGGGAAGATAGGCCATGGCAGGGTAATGATGGGAGGGCAAGCAAAGCCGCTGGCCGATCTTTGAAATCATGTACATATACCATAAAATAACGCAAAGTATTTTGGTAGGTTAAAGCACACCAAAATGTCAGTATTTTGACATTTAAAAATCTCTCCTAGTATTATATCCTTTAGGCAGTAGTTTATCCAATTTAGTATTTTTTTCCTCCCCTCAAAGAGCCAGCTCCTTGGATTTAGCTGCCAGATCTGCCATTTTCCTTCTTAGTAATTCATTAATTTCTTATTTCATCTCTAATTTTCTATTTTCCTTGGGTTTATTTTTGTTCTTTTACAAACTTCATGAGTTGGATACTTGTTTCATTCACTCACTCTTTAATTATAGAGGTTTTAAAGCTGTAATTTAAGGCTGGACATAGGTTTTGGCCATATATACATATATATATACACGTGTGTGTGTGTGTGTGTGTGTGTGTGTGTGTATATATATAATATTTTTTCTTTTTTTTTCTATGCAATCCGAAATTCATTTTAATATTGTCTTTAAGCCAAGAGTAGTTTTGAGGGAATTTTTAAATTCTACATGACTGAAGAAGAGTTGCTTTTGTTTTGTAAATAACTTCTAGTTTTTATAGCATATAAAAATAATGCAATAAATATATTCTACTATTTGCAATTTTGGGAATTTCAAGTTTTCTTTGTGGTCTCATATGTACAGTTTTTGTTAAGTGTGGGCACTTAAAAAATGTGTTCTCAGCAAGTTATAGCATTTAATATATACCCCTTAGTTCAACTTCATCAATTCTGTTCATATCTTCTATCTCCTTTCCTTCATATTTTTTGTCTACTTTATCTGTCCATGGACTGACAAAGATAAATTAAAATCTGCTATTTTGTTGTGTTTTCTACAGTTTGTTCTTTATTGTTTTGTTGCAGTAATATTTTGGACATAGACACTTAATACAACTATGTCGTAATTGTGAGTTTGAACCTTTTGCCATTATAAAGGGCATTTAATTAACACTTTCTGCTATTAGTTAATAAGCCTTGTCCATTTATTAATATCAAAACTCTAGCTTTAAAAAAAAGAATTATAACTAACTTACAATATTATATTAGTTTCAAGTATACAACATAGTGATTTGATATTTTTATACATTATGAAATGATTACTGAAATAATGACCAGTTATGATTTGTTACCAAAGTTATTACAATATTATTGACCATATTCCCTATATGCACTTACATCCCTCTGACTTACTTATCTTAAAGCTGGAAGTTTGTACCTCTAAATCCCCTTCACTTATTTTGTCTGTACCCCCAGCCTCCTAAACGCTAGCTTTTTATATTAGCATTTGTCTGGTATAATTCTGTTTGTTTCCTTTGTTTTCTTCTGCCCTTTCCCATAATTCTTATCCTTTTCTTGGTCTTTTTTATGTGTGAATGGGTTTCCCTCTATTTATACAATTAGTTGTTGCCCTATTTATAGTTTTTTGTGGTATTTTAATGTTTGTTTAACAATTTTAAGCAATGTTTGTTAACCTCTCATCTGTAAAAGCTGAGAATAGTATCACTTCTTTGTACTCCTCACATCCTCTTTTGGGTTTTTTGTTATATTTTCTTTTTTTCATTTGTTTCATTCATTCCTTTAAGTAACGTATTAAAACCTGTTTCTTGATTTATGTCTTAATATATGCTGATTCCACTTAGACCAAGGAAAGTTTACACTTAATGCTTTTTTAAACCTTGAAGGTTTAAAAATAACTACATTTACCTTCTGTGGTCATATTCCCTTTGTTTAATGTTCTGTATCTGAATGGTTTGATGCCAACCATTAGATCTTTTACTGGGGCTTCCTCTTTTCATTTCTTGATTGACTGCATTTTATCATCATATAGTTCTTATCAAAAACTGTTTTAAGTTTTTAAAATTTCTTTCATGTTTGAGAATCTTTGCCAGTTACCACTACTTTATTGAGAAATATATTGTTAGGTCACAATTTTTCCTCCTCCATTTATTGGTGTTGCTCCATTGTCTTCCAGCACTGAGTATTACTACATCTAAGTCCAGCCTAATTTTTTTGCCTTTACTTTTTCTACAGGCTGCTGAAAGAATTCTTTATCCTTCAATTTTAGTAACTTAACCAAATTATGTCTTGGAATCTGTTGTTCAGTATCAGCATTTCATTGAAAACTTTGTCCTTTTTGCCCTGCAGACTTGACAAATTATTAATATGATTCTCTATTTTCAGGGATACCAATTATCCTTATATTGCATTGCCTTTGTCCTACATATCTATTATCTTCGTGATTGTTTTAATCTTTGTTCTCTTTCCTCTTTTGTCCCCTATTATTGTCTCTTTGGTAGTAATTTAGTTTCCAACTATGTCCTAATCTTCTTTGCTATTTATAATTCATTATTAGTTCTATAATAATGTTATTTTGCATTTCAGTTTGCTTAATTAGCTCTGCAGTTTTCCTTTTCATCTCAACTTTGAGCTCTTAATTTTATTGGCTTTTTGTATTTATCAAGTTCTCTATTACTCAGAATGTGAGCAGGTTATATCTTCATTTCCTTAAATTAAGATTCTTCCAGAATAGATTATTTTTTAATAGATATTTTTTAAAGCACTTTTTGGTTCACAGCAAAACTGAGCAGAAAGTACGGAGTTCTCACATACCCTCCTCCACTACACATACATAGCCTCCCCCTCAATATTTGCACCAGAGTGATACATTTGTTGTAACAAGTGATACTACTTGTTACAAGCAGTGATATACTATTATTGCTCAAAGTCCGTAGAGAGTAGATTTTTTTTTTTTTTTTTTTATTGGCTGGGTTAGGTCTTTGTTGCTGCATGCAGGCTTTCTCTAGTTGCGGCAAGCAGGGGATGTTCTCTCTCTAGTTACGGTGCACGGGCTTCTCTTGTGGAGCATGGGCTCTAGGCATGAGGGCTTCAGTAGTTGTGGCTTACGGGCTCTAGAGCGCAGGCTCAGTAGTTGTGGCGCACGGGCTTAGTTGCTCCTCGGCATGTGGGATCTTTCTGGACCAGGACTTGCACCCGTGTCCCCTGCATTGGCAGGCGGATTCTTAACCACCGCACCACCAGGGAAGTCCCAAGAATAGATTTTTCATCTCTATTTTTCATGCTATGTTCCTCCCAGATGCACGGATGTCGTGTCTGATTTGTTTCAGTTTTTTCATCTCGTTAGCGCTTAGCATTGTCAGTTCCATTACAAAATCATCCTTTTATGCTGAGACAACCAAACAAGAACTGTATTTGAATGTATCCACACCTTTTAAAATACTTGTCCTTTTTCTTCCCCCATGAGCTCTGCTTTGAGGATTGCTTATGGAAAGGAGTAGGGCTTGGCTGCATGTAAACCTTGGGCTTTTTTTTTGGCTGTGCTACGTGGCTTGCGAGATCTTAGTTCCCCGACCAGGGATTGAACCCAGGCCCCAGCAGTGAACGCACTGAGTCCTAACCACTAGACCACCAGGGAATTCCCAGACATGGGCTTTGTCTCTCCTGTGTCCTGATTGAATGTGCTGTGATAGTCTGTGAGGTGGATTCCATTGGCACACCTTTACACTTCAGGTTTCAAACCCAAGATGGCCTCCTAGAGGCTTTGCCTATGCAGAATCTGCTCTGTTTGTTTCCGAAACCTATTCACCATCTCCTTTCAAGAACAATTTCTATTTCCCTGAACCAACAGAGGGTTTTGGGTATGTGAAGCCGCTTTGGGACGCTTGTGTTGAGAATTCACAGCCAACTTTGATATTAATTTTCCCCTGCATCTTACTCCTTTGGAAGATCTTACACTATTTCTTTTTTCTTTTATCTACATGTTAGTCAAATGTCTATTTATTATTAGATATAATTAGATGTGGATAATTGGAATTTTTCTACTCTTCCTTCCCTGTCTTCCACAAAGAGTCTTCAACTTGGTAAATACCATTACAAACACTTGTCTGTATAAAAGATGTTTTAAGTGATAGAACACTGACATCACAGGGCAAATAACTAACATTCTTTTAGCTTGCAGGAGAATCAGCAAGTTGTACTTGGACTGTATCATCTCACTCACTTTAGCTTAAAAATAATAACTCAACACTTAGCTACCCCATAACAGAAACCATCTACTTGAGTACATACACATCCCCAAATCACCAAAAGCTGTTAGAAAACCTTTTTTAAGAAGACCTGACAGTTCTGGGACTTCCCTGGTGGTCCAGTGGCTAAGACTCTGTGCTCCCAATGCAGGGGGCCCAGGTGTGATCCCTGCTCAGGGAACTAGATCCCGCATGCTGCAACTAGGAGCCCACATGCTGCAACTTAAAAGATCCTGCATGCCTCAACTAAGACCCAGCATAGCCAAATAAATAAATTTTTTTAAAAAAAAAAAGGACTTCCCTGGTGGCTCACTGGTTAAGAATCCGCCTGCCATTGCAGGGTACATGGGTTCGATCCCTGGTCCAGGAAGATCCCACATGCCACAGAGCAACTAAACCCTTGTGCCACAACTACTGAAGCTCGTGTGCCTAGAGCCTGTGCTCAGCAACAAGAGGAGCCACCTCAGTGAGAAGCCCGCGCACCACAATGAAGAGTAGCCCCCGCTTGCCGCAACTAGAGAAAGGCCACGTGCAGCAACGAACACCCAATGTGGCCAAAAATAAATAAATTTTTTAAAAAAAGGCTTGACAGTTTTTATTAAGAATTGTTGAGTATGAAATAAAGTGCTGTCCATACAACATGTGTATGAGTATGAAATAAAGTGCTGTGCATGTGCAAAAATATAACATCCTACACGTGGACTTTAGGAGTGGGAAGTTTGTCATGCATGTATCAATCTTCACCTGTGTTCACTGGAATACAGAAATGGCTTTTATACAGACAAGTGCTTGTAATGGTATTCGTAAAATCCTATTTTAATAGCATAAACATTTTTATCTGTAAAATTGGAATAATAGTTGTATCTACCACCAAGAGGTGATTATGATGATTAAAATTGGTTAATGCATGTAAAGGCTTAGAACAGTGCTTAGCATATAATAAGCACTCAGTCAGTAAGTGTTAGTTATATAATGATAAAGAGGCTAACTTTACTACTATTACAATTACTTGACCAAACTTCCTAGGGTTTGATATTTAGATTGTTTCCAGTGTATTGCAGATAAGCAGCTTCACTGAATATTTTTTGTGTTTTCATTAAGTGTAAGAGCCCTATTGTAAATCTTTAGTACTGACATTACTGGGTTCATTAGTATGTGCCTTTGAACTTGCCAACTGTGTGATTTTTTTTTTTAAAGAAGGTTTTACAGGTATACACTACCACCAAATGAAAGTACCTGTGTTACCATAATCTCCCAAAGTATTTTTTTTTCATAGCCCTTTACCTCTATCAGAACTAGAAACTACTATCCAAGGAAACTAGTTAATGTTATCTGTCTGGATCAGTTGTAAAGGATATTTATTGAAATATAGTTGTCTTTAAAAAACAAAACAAAACAGGTTTGAGTCGGTCAGACCTGGGTTTAAATCCTAGCCCCTTAAGCTTCTAGTTGTATGACCTTTTAACCTCTTTAAGGTTTTCTGTTTTTTAATCTTTAAAATTGTGGTATAGTGGCATCTAGTTATGAGAAATTAAATGATTTATTTAAAAGTGCTTAGCATGGTGCCTGCCCCTTACTAAGCATTGTTCTTCTTACTACTATTAAAGGTGGGAAAGAAAAATATATACCACATGAATGTTTTTTAAAGCAAATATTACAATCCTAGGTTTCACATCATCTAATAGGTAATATTTAAGAGAGCTTTTTTCTTTAAATAACTTCAGCCACCAAGACGTTTCACATTGCAACCTAAATAATCATTTTCCTAATTTGATTCTGTTCGTCTTTGATGTTGTCTTTTTACTTGTTTCTTTTTTTCCCACATCTTTTATGGAGTATAAATGCTTTACAATGTTGTGTTAGTTTCTGCTGTACAATAATGTGAATCAGCTATACGTATAAATATATCCCCATATCCCCTCCCTCTTCAGCCTCCCTCCCACCCTCCGTATCCCATCCCTCTAGGTCATCACAAAGCACCAAGCTGATCTCCCTATTCTATGCAGCAGCTTCCCACTAGTCATCCATTTTACATTTGGTAGTGTATATACGTCAGGGCTACTTTCCCACTTCATCCCAGCTTCCCCTTCCCCACCCTGTGCCCTCAAGTCTGTTCTCTACGTCTGCGTCTTTATTCCTGCCCTGCCGCTAGGTTCATCAGTACTGCTTTTTTAAATTCCATATATATGCATTAGCATACAGTGTTTGTTTTTCTCTTTCTGGCTTACTTCACTCTGTGACAGATTCTAGGTCCATCCACCTCACTACAAGTAACTCAATTTCTTTTCTTTTTATGGATGAGAAATATTCCATTGTATATATGTGCTACATTCTTTATCCAGTCATCTGTTGATGGACATTTAGGTTGTTTCCATGTCCTGGCTATTGTAAATAGAGCTGCAATGAACATTGTGGTGCATGTAGGTTGTTGTTTTTTTTGACATCTTTATTGGAGTATAATTGCTTTACAATGGTGTGTTACTTTCTGCTTTATAACAAAGTGAATCAGTTATACGTCTATGTATATCCCCATATCTCCTCCCTCTTGCGTCTCCCTCCCACCCTCCCTATCCCACCCCTCTAGGTGGTCACAAAGTACCGAGCTGATCTCCCTATGCTATGCGGCTGCTTCCCACTAGCTAGCTATTTTACATTTGGTAGTATATATAAGTCCATCCCACTCTCTCAGTTTGTCCCATCTTACCCTTCCCCCTCCCCGTGTCCTCAAGTCCGTTCTCTACATCTGCGTCTTTATTCCTGTCCTGCCCCTAGGTTCTTCATAACCATTTTTTTTTAGATTCCATATATATGTGTTAGCATACGGTATTTGTTTTTCTCTTTCTGACTTCACTCTGTATGACAGACTCTAGGTCCATCCACCTCACTACAAATAACTCAGTTTCATTTCTTTTTATGGCTGAGTAATATTCCACTGTATGTATGTGCCACATTCTTTATCCAGTCATCTGTTGATGGACATTTAGGTTGGTTCCATATCCTGGCTATTGTAAATAGAGCTGCACTGAACATTGTGCTACATGACTCTTTTTTTTGGCTGTGTTAGGTCTTCGTTTCTGTGCGAGGGCTTTCTCTAGTTGCGGCAAGCGGGGGCCACTCTTCATTGCGGTGCGCAGGCCTCTCACTGTCGTGGCCTCTCTTGTTGCGGAGCACAGGCTCCAGACACGCAGGCTCAGTAGTTGTGGCTCACGGGCCCAGTTGCTCCGTGGCATGTGGGATCTTCCCAGACCAGGGCTCGAACCCGTGTCCCCTGCATTGGCAGGCAGATTCTCAACCACTGCACCACCAGGGAAGCCCTACACGACTCTTTTTGAATTATGGTTGTCTCAGGGTATATGCCCAGTAGTGGGATTGCTGGGTCGTATGGTAGTTCTATTTTTTAGTTTTTTAAGGAACCTCCATACTGTTCTCCATAGTGGCTGTATCAATTTACATTCCCACCAGCAGTGTAAGAGGGTTCCCTTTTCTCCACACCCTCTCCAGCATTTATTGTTTCTAGATTTTTTGATGATGGCCATTCTGACTGGTGTGAGGTGATACCTCATTGTACTTTTGATTTGCATTTCTCTAATGATTAGTGATGTTGAGCATCTTTTCATGCATTTGTTGACCATCTGTATGTCTTCTTTGTAGAAATGTCTGTTTAGGTCTTCTGCCCATTTTTAGATTGGGTTGTTTGTTTTTGTGATATTGAGCTACATGAGCTGCTTGTATATTTTGGAGATTAACCCTTTGTCAGTTGCTTCGTTTGCAAATATTTTCTCCCATTCTGAGGATTGTCTTTTCGTCTTGTTTATTTATGGTTTCCTTTGCTGTGCAAAAGCTTTTAAGTTTCATTAGGTCCCATTTGTTTATTTTTGTTTTTATTTCCCTTACTCTAGGAGGTGGGTCAGAAAGGATCTTGCTGTGATTTATGTCATAGAGTGTTCTGCCTATGTTTTCCTCTAAGAGTTTTATAGTGTCTGGCCTTACATTTAGGTCTATTGAGTTTATTTTTGTGTATGGTGTTAGGGTGTGTTCTAATTTCATTCTTTTATATGTAGCTGTCTATTCCTAGCACCGCTTATTGAAGAGGCTGTCTTTTCTCCATTGTATATTCTTGTCTTCTTTGTCAAAGATAAGGTGACCATATGTGTGTGGGTTTATCTCTGGGCTTTCTATCTTGTTCCATTGATTCAGATTTCTGTTTTTGTGCCAGTACCGTACTGTCTTGATTACTGTAGCTTTGTAGTATAGTCTGAAGTTGGGGAGCCTGATTCCTCCAGCTCCATTTTTCTTTCTCAAGATTGCTTTGGCTATTCGGGGTCTCTTGTGTTTCCATGCAAATTGTAAAATTTCTTATTCTAGTTCTGTGAAAAATACCATTGGTAGTTTGATAGGGATTGCATTGAACTTGTAGGTTGTTTTGGGTAGTATAATCATTTCCACAGTATTGGTTCTTCCTGTCCAGGAGCATGGAATATCTCTCCATCAGTTTATGTTATCTTTGATTTCTTTCATCAGTGTTTTATAGTTTTCTGAGTACAGGTCTTTTGCCTCCTTAGGTAGGTTTATTCCTAGGTATTTTATTCTTTTTGTTGCGATGGTAAATGGGATTGTTTCCTTAATTTCTCTTTCTGATCTTTCGTTGTTAGTGTATAAGAAAACAAGAGATTTCTGTGCATTACTTTTGTATCCTGCAACCTTACCAAATTCATTGATTAGTTCTAGTAGTTTTCTAGTGGCATCTTTAGGATTTTCTATGTATAGTATCATTGTCATCGGCAAACTGTGACAGTTTTACTTCTTCTTTTCCAGTTTGTATTCCTTTTATTTCTTTTCTTCTCTGATTGCTGTGGCTAGGACTTCCAATACTATATTGAATAAGAGTGGCGAGAGTGGACATCCTTGTCTTGTTCCTGATCTTAGAGGAAATGCTTTAAGCTTTTCACCCTTGAGAACGATGTTTGCTGTGGGTTTGTAGTATATGGCCTTTATTATGTTGAGGTAGGTTCCCTCTTTGCCCACTTTCTGGAGGGTTTTTATCATAAATGGGTGTTGAATTTTGTCAAAAGCTTTTTCTGCATCTGTTGAGATGATCATATGGTTTTTATTCCTTAATTTGTTAATATGGTGTATCACATTGATTGTTTTGCCTATATTGAAGATTCCTTGCATCCCTGGGATAAATCCCACTTGATCATGGTGTATGATCCTTTTAATGTGTTGCTGGATTCTGTTTGCTAGTATTTTGTTGAGGATTTTCACGTCTATGTTCATCAGTGATTTTGGTCTATAATTTTCTTTTTTTGTGATCTCTTTGTCTTCTTTTGATATCAGGGTGGTGGTGGCCTCGTAGAATGAGTTTGGGGAGTGTTCCTCCCTCTAATTTTTTGGAAGAGCTTGAGAAGGATAGGTGTTAACTCTTCTCTAAATGTTTGATAGAATTCACCTGTGAAGCCATCTGGTCCTGGACTTTTGTTTGTTGGAAGATTTTTAATTACAGTTTCAATTTCATTACCTGTGATTGGCCTGTTTATGTTTTCTAATTCTTCCTGGTTCAGTCTTGGAAGGTTGTACTTTTCCAAGGCTTTGTCCATGTCTTTCAGGTTGTCCATTTTATTGGCATATAATTGCTTGTAGTAGTGTCTTAACGATCTTTTGTATTTCTGTGGTAGATGTCAGTTGTGATCTCTCCTTTTTCATTTCTAATTTTATTGATTTGAGTCCTCTCCCTTTTTTTCTTGATGAGTCTGGCTAAAGGTTTATCAATTTTGTTTATCTTCTCAAAGAACCAGCTTTTAGTTTTATTGATCTTTGATATTGTTTTCTTTGTTTCTGTTTCATTTAGTTCTGCTCTGATCTTTTTGATTTCTTTCCTTCTACTAATTCTGGGTTTTCTTTGTTCTTCTTTTTCTACTTGCTTTAGGTTTAAGGTTAGATTGTTTGAGATTTTTCTTGTTTCTTGAGGTGAGCTTGAATTGCTGTATACTTCCCTCTCAGAACTGCTTTTGCTGCATCCCATAGGTTTTGGATCATCGTGTTTTCATTGTCATTTGTCTCTAGGTACTTTTTGACTTCCTCTTTGATTTCTTCAATGATCTCTTTGTCATTTAGCAGCGCACTGTTTAGCCTCCATGTATTTGTGTTTTTTACTGTTTTTTTCTTGTAATTGATTTCTACTCTCATAGCGCTGTAGTTGGAAAAGATGCTTGATACTATTTCAGTTTTCTTAAATTTTCCAAGGTTTGATTTTTGACCCAAAATGTGATCTATTCTGGAGAATGTTCCGTGTGCACTTGAGAAGAAAGTGTATTCTTCCACTTTCGGGTGGAATGTCCTAAAAATATCAATTAAGTCTATCTGGTCTATTGTGTCATTTAAAGCTTCTGTTTCCTTATTTATTTTCTGTCTGGATGATCTGTCTATTGGTATAAGTGGGGTGTTAAAGTCCCCCACTATTACTGTGTTAACTGTCGATTTCTCCTTTTATGGCTGTTAACATTTGCCTTACGTATTGAGGTGCTCCTATGTTGGGTGCATAAATATTTATAATTGCTACGTTTTCTTCTTGGTTTGATCCCTTGATCGTTATGTAGTGTCCTTCCTTATCTCTTGTAACATTCTTTATTTTAAAGTCTATTTTATCTGATATGAGTATTGCTACTCCAGCTTTCTTGTGATTTCCACTTGCATGGAATATCTTTTTCCATCCTCTCACTTTCAGTCTGTATGTGTCCCCAGGTCTGACATGGGTCTTTTGTAGACAGCATATGTATGGGTCTTGTTTTTGTATCCATTCAGCCACTCTGTGTCTTTTGGTTGGAGCATTTAATCCATTTACATTGAAGGTGACTATCAATATGTATGTTCCTATTACCATTTTCTTAATTGATTTGGGTTTGTTTTTGTGGGTCTTTTTCTCCTCTTGTGTTCCCTGCTTAGAGAAGTTCCTTTAGCATTTGTTGTAAAGCTGGTTTGGTGGTGCTGAATTCTTATAGCTTTTGCTTGCGTGTAAAGCATTTGATTTCTCCATCAAATCTGAATGAGATCCTTGCTGGGTAGAGTAATCTTGGTTGTAGGTTCTTCCCTTTCATCCTTTAAATATGTCCTGCCACTCCCTTCTGGCTTGCAGAGTTTCTGCTAAAAGATCAGCTGTTGACCTTATAGAGATTCCCTAGTATGTTATTTGTTGCTTTTCCCTAGCTGCTTTTAATATTTTTTCTTTGTATTTAATTTTTGATAGTTTGATTAATGTGTCTAGTCATGTTTCTCTTTGGGCTTATCCTGTATGGGACTCTCTGTGCTTCCTGGACTTGTGGCTATTTCCTTTCCCATGTTAGGGAAGTTTTCGACTATAATCTCTTCAAATATTTTCTCAGACCTTTTCTTTTTCTCTTCTTCTTTGGGACCCCTATAATTCAAATGTTGGTGTGTTTAATGTTGTCCCAGAGGTCTCTGAGACTGTCCTCAATTCCTTTCATTCTTTTCTCTTTATTCTGCTCCCTCACAGTTATTTCCACCATTTTATCTTCCAGCTCACTTATCCGTTCTTCTGCCTCAGTTATTCTGCTATTAATTCCTTTTAGAGTATTTTTAATTTCATTTATTGTGTTTTTCATCACTGTTTGTTTGCTCTTTAGCTCTTCTAGATCCTTGTTAAATGTTTCTTGTATTTTCTCCATTCTGTTTCTGAGATTTTGGATCATCTTTACTATCATTACTCTGAATTCTTTTTCAGATAGGTTGCCTATTTCGTCTTTATTTATTTGGTCTTGTAGGTTCTTACCTTGCTCCTTCGTCTGTAACATATCTTTTTGTCATTTCATTTTTTGTTTTTGTTTTTGTTTTTGATGGGTTGGGCTGTATTCCTGTCTTACTGGTAGTTTGGCGTGAGGCATCCAGCATTGGAGTTTGCAGGCCGTTGGATAGAGCGGGATCTTCCTGCTGAGAAGAGGACCTCCGGGAGGCCTCACTCGGATTAATATTCCGTGGGGTCTGAGGTTCTCTGTTAGTCCAGCGGTTTGGACTCAGAGGTCCCACCGCAGGAGCCCGGGCCTGACCTCCAGCCTGGGAACCAAGATCCCACAAGCCATGTAGCGTGCCAAAAAAAAAAAAAGGAGCAAGACAATAACAAAGAATAAAAAACAAAATAAAATCAGAAAGATAAAAAAACATATTAGGAAAAATAGAAATATAATTGAAACAACCAGTCACTGGGGGTTCCTCCCGTCCCCTTAGGTGTCTGTGGTCCCTCACCGGTACCTGTTAGGTGCCCTAGTTTTCTGTCCTTTTACTTTTGAATGCGTACATTTCAGAGTATATAAACCTCTTGTGTTCTACTTTTGTTGCTTTCTTAACTGTAGACCTCTGCTTGGAGAACAACCATGTTCCATAGAAAATTAACATTTTTTAATTGCTTCCTTCAGAGCAAATGATCTCAGAAGGCAGATAGTTGACTTAGTTTTATTGTGTGATTAGATATATGGACTTTCTGTGTTCCATAAATAATTCATTTCTTTCTTGGTTTTTAGTTAGTTTCTACCTTAATATATAAGTATAAATTACAAATTCCCACTTCTAAGGTCAGTCAGTAAGCAGATTTTGAAAAAGCTTTGAATTACTTGTAACATTTTATATCTTGACATAGCTATATTATAGCTGATTATTTAATACTTATTTTTCTCTTAACATTCTCTAGAAATATTATAAATTTGAGGTATTTTGGGAAAGTTGCATATTTTAGGACATCAATTTTGTATTTTATTAACTTGTTAATTATAAACCTTGATTTCTTTTATTAGCAGGATTATTTTCATATTTCTTTCCAAAAGTATTGTGTTTCATAAACATTTATTGAGTGTTTTCATTTATTTATTTACTTACTTACTTACTTCGTTGCCGTGTGCGGGCTCTCCCTAGTTGCAGCTAGTGGGGGCTACTCTTCGTTGTGGTGCGCAGGCTTCTCATTGTGGTGGCTTCGCTTGTTGCGGAGCACAGACTCTAGGCATGCGGGCTTTGGTAGCTGTGGCACGTGGGCTCAGTAGTTGTGGCTTGCGGGCTCTAGAGCACAGACTCAGTAGTTGTGGCGCACGGGCTTAGTTGCTCCGTGGCATGTGGGATCTTCCCAGACCAGGGCTCGAACCCATGTCCGCTGCATTGGCAGGCGGATTCTTAACCACTGCGCCACCAGGGAAGTCCTATTGAGTATTTTCTACATACTGGCCACTTAGACTAGGCAGAGGGGTTCAAAATAAATGACATCTGGGGGACTTCCCTGGTGGTCCAGTGGTAAATAATCTACCTTCCAATGCAGGGGACGCAGGTTTGACCCCTGGTTGGGCAAGTAAGATCCCACATGTCACGGGGCACCTAAGCCCAGCACCACAACTACTGAGCTCGTGCACCTCAACGAGAGAGCCCGTGTGCTGCAAACTACAGAGCCCACGCACTCTGGAGCCGCCTGCCCTGGAGCCTGTGCTCCACAACTAGAGGAAAACCCGCACGCCACAACGAAGAGCCCGCACCCAGATGAAAGATCCCATATGCCTCAACGAAGACCCCGCGTGCCGCAACTAAGACCTGACGAAGCCAAAAAAATAAATAAAATTTTTAAAAATCCAAAATAAATGACACTTGACAATCGTTTAATCTTCAAAGATTTCAGTCTTTTGGACATCTTGAAATAATACTTGACTTGTCTGGAAAGGAAAGGTGTTTATTCTACATTCATAGAGTCGTCTAGATAAGTGAAGCTGATTTCTTAAAATAGTAAAATTTTAAAATGAAAATCCTTAAAAATTGTCTTGAACATCTTACTGCATTCTTCAGTTGAATAAACTGAACCATCTTAATTTTTTTGTTGTAATTTACATTTATCACTATTAACATTCATTATTCTCAGATGTTTTTAACTTCATGCTTCCAGCTATCATTTTTTATAGCCCTTAATGTGCACTATCTCTTTAAATTCACATCTCTCATACAATTTATTCCTAATTTGTTTGGGACTGAAGCCTCCAAATGTCCAGCCTTTTAAGAATTATTCTTACTTAAAAGATCTGAGTAATGGCCTTGGGGTGAATAGGTGGATGTAGTTTTTACCTCTGATTAAATTTATGAGTTTTTTAAGTATACAGCTAAAAATGGATTCTCCCTAAGGTATTTTCAGTTTCAGTATCATTTTAAGGATTTCATTCTAGTTGCAATCTATTTAGTTTCTTTGAAGTGTTATTGGTGGTTTTATTTATAATTTAAGTAAAAGCTACAATTTGGACAAACCTTAAACATTATGCTAAGTGAAAGAAACCAGATACAAAAAGTCACATACTATATGGTTCCATTTGTATGAAGTATCTAGAAGAGGCAAATCTATAGAAATAGAAAGTGGTTTAGTTGTTGCCAGGGGATGGAAGAAAGGGAGGATGGAGAATGACTGCTAATAGGTATGGAGTTTTTTGGGGGGGTGATGAAAATGTTCTGGAATTAGAGAGTGGTTGTGGTTGAACAACTTTGTAAATGTACTAAAAACCACCGAGTTGTACGTTATATCTCAATTTTTAAACTCTAAATGGAAACAAATTTTTCTAATAACAGACCCTTCAAAACACTTTCTGGATCTAAATCTGTACTTTTTCTTTTATTCATTGGTTTATATTTTGAGTCTCTCAAGTGTAGTTTACAGTGAAAGCATAAGTTGTGTTTTCCTTAAGGATAATAGAAGTACAGTTGTATGTTAAATGAAAATTAGATAATTGTTCGTAAAGAAAACAAGTTTCCTTTACTTAGTAGAATACTGTCGTGCTCTAACTACTTAGTATCATCAGTATGTAGGTATTAAAGAACATATGTATGTGAGTCCTAAATATCTAAAGAATTTTAAGGACTGTCATATTTTAATAGGAAAGGATAACAATAACTAAAAATAACAAAAAACCATATTAATCTATTTTTCATTAAGCATAAATTATAAAATATTTTTAAGATGTCAGTCTTATTAATTTTGTTTTCATTACTTATTTAATTTTGATTATTTTTATGTTATATGTAATTTTTTTCTAATTTTGTGACTTGGTCTATGTAACTTTTTCAGTCTTCAAAATTTTTAATGACAGTTTTGCAGGTAGTTTGTCATTCTGGTGTTTGAAAATGAATAATTCCTTTGGGCTGTAAGCTGTTAAGCACATTGTTACATTTCTGTTTTTAGGCTATGGAGTTACTGGTAGAGAAAGCAATCAGTAGTGCTTCTAGTCCTCAGAGTCCTGGAGATGCGCTGAGAAGAGTTTTTGAGTGCATTTCTTCTGGGATTATTCTTAAAGGTAAGTTTTACTTCATTTTTAATGTTTGTTTTTGTGTTTGATGGTTGAATGAGAACTCTTCTTTATTTTACAAATGGATGATGGTAATGCTTTTTTCTCCCTACGGTGATTGCTGTAGGTAGTCCTGGACTTCTGGATCCTTGTGAGAAGGATCCCTTTGATACCTTGGCAACAATGACTGACCAGCAGCGTGAAGACATCACATCCAGTGCACAGGTACCAGTGTCTTCCTAATCCCAAAGCTTTGTTCTATCACTGCCCTTAAAGTTTTGGGTTTTTAAATTGTCCTTTAGAAAAAATCACTGTAAGTAGACCCTTAGAGAGGATATAATTTAAACTAGATTTCATTAATATATACTCTTCAATTTTATTATTTTAACTATGTGCGTGTCTCATTAAGTATATTATATAAATATAAAAATACAGCAGTATTTTCAGTGTCACTAAATCTGGGTATTACGTTGTATATCAAGATCAGTAGAGAAGCTATTTATGTCCTCTGGATGTACAGAAGTGATATGTCGTATGGTTTATGGAAATTTTTGTTACGTTTTAGCCTTTCCTGCCACTGAAAAAGCCAGCTAATGTAGTAACTAAAAGTGTGGGCCCTGAAGTCAAGACTCCCTGAGTTTGAATAGCAGCTCTGCCAGCTCATCTGTAAGGCCTAAGAGCAGTATCTATCTCAAATAGGATTGTTGGGAAGATTAAATAAGTTAATATTTCAATCAGTCTAAAACTGCTATAGCTTTCTTTTTTTGAGTCCGGAAGTGTACTAAGAGGAGAATTAGGTTAATCAGCCCCCTCAAAAAAGGAATTAAGTAAACCTTGTCTTCCTTGATATTGTTTAAAAATTCCAAGATGACTTTTTATGGGAATAATTTCAGTATCCTCAAATTTCGTTTGCTGCTAAATAATTTACAATGACACAGTAGAAATCTCTCCTTGTTAGAATTTAGGAATGTATATCAATCACATGTAGAACAAGAGCTTACAGAGTGTGCACTCCATCCTCAGATGCTATTTTAGTTTTCCTTACTGGAGTACTCTTCTATTTAGAAACTCCTAGTATTAGAAAAAGCTGATGATCAGTAGCAATATGTCTGTGGTAGAAGTGTATTACTACTATTCATTATTATACACCAGATATCTTTGGATATTTTCTTTTAATACAGAAGAAAACATTATTCTGTTTATCTTTGGGAAGGACCTTTTATAAGTATCTCTAAATAAAGAATTAGTATTCTGTTATGATAAATATTTCTAGTTTCACTTCAGAAAATTAACAGCCTTATAACTTAGATGAGATAGAGAAGTACCCAGTACTGCCAAAGATCCAGAACTGCAGGCTTACACAGAATGCTGTATCAAGTTCCGACCAAGATGATTTGGGGACTTTTCAAGGTTTGAAAAGCCAATCAATGTATGAGGAGAGTTCTAAGGAACTAGAATCATCTAATCTGGAAAAAAGTTTTAGAACTGTAAATTCTCACTTGGATGATTGTAGTCAATAACTGTATCTCAGCTGAAGAAAATAAACAGGGATTAAAAATAGTCTAAATAGCAGCCACTGTGGAAAACAGTTTGGCACTTCCTCAATAAGTTAAACATAGAGTTACCATATGACCCAGCAGTTTGACTCCTAAGTATATTCAAAGAACTGCAAATGTATGTTCATTAAAAAGTTATACACAAAAAATAATAAAAAATAAAAAAGTCTAAAAAAAAGAAATTTATGCACAAATATTCATAGAAGCATTGTGCATAATTGCCAAAAAGTGGAAACATCCCAAGTGTATATCAATTGATAGATAGGTAGATAAACAAATATAGTATATTTATACAGTGGAAAATTACTCAGCCATTAAAAGGAATGAAGTGCTGACACATAATACAATGTAGATGAATCTGAAAACCTTAATGTAAGTAAAAGAAGCCAGCCACAAAAAGTCATGTTGTATGATTTCATTTATATGAAATGTCCATAGTAGACAAATCTATCAAGATAGAAAAGTAGATTAGTGGTTGTGAGGGCCTCAGGGTAGAGGAATTGAGGAATGACTGCTATTGGGCCATGGGGTTTTTTTACGGGTGAGAGGTGGTGATGAAAATGTTCTGGAATTAGAGAGTGGTTATGGTTGAAAAACTTTGTAAGTATACTAAAAAAAAACCACTGAATTGTACACTTTAAGAGGGCAAATTTTATATGTGAATTATATCTCAAGAAATAGTCTAAACAGTTACATTGAAGGTTTAACTACATAGTGAAAATTGCCATTTAATCAAATGACTGTAAAATTTCCTTATATTAGTTTAAAGGGTATATATCCCCCAGAAAACTGGGGAATTATGTCTCAAATAGCTTGTGACATATAAGGTCTTGTGACATTGATGCCTAACATACTCCTATGTATACATAGCCACATAGTGAAAAATCTTTTTTTTAGTTCATGAAGTAACAAGTTGTAGAAGTATAATCCTCATTTTGTAAACCTGGGGAGAGGTGTGTGTGTGTGTGTGTGCACACGTGTACCCCATGCCTGAGCCTGTGTACATGGGCATCCACAGGAAAAGTGGGAAGATGAGTGAATATGAACCAAAGAGATGTTCATTCAATAAGTGAGACACTTTTTCTTTTGCTGTATATTGTTTTAGGATTTTTTTAATGAACATTATACTAATTTTTTTTAAGAATTATTTTTTTAACTTATGCTTTAAAAAACAAAACAGCATGCACACATTAAAGCCTGAAAATAAAAACATCAGAACATATGGAGTATTTCATTTGTGAAACTTAATACCGTTCAAGATGTGTCTTTCATTAAACATGCTTTTTTATATTGTCATTTGGGGCTATAAACCTAATAAGAATTAATACTGCTTTTTTAAATTAACTAAATTCTGACTCTTTCTTTTGTTGTAGTTTGCATTGAGACTCCTTGCATTCCGCCAGATACACAAAGTTCTGGGCATGGATCCACTACCCCAAATGAGCCAACGTTTTAACATCCACAACAACAGGAAACGAAGAAGGGATAGTGATGGAGTTGATGGATTTGAAGCTGAGGGGAAAAAAGACAAAAAGGATTATGATAACTTTTAAAAAGTTTCTGTAAAATCTGCAGTGTTAAAAGACAACAGGTGCCCATTTGTTGGCTGTTTTTCATTCATAATGATGTCTACTTTGAAAAAATTATCAAGAATTTAAAGAATTTCATGGAAGAACCAAGTTTTTCTATGATATTAAAATCTTTTAATGTACAGTGTTAGGTATTATATGAATGGAAAGACACCCCCCAAAAATTGTGCTCCAACTAGGGGAAAAACAATTGTTCTGATTTTTTTTCCCATTATTTTTGGTTTTATTTACTGGTTGCCCTAGCTCCCCCTATATTTGTGTCTTTTATTAACTAGTCCTATTAAATCTTTACTATATTTAATGCAGTATTTGTGCTCAGTTGCTATGTGTATTTTGATATTTTTATTTAGAGGTTTTGTTTGCTGTTTGATACTAGTTGTTACTTTGTGTTACAGATATCCTTTACCCCCTCTTAATATTTTACAGCAGTACGTTTTTTTGTAACGTGAGACTGCAGAATTTCTTCCTTTTGCTATTCTTTATGTGATGGATTACAACACAAAAAAGTTATCCTGCCATTTAAGTGCTCAGAACTGAATGTTTCTGCAGATCTTGTGGCATTTGTCTCTCTAGTGTGATATATAAAGGTATAATTAAGACAGATTTCTGTTAATCTAATCAAGTTTGCTGTTAGTTGTGCATTAGCAGTATAAAAGCTAATATATACTATATGGTCTTGCGACAGTTTTAAAGCCTCTGCATAATTGATAATAAAAATGCATGACATTTTTGTTTTTAATACTTTTAAAATTATAATTTTAGGTTTGACACGTAGATCTTTGTACAGTTGACTTTTTGACATAGCAAGGCCAAAAATAACTTTCTGAATATTTTTTTCTTCTGCATAAGTGGAAAGGGCATTTTTCATATATAAGTGGGCTAACCAATATTTTCAAAAGGAACTGTATCATTGTGCAACTAACAACAGTAACTAGCCCTTGATTATGAAGACAGTTCCTTATTGGTGTGTGTGAGATTACTCTAACGACTATTACAGTATAATAATAGTTGAATGATCCCTCCCCCCTGTCCCCACACCCCATCACCCAGATAATTTACAGTTCTATTAACAGTGAGGTTGATAGAGTATTGCTGATTAAAAAAAATTAAGGTTATCTAAGGGAAAAAAAACAGAAAATTATTTGGTGTGGCCATCTTACCTGCTTATGTGTCCTACAAAAAGCTAAATATTCTAGCAGTGGTGTAATGAAAAGTTACATCTTACTGTTGATATATGTATGCTCTGGTACACAAATGTCATTTTGTTGTCACAGCACTACAGTGAAATACACAAATAAAAACTTAAATTCATATAATGACTTAAATGTATTATATGTTAGAATTGACATAAATACTTCTGCTTTGAAATGACGTATGCTTCAGTAAAACCATATTCAAATTTATTGGCTACTTACATCTTGTTATTTCTGACAAATGATGCTTCCTGGGCACATAATTTCCAGAAAATTCAATGGTAATTCAATACCATATTGGTTCAGTTTCTTTCTTGGGTCAGAATCTTCCCCCAAGCTCTTAGAGGACCAGGAGACTGTAGGAGACAGCCGCTGGGGAAACAGAACAGGAGACTCTGGTTCTTCTCCCAGATGTGTCACATACTATCTTTGTAACTCGAGCAAGCATCTTTTCTTTTTTTTTTTTTAATCTTTCCGGGTCTCATTTTAGTCACCCAGTAAAAAATTTGGAATTTTGTTTCTCACAGTTCTCTTACTTAAGAAAAGAACTGACATTTATCACTCACTAATGACAGACACCATGCTAGCTAGGTCTTACACACGTTTTCCTGTTTAAAACTATCATAACAAACTAAGAATAAGTGAAGGTGCTGTATTTCTTATTTTTTAGGTGAGAAAACTAAAGCCCAGAGTGGCTAATTAAAGTTAATACATCAATTTAGTGACAGAGTTGAAATTGAAAGTCAGGTATCAAAGTTTATGCTCAGCACTTTCCCAGCCTGCTCCCTTCATCTTGCAATTAATTATGTTCTAAAAATGTTCTCAGCCTAAGTTCCAAATTTTTGCATTTAGTTTCAGGTGTCTTCATCCAGATATACAAGTGGTGCCACTTAAATTTTTTTACAAAGATAATTATTTCAGTATTATTTATTTTTGGCACGGCTTAATGGTTTTCACAGTTGTAGCTAGATCCACATTAACCATCTTATATGAAATAAAGTTGACTTGAGTATTTGTTAGTATCTCTTCTTCTGCTTTGACAGTTTTTAAAGAAAATTATAAACTTTCTAGTCAAAAGAAGCATTGGTTATCATGCTAACGCATTCTTGAACCAGTTGTTTCGGCAACTAATTTACTTATCAGTTTTCTCTGCACCTCAAACTAGCTCTTCTTGTTATTATAGTGCATGCTTATGTTTCAGTAATGATAACCCAGATAAAACAAATTGATTCCTCTCAACCATCCCCCAATTACATGATGCATTACAAATTAGATTTTTGTCTTCACCACTATTGTTTCTTCTATTTCTTTAAATAAGCTAGTATTAAAAATGAAAACTTCATGTCTATCCAAAATGATTGTTCCCTTTCTTGTCCAATATCTGTCCTCAAGATTGAGGAGTATCAATGAAAAGGGTGGAGTGAAACTGAGTGAGGCCCTGTAGGGCTTTTGTACTGAATTTGGCAGAGCTAACTTAAAAATTTTTTCCCAATAAAGGGCAAATTTTATAGTGTCATAGATAATATTCATAGCAGTGATCTCAAATTTGTTCATGAGAGTCATGTGGGGAACATTCTAAAAATTAAGATTCCTAAGCCTTAATTCCAGAAATTCTGACTAAGGAGGGCCAGAATAAGCCTGAGAATGTGCATTCTAAGATGACTTTCTCTTAGTTGTTTGTTTGAACGGATTGTTCATAACATGTTACAAAAGTCAAAAATTGTAAAGGGGTTTATGGCATAAAATACCTTCTGCCTCCCCTTGTTTTCCCATTACATGGTTCCCCTTTCCAGAGGTAGTGTTATCCATTTGTATATCCTTCCACACATGGTCTGTGCACATGTCAACATAAACCTGTGCTCCCCTTTGTCTTTGTACAAATGGCTGGATACTGCGTACATTGTTCTGAACCTTGCGTTTTCTCATTTAATGTATCTTGGAGTCTTGGAGGTTGTTCTGTATCAGTACACATAGGGAAACTGCATTTTTAACAAGCACTGTAGGATCATCCCAGATCAATTTTTTTCTTTAATTATAGGTGGTTCTGATGCAAGTTGTACATGGATCATGCTTTAATAAACATGCTTTACAGTTCAGAATTAAATTATATTTTAAGTTTAGTATTAAAGGTATTTTATGATCAGCTATACAATATGGCAATAAGTTTATTGCAGTATTTAGCAAATCATAATATCCCTATTCCCTAAGCAATTTTATTGATTAGTTGTCTAGGTAATTTTAGTAAGCTATAGTCTAGGTAATTTTAGTCCTCCCTTGTCTTTTTTTTTTCATACTAATCTTTATTTATTCACACATTTGATAAAAATGTCACAGGCAGGAGTGAAATCATTACAATGACATAAGTACAGACCAACCCCAAGTGCAGAGTCAAATGGCCAAAAAGCACATGAGCAGCGCACAGCTCTGTAACGTGTGTACTCACACTACTCTACCCACACCACCCACGTCCCAGCAGTCACAGGCGCTAAGTTCCGTTAGTCCTCCTTTATCTTGCTTAGTGTAATAATAGTAGATGTAAAATAAAATCTGCAAAGAGGAAACAATTCTATAACTTAAAACTTTGAGTAATATTTTTGAACAATGCTTAAACTGGTTCCATGTTAAGTACAAAGCTACTCTATTCACTTTAATATAGTAAGATACTGGTACTAGAGACAAAGGGTCTTCAGTTTGGAAAGGACTGTTTAATCAGTAACCTAATGTGAAATATTTTTTTAAAAAGTAATCTGTTGCATGAAAGTACGAAAAGGCAGTTAAGTTGATCCCAGCTAATTAATCACTCATAAAATACGTTAATGTTAGAGAGTTCACAAGTAGAAAGGGAAAATGGCAGAGAACATAACTAGGGCTTGGATCAATATAGGCCCTATATTAAATAAATACAGGATAATGCAGTATGACAGGTTCCTGATGGGAAAAAGTCCAGAGTGTTGTAATTTACCTTGACCTTTGCCATAAGCTGTTTAAAAAGAGCAAATTGTACTTCAGTGTGATATAGTGTGCATTATAACGCAGACAGAAACAGAAGGCCTGCCTTTTGCTAATGCATAATGTGGAGGGCTGGAAGGAAGTTAAAACCTGCATTACCAATCACAACTAATTTTAGTGAGCACTGCAAGCCTTTTAACAGCGAAGGCGCATCCTTGTATCCTTTGTCTTAGTGATATCCAAAATTGAGAGATATACAGTCCTCCTACACTAGGCATTAGTCACACCATATCTGGAATCTGGTGTTCAGTTCTGGGCATTAATTTTAATGTGATATTCAAAAAAGAATGACCAAGATAGTGAATTTGTTCAAAATTATGGCATGTAGTTGGAACCGCAGAGCAGGAGGGACAAAAGATGATATGGGAGAGAGAAAGGATTATAAGTACCTTCTAATATGAATAGCTATAGGAAAAATAAAGAACAATTGAAGAAATGGCTTTTTAAAAATATTAACTGCAACAATAAAATGAATGGGGTTACTTACAGAGAAGTTGTTGCCGACCCCTTACGTTGTTCAGGGGTCAGCTGTAGCACTTTCCATGGTTCTATCATTGGCATCTTCTTATATGTACATGCTATTGATGATCTCATCCACCTTCCAAGTCTCATCAGGTACTGCTTCTGTTATGTTTATTTCCAAATCCTTTCTCTCAGTCCAAACTCCAGTCTTGCCTTTTTTCTTTCTGCCTCCAATCTCTACACTATTCAACCTACAGCCCCCAGAATATTTTTCCTAAAGCACCAATTTGATCATGTCATTGCTCCTCAAAAGACCTTCAAGCAACTCCACATCACTGTGCTAAAATGGTACATGTGGTTTCATCCTTGGGATATCACTAGGTGATAGGTATTCATTACACATGAGCAAACCAGGGTTTTGAGATTAAGTACTTTGCTGTTGCTATAATAAAGATCATTTGAATATCTCTTCTTGAATGTGTCAGATCATCAGAAAGCTGCATACTTGGAGAGTCCTGTTGACTTCAAATCCTGAACTTTTAACCTTTATGCTATGTACCTCCTATAGATTTGTCCCTTTTTAAAAAAAAATATTTTTAATTGAAGTACAGTTGATTTACAAAGTGTTAATTTTTGCTTTAGTCAAACCTCTCTGCAGAATTTTAATGCTTAAGATGTAATGTACAAATAGATCTTAAGTATCCCAATTTTGGTCCACTCCAAAGACCTGCCCATTAGCCTTTTTTTCTCGTAATTCTAAAGAACCTACAAAGCTGTAGCTCTTTCAAAGGTCAATGCTTAAGTAAGGATAGGAAAAAAGGACAAAAACTTTTACCTGAGCCAGGAGTCAAAAGTGATATCTAATATACTATACCCAGGATGTAGCTGTGTCTCATTTGGCCCTAAGACTGTTAGAAATTTTGAGCCAATATTAAAGATTTCACATGAAAATCCCAATTTGACTTCTCTTGAAAAACTGGAAGATCTGATGACATAGAGCATGTGTTCCTATGATGAGAGTAATGGCTAGTCCCCCTAGAGGATAAATTTAAGACAAAGCCTGTTCTGGACAGTTTACCAAAACCTCTACTGTTCCCTATTTTGTCTACCAGGCTGGCCCTGTGGGCATTTGGTTTTATTATATTTCAGATCGTGGACATTTTACCTGTGGACTCTTCCAATCTGCATGTGCAACCACATATGTTAAACTGAGGGGCAGACCATCTCTACAATTACTGTCAGTTCCAAAATTCTTCGATTCTGTAATCATGTGTTTCTTTCCTATATACTAGGATACGTGATGTCTCCCACACCTAATGTAAAGGACAGTCATAAACACTTGATGCACTTCCTTCATTGACTGTTTCAAGAGAAAGGTCAGGAAGGAGACCTGAAACTGAAGCAAGCTACAGCCTCAAAGGAATCCTTTATGTCAGAGCAGAGATCAAAACCTATCTCCTAAAAATCTCACAGTAACATTGGAGCAGCCTGCCTGTCTTCCTGTTTGCTCTTTGGTTGGATTAAGAGAAGGAGGGAGAAGATTCTAGATGGCAAAATTCTTAATTATATGGGTTCTTAATTTTTTCCTTTTTATGAAATAGTGCACATCAAAAGAGATAAAAAAGGAGAGGGCTTAGTATATGGTGAAGTGGAAGGGGAGCTACAACTAAATTATTAATTGAAACCAAATTTATGAGTTCCAGGTCCTGATAAGATGAAGTAAACACCATCCTCCCAGTCTCTTCCTCGGAATTCAACTATAAAATCTGGATAAAATGCATGGAACAGCAATTTGAGGACCCTGAACCATAGTTAGTAGCAGGCAGATTGGAGAAGACCAGAACTGAAGTATATCAAACTGACAATTTTGCCATGTTTCCCCCTCCAGCAGTAAACTCACTGCTTAGCCTTGGACATGAATACAGCCATAGAAGTGTCTGGTAGAATTCAATAACTAAAGCTGCAGATTTCTGGCCAGAGGATTGAAAAAGGGAGTCCTGGGGAACTGAACACACTGGGCAGATTGGGGAGAGGAAGGAGCTAGGGCAAGTGGCCCCATAAAGTTATTTATGAATAATACTATAATAATTACAGTAATTTTTTTTTTCTGGAGCTCAACCCCGACTTACTTTATGAGGCCAACATTACCCTGATACCAAAACTAGGTAGAAACAGTTCAAAGAAACTCAGGCCAATATACCTGATGAAATTAGACTGAAGAATCCTTAACAGAAGATTTATCAAATCAAATCTAGCAATATATATAAAGAATAACCACAACCAAGTGGAGTCTACCTTGGGAATGCAAGGCTGGTTCAATATGAAAATCAAATATGTGAATTTTAGTACTGAAAATATAAAACTATAAAATTTAAAGACAAATAACTGGGGAAACCATTATAATATATCAGAGTTGATATTAATAAATATGTTCAAATCATTTTTTAAATAAATTTTTATTTTTATTTTTGGCTGCCTTGGGTCTTTGTTGCTGCGTGCAGGCTTTCTCTAGTTGCAGTGAGCGGGGCTACTCTTCGTTGCGGTGCACGGGCTGCTGATATTGCAGTGGCCTCTCCTGCTGCGGAGCACGGGCTCTAGGCACGTGGGCTTCAGTAGTTGCGGCACATGGGCTCAGTAGTTGTGGCACACGGGCCCAGTTGCCCCGCTGGCATGTGGGATCTTCCCGGACCAGGGATCGAACCTGTGTCCCCTGCATTGGCAGGTGGATTCCCAACCACTGTGCCACCAGGGAAGTCCCTGTTCAAATCATTTGAATCTGATTCCACTAAGAAAAGAATTGGACACAGGCATAAAGATTTACTACCTGAATTGTCAAGGATTAGAAAAATGGGACATCTGTGTAGTGGATCATTACAAATAATGATGTAGCTGTGTGTTTATTGACATACTGAGATTTTCATAAATCATATATGTAAAACCAATATCTGTATAAAAGTCCACATCTGTGGGCTTCCCTGGTGGCGCAGTGATTAAGAATCCGCCTGCCAATGCCCAGGACACGTTTTCGAGCCCTGGTCCAGGAAGACCCCACATGTCACGGAGCAGCTAAGCCCATGCGCCACAACTACTGAGCCTGCGCTCTAGAGCCCACGAGCCACAACTACTGAAGCCTGCACACCTAGAGACCATGCTCTGCAACAAGAGAAGCCACTGCAATGAGAAGCCCGTGCACCGCAACAAAGAGTAGCCCCTGCTCGCCACAACTAGAGAAAGCCTGCGCCCAGCAAGGAAGACACAACGTAGCTAAAAAAAAATAAATAGATTTTTTTTTAAAGTCCACATTTATGATACATGCATCCACATATGCAGACACACACACACACACACACACACACACACACAAAGTCCTAACTCAAAACTATTACATTGGGTATATGTATAACTGAATCACTTGGCTGTACACCTGAAACTAATACAATATTGTAAATCTGCTATTCTCCAATATAAAATAAAAAAATTTTTTTAAACTATTAACATTGGTTATCTCTGGATTATGAGCTATTGAGTAACTTTTTCCACTGACTCAGATGATTTTACAATGAATGTGGAATACCTTGGCAATAAATTATAAGATATAATCTTCTTTCTTTAAAAGGGTAAGTGAGCAATGTACATGGCTGGACAATTCTTAAGAAATATATACTCTCAAAAGAAATATAAATAGCCAATAGCCATATGAAAACAAAATTTCAACCTTACTAGTAATCAAATAAATACAAATTTTTAAAAAGTAATAAGCTTTTGTCAACCAGATTGATAAAGATTATAAAGATTGAAAATATCAAGTAATACCAAGATCTCAAAGGCAAAGGCAAGGGCACCAGCTCAGTCAACATCTGAATTATCTTTTTTTTAAATGCAAATGTACAGAGAGAGATTTTGACCCAGCAACTGAACTTCAAAGAAGTTATCTTAAAGTATTAAATCTAGGGAACAGTTCTCGGAGTTTTCTGAGATGCTGTTCGTGGTTTATAATCCTCAAATTTGGCTCGAACAGAATTTTCCACTTCTTTCATGAAAAAAAAGAATTAAACCTAACCAGATAAGTATAGAAAACTATAAATTCAAATATATTTACAGAAGCATTATTGGCAAGTGGGTAAGATTAGAAACAAAATGTCCAGTAAGTATTTTAATGAAATACAGCTCAATCACCTAAGTGATGTTATAGACCAGTGATTCTTTTTTTTTTTTTTAATTATTTATTTATTTTTGGCTGCGTTGGGTCTTCGTTGCTGTGCGCGGGCTTTCTCCAGTTGCGTCGAGCGGGGGCTCCTCTTTGCTGCGGTGCACGGGCCTCTCACTGCAGTGGCCTCTCTCGCTGCGGAGCACAGGCTCTAAGTGCACGGGCTTCAGTAGTTGTGGCGCACGGGTTCAGTTGCTCTGCGGCACGTGGGATCTTCCCAGACCAGGGATCAGATCAAACCCGTGTCCCCTGCATTGGCAGGCGGATTCTTAACCACTGCACCACCAGGGAAGTCCCTAGACCAGTGATTCTAAAGAGGAGTGCCCCCTCCTTAAAAACCACTCATTCAGGGCTTCCCTGGTTGCGCAGTGGTTAGGAATCCACCTGCTAATGCAGGGGACATGGGTTCGAGCCCTGGTCCGGGAAGATCCCACATGTTGCAGAGCAACTAAGCCCGTGCGCCACAACTACTGAGCCTGCGCTCTAGAGCCCGCGAGCCATAACTACTGAAGCCTGCGTGCCAGAACTACTGAAGCCTGCGCGCCTAGAGCCCGTGCTCTGCAACAAGAGAAGCCACCGCAATGAGAAGCCCACACACCCCAACGAAGAGTAGCCCCCGCTCACCGCAACTAAAGAAAGCCTGCGTGCAGCAACAAAGACCCAACGCAGCCAAAAATAAAAATAAATAAATAAATGTATTAAAAAAACCATTCATTCAACCCCTGCTACCCATGATACTCATGAGATGGTGTTAGTTCCCTCAAGAACGTTAGGTCAGGAAAAAAGCTGAAAATAACTATGTAGGAGCCTAACACATAAAGAAAGTTACTTTATAATGTTTAATGAAAAAAATCAGACTATAAAACCATGTGTGAAGAATGATCCCTTTTTGTTTTAATAGAAAAGCATGTATATATAGCCCATTCTTCCCCAAAATGTTTCCAGTGGTTATCCCTGTGAAGCATGATTATGACCTGTTCAGTTTGGGATTTTTATTTCTATTTGATTAGGAGATTAGCTACTCTCTATATTTCTATAATAACTTTTACTATGTAATAGGAAATGATTACTTAATAATCCTTAAATAATTACCACATAATAATTCTTTAAAAAGAAAAAAATGATGTAAACCGCCCCCCCCCCCCATTAGCTCCACACGCCTAAGGATAAATGCTGAAGTCCTTAGCATGGCATTCAGGGCCCATAAACTATACCTCCGGCCTGTCCCTCAAGCCTCCTCTCCTGCCACTCCCCGTACCAGGACCTGCCCTCTCACCAGTGGAGCAAAGCGCTTGCTCTCACCTCTCCATGTAGTGCATGTCCTGCTCCCTTTGAGGTCATCTTCATAGGCTTATGAGGGGCTCCTTCTATGACCGAGAGGGACAGAGCCCTTCCTTTGGGATGAAGAAGGTGTCACCCTGGTAATATGAGCAAACCAGGAAAAAGGCAGAGCAGAGAGCTTCTTTCTAAAAATGAATTGACTATTTTTCTGAGCATATAAGTGGTTCCAAATTAAGTTTCTCTTCGTATGTTCTCTTTACTTGATGTTGTCTCACATGAGGTGAGAGAATGAATTGCTTTTTTTTCCCCTCTCTTTCTGGGTCCCCAGTTCAGCAGAGCTGTAAAACTTCTTTTCAGGTTGCTTAAACCTGCGTCAGATATTTGTGAAGTCTGAGATTGCCTTGCTTGGTGCTTTACTTGGCTGCCCTCAGATTCTCTTCCAGAGACCAGGTGAATGAATGGTGAATAGACTCCAGTGTTCTGGAGGGAAATGGGGAAATGGGGAAATGGCCAATTATTAACAGTACTCAAGCAGAAAATTTACTCTAAAAGATATTGAGATGTTTCTTTGAAGCTCAGCCATTTCCATTCCTTATGCTATATTTTTGTTGCCTTTGGACAGAAAGGATTTTTAAAAAACAATTTTGATTACATTTTAACCTTGGGACAGATGACTATTTCCAACAGAAAACAGTGGGCCTTTCACACCCTCTGTGTCCTTTTATGGCACCTGAACAATAACCCTTTCAGGTTTTCAGTGAGTGCGGATAGGTTAGCCAAGCTCAAAAGAGGCCTGGCTGCACTTTGAGCAAAGCTCAAATAACCCATTGAGGAAGCATGCTTGCCTGTTCTTTTTTTTTTTTTTTTTTAACATCTTTATTGGAGTATAATCGCTTTACAATGGTGTGTTAGTTTCTGCTTTATAACAAAGTGAATCAGTTATACATATACATATGTTCCCATATCTCTTCCCTCTTGCGTCTCCCTCCCACCCTCCCTATCCCACCCCTCTTAGGTGGTCACAAAGCACCGAGCTGATTTCTCTGTGCTATGCGGCTGCTTCCCACTATCTATTTTACATTTGTTAGTGTATATATGTCCATGCCACTCTCCCACTTTGTCACCGCTTACCCTTCCCCCTCCCCGTGTCCTCAAGTCCATTCTCTAGTAGGTCTGTGTCTTTATTCCCATCTTACCCCTAGGTTCTTCATGACCTTTTTTATTTTTTTCTTAGATTCCATATATGTGTTAGCATACGGTATTTGCTTTTCTCTTTCTGACTTACTTCACTCTGTATGACAGACTCTAGGTCCATCCACCTCACGACAAATAACTCAATTTCGTTTCTTTTTATGGCTGAGTAATATTCCATTGTATATATGTGCCACATCTTCTTTATCCATTCATCTGTCGATGGACACTTAGGTGCTTCCATGTCCTGGCTATTGTAAATAGAGCTGCAATGAACATTTTGGTACATGACTCTTTTTAAATTATGGTTTTCTCAGGGTATATGCACAGTAGTGGGATTGCTGGGTCGTATGGTAATTCTATTTTTAGTTCTTTAAGGAACCTCCATACTGTTCTCCATAGTGGCTGTATCAATTTACATTCCCACCAACAGTGCAAGAGGGTTCCCTTTTCTCCACACCCTCTCCAGCATTTATTGTTTCTAGATTTTTTGATGATGGCCATTCTGACCGGTGTGAGATGATACCTCATTGTAGTTTTGATTTGCATTTCTCTAATGATTAATGATGTTGAGCATTCTTTCATGTGTTTGTTGGCAATCTGTATATCTTCTTTGGAGAAATGTCTATTTAGGTCTTCTGCCCATTTTTGGATTGGGTTGTTTGTTTTTTTGATATTGAGCTGCATGAGCTGCTTGTAAATTTTGGAGATTAATCCTTTGTCAGTTGCTTCATTTGCAAATATTTTCTCCCATTCTGAGGCTTGTCTTTTGGTCTTGTTTATGGTTTCCTTTGCTGTGCAAAAGCTTTTAAGTTTCATTAGGTCTCATTTGTTTATTTTTGTTTTTATTTCCATTTCTCTAGGAGATGGGTCAAAAAGGATCTTGCTGTGATTTATGTCATAGAGTGTTCTGCCTATGTTTTCCTCTAAGAGCTTGATAGTGTCTGGCCTTACATTTAGGTCTTTAATCCATTTTGAGTTTATTTTTGTGTATGGTGTTAGGGAGTGTTCTAATTTCATACTTTTACATGTACCTGTCCAGTTTTCCCAGCACCACTTATTGAAGAGGCTGTCTTTTCTCCACTGTATATTCTTGCCTCCTTCATCAAAGATAAGGTGAGCATATGTGCGTGGGTTTATCTCTGGGCCTGTTCTTATTTGAGAAGGTTCTCCCGGCCCTTATGACAGCAACAGCTTCCTTCTTCCCTCTGAGATCATTAGGCTCCAAATGCGAGTGGCCCTCCTCTCTGGAATAGAGGTGTCTTCCCACTGTTCAACCGGATTTTCAAACCAGATTCAGCCCCAAGCAAAACTTGGAAGGAAGAGAAGATTCTCTCAGTGCCATCTTCCTTCAAATTAGAGAATAAACAGCCTGGATGCCAGGTCCCTCGTTTCTCCCCAGCCAGCTCTGAAGTACCAGAAATTCTAAGATCTAAACTTAATACTTTGATCTCAGTTAAAATTCAAGAAGGAATAACACACACTTTTTATTTTGTGATATCCAGCCTTTGAGACACTGTTTTTTTCATTGTTCTCTCCTGGAGATCATCCCTGATTCAGATGCCAGATCTTGATTTCTACTATCCTGGAATGAGTCAAGAGATATTTGAAATGAAAAGCCAACCAAAATAACAGGTTTTTCTGCTTGCTGCTTCCTCCCTCCCACTCCAGACACACACACACACACCCCAGAGCTCTGAGCTGGGAAGAGACTAGCTTGGGAGCGAAAGAACAGAGTGAGCCGCAGGAAGTGTTCCTGCACTTACCCCCAGCCCACCCCCTGCCCCAGCTACCCTATCGTTCAGGGGACCTGAGAGAAGAGTGGTCCTGGGTCCAGCCACCCTGCATGGGACTTCTGGCATGTGGAAGCCCTGCCGATGCTCTCCCTTCCCCTGACCCCAGGGAATGGAGTAGTTGAAATGGTGGCATGGCCTCTCCAGGTGCTGGAGAGCTTGCAGAAGCCCCTTGGCTCTTCTAGTCTCCCAAGAGGGTTGGAAATGACCACAGTTTTCCATGGCTCCCAAGTGAAACTTAAAAAGTAATTAGGAGAGAGAGCCAAGGTGCTGCTGGGAGGCTGCCCGGCAGAGGAAATGGGCACACCCATTCGAGGATAGGGCACACACCATCCCAGGGATGGGGACTTCGCTTCATCTCCGAGGGATCGCCGTGCCAGCTAACCCTAACCCGCGCAGGGGCAGGACGAAGTGACGGCAGCCCCGAGCTGACACCCTCTGAACCAGGCACCTTCCGTGCTCAGGGACACACAGGCCACGCAATGGGACCAGGTCAGGAGATGGGCAGCCTGCCCTGCCCCACCCGAGGCCTGCCTGGGGCTTTGTGCACCCGGAGCTCCAAGTCAGGCCAGAGAGCAGGGGAGAAGCATGGAAGGGAGCTCTGAGTTGGACTGTGAGTGGCTTAGGAGACCTGAAGTGGCCAAGATGAAGGGCAGTAATGACCAGATTACGTTGCCTGCGTCAGGGCGCTGTGGGTTAAAACTCATGTTCAGAAATCAGCTTGCGTGACAGAAGTAAGTCCCAGGGCGGCACTGACCAGCAGTGTGATCTTGGGCAGGTTGTTTTATTTCTCTGGGTTGTGTGACAACTCCTCCCCACCCCCGACCCCCATGACTCTTCAAAATGAAATTTTTCCAGCTCTGGGAGTCTTTCTACAGCCTCTGGGGGTGGCCCAGCCGCTGACCCAAGCCGAGTTTCTACTGCATGTTTCATGCGGTCGTGGATTCAGAAAATGAGTCCATCGGTGGAGGAGGACAGCGAGTTGGTGGGTTCTGCCTCTTCCTCTGTCATGTCCCTTCATCCTGTGCCCCAGCTCCCCAGCGGAGGGAACTCCCCGCCCTGCCCTGGGAACGCCTGCCGCATCACCACTTTTAAAATAGTCCTGTAGAGGGCACAGTTTCCTTGTCCAGAGGCTGCCGGGGTTCAGCCGGGTCCTGAAGCCTCTTCCATCCATCCATCCATTCATCCATCCATCTATCCATCCAATAATCTCGTCAAAGCACCGAGGATAGCACTGCAGGGAATATGGAGAAGCATAGGGACCACCTCTGACTGCAACAAGCTCCTGGCACAGCTCTAGGGAAGAAGACAAAGACGCGGACCCATTGCGCTGACTCCAGGACATATTCAAGTCAAGGCAGCATACAGATTCCAGGTGCTTAGAAATTCAGAAGACGTCTAGACTGGTGCCAACAGTCTCCAAGGAAGATGTCAAAATGTGGTGGCACTGGAAGCAGACCTTGATGGATTTGGAGACCAATGCCAAGCCAACAGAGACAGAAAATGGCGAGGTCTTATTAAAAACTCTTATTTTTAAATTGAAATTCAATGTGTTTTAATTGTTCACTTTAAAATGGCTAATTTTATGTTATGGACTTTCACTTTAAAAAAATTACATGAGATAGTTCTGTGTGTGTGTGTGCATATATATACATAAATACATGCGCACACACATATATATGTTTTAATTTATTTATTGTTGCACTAGGTAATAATTCTCATGGTTCAAAATCCAAAGATAAAAGGAGTGTACAGTAAAAACTCTTCTTTCAGTCTTTCCTCCAAATGCCCACTTTCCCCTTCCAAAACAACGAATGCCATAGTTCCTTTTGTATCTATCCAAAGATGTTCTATGGAAACATAAAGAGCTGGGTATATGTAGTCTTTATTTCCATTCTTTTTCACACAAACGGTAGCCTACTCTGTATACTTTTGGGCACCTTGCTTTGATCACTGAATGTGCATTCATACCTTATGTACCAACTCTCTAAACACTTTATATTTATTAACTTATTTAATCATCACAACATGCCTATGATACATCATCTACAGATGCCACTATAATCTTCATCACCTTCATTATTTTTTTAATTTATTTTTGGCTTCACTATGTCTTTGTTTCTGCACGTAGGCTTTCTCTAGTTGCGGCGAGCGGGGGCTACTCTTCCTCGCAGTGCGTGGGCTTCTCATCGCAGTGGCTTCTCTTGTTGCGGACCACAGGCTCTGGGTGTGCTGGCTTCAGTAGTTGTGGCACATGGGCTCAGTAGTTGTGGCACGGGGGCTCTAGAGCGCAGGCTCAGTAGTCGTGGAGAACAGGCTTAGTTGCTTCGTGACATGTGGGATCGTCCCGGACCAGGGCTCAAACCCATGTCCCCTGCAGTGGCAGGTGGATTCTTGACCACTGCGCCACCGGGGAAGCCAATCCTCATTTTTATAGGGAAGAAAATTGAGGTCCAAGAAGATAAATGCCTACAGGTCATGCATCTAGTAACTGGGGGAGGCAGGACTTAAACCCAGGCAGTCTGACTCCAGAATATTTGCTTTTTTAAAAAAATTTATTTTGGGGCTTCCCTGGTGGCGCAGTGGTTGAGAATCTGCCTGCTAATGCAGGGGACACGGGTTCGAGCCCTGGTCTGGGAAGATCCCACATGCCACGGAGCGGCTGGGCCCGTGAGCCACAACTACTGAGCCTGCGCGTCTGGAGCCTGTGCCCCGCAACGGGAGGGGCCGCGATAGTGAAAGGCCCGCGCACCGCGATGAAGAGCGGTCCCCGCACCGCGATGAAGAGTGGCCCCCACTTGCCGCAACTAGAGAAAGCCCTCGCACGAACCGAAGACCCAGCACAGCCAAAAATAAATAAATAAATAAAAATAAAAGTAGCTATAAAATTTAAAAAAAAAAAAAAATTTATTTTATCGGAGTATAGTTGATTTACAGTGTTGTGTTAATTTCTACTGTACAGCAAAGTGATTCAGTTATGCATATATATATATATATATACATTCTTTTTCATCAGAATATTTGCTTTTAACCACTCAACTTTACAGCTTCTACCTAAAGAACTTTCTCATTCTTTTTTACAGATGCATAGTGTCCCATTCTATGGCTGTACCATAATTTATTCAACCTAACTCTACTGATGAACATTTAGGTTTTTCCCCAATCTTCTGCTGTTACAAAAATTGCTGCAGTGAGTAAGCTTGGATAGATGGCATTTCACATGTGTGACTCTTCACAATACATTTTTAGAAGTGAAATTTCTAACACAATTTTTGATGGCTATTGCACAACTGCCCTCCTTCTTGCCCAGGAGTCATAGAGGAGACCATCCCTCCTTTCAAGAACTTCCAGTCTTATTGGGAGAGGCTGGGAGACAAGTCACGACAGACCATCAGTAAGCCCTTATTTAATGAATAAACGAGGATTAAAGACCTAAATGTAAGGCCAGGCACTATAAAACTCATAGAGGAAAACATAGGCAGAACACTCTATGACATAAATCACAGCAAGACCCTTTTTGACCCACCTCCTAGAGAAATGGAAATAAAAGCATAAATAAACAAATGGGACCTAATGAAACTTAAAAGCTTTTGCACAGCAAAGGAAACCATAAACAAGACAAAAAGACAACCTCAGAATGGGAGAAAATATTTTCAAGTGAAGCAACTGACAAAGGCTTAATCTCCAAAATATACAAGCAGCTCATGCAGCTCAATATCAAAAAAACAAACAACCCAATCCAAAAATGGGCAGAAAACCTAAATAGACATTTCTCCAAAGAAGATATACAGATTGCCAGCAAACACATGAAAGGATGCTCAACATCACTAATCATTAGAGAAATGCAAATCAAAATTACAATGAGGTATCACCTCACACCGGTCAGAATGGCCATCATCAAAAAATCTAGAAACAATAAATGCTGGAGAGGGTGTGGAGAAAAGGGAACCCTCTTGCACTGTTGGTGGGAATGTAAATTGATACAGCCACTATGGAGAACAGTATGGAGGTTCCTTAAAAAACTACAAATAGAACTACCATACGACCCAGCAATCCCACTCCTGGGCACATACCCTGAGAAAACCATAATTCAAAAAGAGTCATGTCCCACAATGTTCATCGCAGCTCTATTTACAATAACCAGGACATGGAAGCAACCTAAGTGTCCATCGACAGATGAATGAATAAAGAAGATGTGGCACATGTATACAATAGAATATTACTCAGCCATAAAAAGAAACGAAACTGAATTATTTGTAGTGAGGTGGATGGACCTAGAGTCTGTCATACAGAGTGAAGTAAGTCAGAAAGAGAAAAACAAATACCATATGCTAACACATATATATCTAAAAAAAAAAAAAAAGGTTCTGAAGAACCTAGGGGCAGGACAGGAATAAAGACGCAGACCTACTAGAGAACGGACTTGAGGACACGGGGAGGGGGAAGGGTAAGCTGTGACAAAGTGAGAGAGTGGCATGGACATATATACACTACCAAATGTAAAATAGATAGCTAGTGGGAAGCAGCTGCATAGCACAAGGAGATCAGCTTGGTGCTTTGTGACCACCCAGAGGGGTGGGATAGGGACGGTGGGAGGGAGATGCAAGAGGGAGGAGATATGGGGATATATGTATACATATAGCTGATTCCCTTTGTTGTACAGCAGACACTAACACCATTGTAAAGCAATTATACTCCAATAAAGATGTTAAAAATAATAATAATAAATAAATAAATAAATGAATCAGACTTAACTTGTGTATTTGTTACCAACCCCGGTTCTTGGACTCTTTAAGCAATAGAAGTTGATAAGAGGCCAGACGAGAGGGCGAGAACAAGTAACAGGTTCTCTTGCTCGCCCCCTGAGTGGGTGGTGAGGTGGTCCTGTAAATGGGGTGAGGGCAGCGATGGGTGGGTGGGTAGCCAGAGGGGTAGCTTAGGTGGTCTGCCCACCCCCTTGGTGGTGCTGTGTGTTGAGTGCATGCACAGAACCCTGCTTTTGCTTCTGCCACCTCAGAAGTGGCAGTTGGGTTTTGGCCTTTTTGTATTTTGTTCATAATTTGCCCCAACTGCCCATGCGTGTAGTTGTTTTTAGTCCCTTAACGTTTCTTTGTATTCAGATCCACGAGGAGATGTTTGTCCAGGTGCAAGCACTGCAGTAAAGGGTCCCAGGTCCCAGCCTGTCTCGTTTTGAAGAAGACGGAATACAGATCATAGAGTAGGCTCACCAGGCCCCCTACCATGTGGCCAGTTTAGGCTGTGTGTTTGTGAAAGAAAAAAAATCACCAGGAAGCCCTTGTTCACAATCACTGAGTCTCCCCAGCAGGCCCTCATTATATTGCACCACAAGGTGGAGAACGATTCAAATGCTTCTTAATCCAGATCCGTTCCTCACCATCTTCAGGGGAGGGTTGGAAGATTCATGGATACAGCAAGAGGTTAAGGAATTTTCTATTTTCAGTGAAAGAAGAAGGCAAGTCTTCACCATTTGCTAAAATTGGAATTTGGCAAGTGGCCATTAAATAACACGTGCATTTTAGTCCTCCTTGAATTTTATTTATTTATTTATTCATTCATTCATTCATTCATTCATTTTTATTTTTTAAAAAATCAGGTCTGGGACTTCCCTGGTGGTCCAGTGGTAGAGAATTGGCCTTCCAATGCAGGGGACATGGGTTCGATCCCTGGTCAGGGCACTAAGATCCCATATACCATGGGGCAACTAAGCCCACGTGCCACAACTACTGAGCCCGCATGCCTCAACTAGAGAGCCTGCGTGCCCCAAACTACAGAGCCAACGTGCTCTGGAGCCTGTGCGCCACAACTAGAGAAGAGAAAACTCGCACACCACAACTAGAGAGAAGCCCATGTGCCGCAACGAAAGATTCCATGTGCCTCAACGAAGATCCCACATGCCGCAACTAAGACCCGATGCAGCCAAACAAACAAACAAACAAATAAATAAATAAATCTTAAAAAAAAAATCAGGTCTTAGTTTGCATCCAAGTGATTTTAAAAGTGCAGGCTCTAACCGGATGCTAGAGTTTGAATTCTTGCTTCCCCTTCTTACTAATCAATTGCTGCCCAGGCTGCTTTTCAGCCAATACCCTTTCACTCAGGTACAAATATTTATTGAAATCCTACTATGCTCCTGGTACCTATCACATAAAGATGAATAACACACAAGTAGGCTGCTTCAAGTGACTCCCAGCAGGAGGAAATGCAAATATCCAGGCTTAACTACCTGCCGGAGGAAAAATGTTCCCCCCTTGTGGGAGTACACACTTGGCTTCAGTTTGTGGGAAGAAACGGCACTGTCTTTGGTCTGGCACTCATTTCTTTGTGAGCTAAGATTTGTTCCTATTTATAATTCTCCAAGAGAGCTCAGGGCAGCATTAGGAGAAAGGAGTGACCTTAAACTAATATGTGTAAATTAAAATATTTCAAGGTCTAGGGGCCACCATCTGCGGTTATTAATAGATGGAGAATTATTTGACCTCAGCATGACAGGGATTTTTCAGTCAGTTGGGAGGGACTCTCCCAAGAAGATTTGATCCACACCCTAAAGATCAAGTGAAAAATATGCTGATAGATGGAGAACCTTAAGAGGAAGATGGAAACAGATGTTAGCTTATTCTCTGTCCTCACCCCCTTCCTGCTCCTTAAAGAAAGTGCGGGTTTTCATCAGTGAGCAGAAAACGCCCCCGGAAGCAGCAGGCACCCTCCATCTTTAACACCGTTCCTCACTTGGTGGCTATGATTTCTGAGACTGTATGGGCGCAGTGGTTGCATCAAGTTTCCAGAGTCATCACGTTGCAAACCCACTGGATGCTCAAGAGCTGGATAAAGTAATTATTATAGTCCAAGGATTGGGCCAGAGGTTAAAAACAAAAACAAACAAGGACACAAACAAAACCCCTTTGTTTAACAAGGTGCCACAGATCATCATCGGGAGAAGTCACTTTTCTTCTCCTTCTACAGTCCTGGGAAAGGGGTAAATTATGTCCTGCTTGGTGGGATTGTACTGTCAGCCAGCACCTGTTTAGTTCTTGCTGCCTACCAGGCATCGCCCGGATTACCTCGTTTAATCTGCATGACAATCCTCAGCCACATTGACATAGCTATTATCATCCCAGACAGAATTGCAGGCACAGAGGGATGAAGTAACTTGCCCAAGATCACAGATAATAAAGGGCCTAGTTATGGAGCTGCCAACATAGGGCAGGGATGGCTGCTTACCCCACCCAGAGACATGGGAAGGGGTTGGGGGGCTGTGCCTGACCCTGATCATCTCCTTGTCAGTGTCCAGGCACCCGTGGGGGGGAGAGGGGGATGGCGATGGCAGAACACAAGACTTCCCGCTCACTACTCCCCCTCTGATGATGAGGCCAGGTTGCCGCCCCGACAGAGGTAAGCAGGAGTCTTAGGTTTGGCTGAGGAGGGCCAGGGTGCCAGGGCAGAGTGGGCACCCAAGAGGACTGCGCAGGAGCTGAGGCTCCAAGACTCCTGGGCTTGTTCCATCGTCCCATCACGTTTCACTTAAAAAACACAAATCTGAAGATAAAATGATTCAGAATTTGGAGGCCGCAACCGCAGAGCATTAAGCCCCAAGCCCTTCTAAGTGCAGGCCTGTGTGACTGCACTAGTTGCATGTCCAGGAAGCAAGCCCTGGCCACAGGCACCCACGCCAACATACTGACTATGGTCAATGGAAGATCATGGAAAACTGAAAAGTCAGAATGTAAAGATTTGTTCAGACTGTAAAAATCTGCCCTGCCATTTCACTTTGAAAAGTAAAGACTGCTGTGAAATATAAAGTGCTACTATTAGTCCCCACAAATAACTTCATTCCCGACACCTCCCTAAGGAGCGTCTTTCTTTATGAAGCCTGACTTGGCCTTCCTAAATAGAATTGACCACTCTTGTATTGTGCTCCTTGCTAATTTGTGTAATTATAATAATGTTCGGATCTTGGGCTTAGGAATCGGACACACCTGGGCTGGAATCCCGGCTCTGTCAGTGACCTGTTGTGAGACCGGGGCAAATTACTTGCTTCTGCTCTTCTTGAGGACGGGGATAGTGCAACTCTGGTAGCTGCAGCCATGCTGTACTGGATAGGCTGAAGGATGGCAGTCAGCTTGAAATGAGACCACAGGACTTGTCCTGACCTATGTTTTCAAAAGTAAGCACATTCGGGGATATGGGGACGTGTGTATGCATATGGCAGATTCGCTTTGTTGTGTAACACAAACTAACACAGTATTGTGAAGCAATTATACTCCAATAAAGATCTATTAAAAATAAATAAATAAAAGCTTGAGATATTTAAAAAAAAAGTAAGCACATTCGTTTTTACTCAGATTTTATGTTTATTTGGCCTGGCTTTGGTGCGCGGGAGGGGGGAGGGGGCGGTCATGGAGATGAAGAGGGTAAAGGGCATTAGCCATTGATGAGACTAATGCTTACCAGGGTCTGACACGGAGAAAATTAACGGCAAATATTTATTATTAGTTTTTTCCACTAGACTGAGTTTCTTTTTTTTCTTTTATAAATTTATTTATTTATTTATTTATTGGCTGCGTTGGGTCTTTGTTTCTGTGTGCCGGCTTTCTCTAGTTGGCGTGCGCTGGGGCTACTCTTTGTTACGGTGCGCGGGCTTCTCATTGCGGTGGCTTCTCTTTGTTGCGGAGCGCAGGCTCTAGGCACGCAGGCTGCAGTAGTTGTGGCGCACGGGCTTAGTTGCTCTGCGGCATGTGGGATCTTCCGGGACCAGGGCTGGAACCCGTGTCCCCTGCACTGGCAGGCGGATTCTTAACCACTGCACCACCAGGGAAGCCCCAAGACTGAGTTTCTTGAGAGCTGGGTCCCTGTATTATTCATCTGTGTCTAACATAATGCTTGGTACCAAATGTCGAATTTAAATGAATTTTCTTTGTAATCTTCACTAAAAATGAGGGTTTTATCGATTACTTGGGAGGGTGAATAAAAGAAACCTCTTAAGGCCTTTTGATATTCTGTTAGAAACAGAAAGATTAAAAACAAAAAGTTTCGGAAAATTAGGTCGACAAGGCCTTTTATGATCAAACATTCAAACCCATTCCTAAGTGCCTAGCACTTGGTTTGTCTCGTTTTTGTCTGCACTTATAATAGTAAGCCCGAACATCATTGATGGGGGTTTGAAACTCATTCGGTGAGATTCGATACACTACACTTTCACAAGTTTTATTCCAAAACGGCAAGGAAAAAGAAGAGAACGACTGCAGTGAACCAATGCTCACAACTTAGTGACCGCAGGATCACTTGGCGACGGCGACATTCTTGCTATGCAATCGCCGGGGAGTCCGGAGAGGACGCTCTCTGGATTGGTCAGAAGAAACATCTGTCCAGGTTCATTCACGAAGGGACTTGACGTGGGGCTCGGCCGGCAGAGCCTTCTGGCCAATCAGAGAACGCACGAGGGCGGGTTTTGCCGCAAGAGGGTGGAATGGAGCCTATCTCGGAAGGCGAGTATCCGCCAGGCAAACCGGCCTGTCGCCAGCGGAGGGGGCGTGGCCTCCGGCCGCGGGTTCCCGACTGCTTGGGCCTGCGCGCGTAGTGGGTGGGGCCCGCGTGCCTGGGCGGGGCGAGCGGTGTCAGCGGCGGAGCCGGATGCGGGCGGTGCCGCGGCCGCCGCTGCCCTGGGGATGGGCGGAGCCCCCGCCGCCAGTGCTGGTGGCCGCTGCGAGCGGCCGCCTCTGCTCCCGCGCGTCGCTGCTTCCCAAGGCGGCGGTATGCTGGGGAAAGGGGTAGTCGGCGGTGGCGGCGGTACCAAGGCGCCCAAGCCCTCCTTCGTGTCTTACGTGCGCCCCGAGGTGAGGGGGCGCCGCGCGGGCGGGGCGTCGGACTGGAGCGGCCGGGGCGAGGGGCGCCTGCAGCCCCTTACCCGCCGCAGGAAGAGCCGCGGGCGCTTCCTGCCCGGGTGCCGGAGGGGAGCCTAGCGGAGTGAGGCCCCCAGGGGCGCGCTGGGCTTCCCGGCGGACCCGGCTGGGGATCCCCGACGCGGGCAGGCAGGTGCTCGAGTGCAGGGCCCGGCTTGCTGGCGACCAGGTGAAGGGGCCCGAGCCGGGAAGGTACTGCGGCCCGGCACGCTCCTGGCTACAGTGGAGGGGAGCTGGGTTTGGGACACCGAGAGAGGGGAAGAGCAGGGACGTCTGGACCCCCTTGGGGACCTGCCCAGAGCCTGCAGTCCGGGCGGGTCTGCCCTGCCCTTGGAATTTCTCAGTGAATCTGTAGAGCTTGCTTATCTCAGCTGCTTGCTTCTGAGAGTGCTATTTGATGCCGCTGGCGGGATACCGTGCACTGCCTCCCGCTTCCCATCAGCACTGCAGGGAGAAAGTGTGGGTCGGTCCCGGCCTCAGTCAGCCTCTACCTCTTCCTTGTGAATTCCCCTCTGTCGCTTCTTCCCCCATTCACTTCACCCCCTCACCATCACCCTTTCGACCCCCCTCCTGCTTTCCTCCTGGAGTTTTACTGTCAAGTTCATTCATTCATTCAGAAAATATTTTTTGAGCTCCTACTCAGTGCCAGGCGCTGTTCTAAAACTGCTTAGGGGTATACATCAATGAACAAAACAAAGATCCCCGTTCTCCCGGAGCTTATCTGAGGGAGAGAGGGGTAAACAATGAATAAAATAGGTATAAGTAAATTATATGGCATATTAGAAGTTGAAAGTATCATGGGAAAAGAAAAGACCTCCTTCTCCTCCTTGCACAGTGGCATTTGAGCAAAGACTTGAAGGATGCTTGGGATCTGAGGGAAGAGTCTGGAGTGCTGGAGGGCCATCAAGGAAACCAGCCCTGCAGAATCCAGGGGAGGAGGGGGAGAGTCCTAGGAGAGGAGGTGAGCGAGGTTACAACCTGTAGGCCTTGCTGAGGGCTTCTTGAGCAATAGCTCCCAATCCAAATGCCTAATTAGATGCATTTTCATTTTGGATTTCTGAAGGTTTTTTCCTGCTCCTCTCTCAGCACTTTAAACAGCAATGTGCAGAAGCACCAGCGAACTCTTCGGCTGTCTTCACACCTCTGTAAAACAGAGGCAGGTGGGCTGTGGATGAGAGGGCTTGATCAAGGACAGCTTCTCTAAGACCACCTGTGGCCTGAAGCCTTTGCATATATATCTTTAAATTCAAATGTGTGTCTTTTTTTCCAGTGGAGAGTACTCTTGAAATGGGTCTTATTTTTAGTCCTAATTTTTAAATAAAAACCACTTCCTCTGTAAGTGCTTGATAAGGAGTCAGGGTCATCTTGCATATTCAGCAGGCTCTCCTATAGTATGGAGGGTAAGAAATGTGGTCAGTTTCTCTTTGTGTCTTTTTTGATGGAGACCTGGTTGAAACACAACTGGTCTTTTAACCTTTCCTCTTTAGGGAGACTAAACTACAAGTGGAAGATCTTCTGAAATGTGGCCAGAGTTCAAGAATGTTCATATTTTTTATCCACCAAGAGCACATGTTGTAATTAGACATGTTTACCCTCTTTGCCCACAGCTCCTGATATATTTCCTTTGAGGGATAATTAGGGAAGGGGAGTGGTTCAGCCCCAAAATAAGCCTGAAGTGGTCACATTTTTCAGATCCTTATAGTTGGCAGTTTTGTTTTCTTGCAAGAAAATAGTGCTGTGTAGACACTATGCTTCTTTGTTGAAATCTGTGTCAAAAAATATTTTGTAACAGAGGATAAGGCTCTGACCTAAATCATGGATGGTTTTTAGAAGGTAAGGGAATGAGGGAGTAAGGAGACAATTTGCTGTTAAGTACAGTATAGCTTTTGCTAGCTATTACGTTATGGGAAATGCATGTGAGCAGCTTCAAGGTATAGCCTATGTGCCTCTGAGAGCACTGGATCTGGTAACCTTCTCTTGGCTCAGTAGGAGGAGACTTTAGAACACTTTTCTGAAGACTGTCATTCTGCTGTTTCTATTCCTTTCCCTCACACTGCCCTCATCTTTACTGCTTGTCACGTGTGTTTTCCTATCACTGTCTTCTTTGTATGCTCTTTGCTTTTGTTAGCTGGGAAGTCGCAATTTCTCACACACCTTTTTGCTGGTAGATCACTAAGCTTCCAGAACACCCTTCACACCTTCATGGTGTAAAGTGCCTTATGATACCTGTGCCTGGTGATGAACTTGTTCTAGGCTGATCAGATCTTAGAAGATGTATCAACAGCTGCATTCTGTATGCCAAAGAGGCTATCAAGAGCCAGCACTTTCTATTACAAACAGAAGGCTCAACTGGATAAAGTATTTGAAGATGATGCTTTACATGATGGCTTATTTTTTTTGTCTTGTGATCAGAAAGGATTGGCATTGGACAGCCTAAAATGAGGGGTGGGAGTTAACTTCACCTGTTAAAATTGGATCTCTACCACAGTAACTTGGCTTTTCTGTTGTCATTGATTCTCCTAAATCAGTGAATGTGAAAGTTAAAATCCTGAACTGTAACTTAGGATCTTTGGTCATGTTTGTGAACTCTGCCCAGAGGGTTGCAGATCAGTAAATTGCGTAAATGGGAAGCTGATGGTTCTGGAAGCTGAGGTGAACAAGAGGGAGAGAGCTGGGCCTATCTTGGTGGTACCCAATGGCTGGTACTTAAAAACATCTCAACACCTCCACCCCAGCTTAGCCTCAGACACAAGGTGCCTCTGTGCCGGGGAACCCTGGATGCTGACCTCTGCTTCAGGGAGGTGTTTGGTTATTGTTTGGGTGCCAGATCCACTTTTCTTATTAAGTAAAACACCTGTTTGAATTATTATTATTTCAGAAGTCATAGTGTTCATTGTAGAAAAATAGGACAATATAGATAAACAAATTTTTTACAGAAAAATTATAAGCTTATTAACGACTTGGAATGTATCCTGTCGGATACGTGTGTGGGTGTATGCATATGTTTTTTACCAAAATGGGACTAATATTGCTGATCACATTATTTTGTAATCTGCCCATTTCACCAGAAATGTATATTGTAAATGTCTTTCTATGTCCATTGTTAACCTATAACTTCGTTTTAAATTAGACCCCTTTTCCTCAACAGAAACAGACAGTGTGATGGGGAGATGTTAGGTAGCACGAAGAGCCCAAGAAAGTAGTGTGGTTTTTAAATGGTTTTCTAGTTAGTCACCTTCTCTGGTGCTGAATGACAATTCTGATTCTTTAAGACTGTCAGTTCTCTGCTCAGTTACCTGGAAATTGTAAGCATTGGTTTGGTAATTCATAGTGGTTAGAAATGCTTAGTGTCTGTACCTGGCAGCTTGTAAATAAAGGACCCTTAGGTGATCCTAAGAGAAAGTTCTGATTTAATAAGAGCCGGTTCCATTTGTGATAAGGGAGCCGAATAAAAGCCTCAGGGTGCTTGTGTGTTGTTCTCTGAAACTAAGACCAGGAAAAATTCAGCTTTTAGAGTTTGCTGTACTTGTGCCCGTGTTTGTGTGGTATTCCAAATATGGTTAAGATGTACTTTCTAGTTGAGTTTAGGTCAGTGCTTGACTTGAATGTACTAATAATAGTTATTAATTACTTAGTTGTGGATTTTTAGACTTGGAAGAGAATTTAAAGATGATCCACTCCACCCCTGAACTCTTCCTCTCTTATGTTGATGTGGAAATGAGGCCCAGCGGGGTTAATTGCCCTACCCGGGGTACAGTGTTATTGTAGAACAGAGTTAAGAGCTGTCTCTGGAGGCCAGCAGTGCCTGTGGCTAAGCCAGACCCACAGCAGTTCAGGAAAGGTTTTATATAGATGTGGGGAGAAAAGGCAAGAAGAGACATGAAGATTGATAAGGGTCCAAAAAAAATCCAGATTTAAGAGCTGATTTTTTTTCTTCTTATTGATCCCTCAGGGAAAAGAATGCATTCAATTGCCTCTTCCTCATTTAAGGCCATTTCTTTTGGTGGGGAGAAGTGAACCCATGATCCTGAATTCTTCCCAGAGATAGGACTGCAGATATATATCAAAATAAACAAACCAAGAATTCACTGATATTCATTAGGCACTTCTGTGTCCCAGAAACTGCTTATCTCATTTCATCTTCATCTGTCTTATGTGGCAGATACTACCATTACCTCTCTTTTTTGTGTCTAGATGTGGAAAGTGAGACCCAGAGAGGTTAAGTACCTTACTCAGGGTCACAGCTGGCAAAGGTTGGTGCCAGAATTTAAACTAGGGCCTTCTGACTCCAGGGCCATTCTCTTATCCCTCTATTTGTGAATGCAGGGAATATCATTAGTGAAACATGCTTATAGGCCTGCCTGGTGTTTGCACGCTAGAGTGCTTTCTCATTCCTGTTCTCTAGCAGCGGTTTCTTTCTTGGCATTTGTTAGGTTCTCCACCAGGGGATCGTGAGCAGATATGGGGCTCGTTGGAGATACGGTTAATTTGTTCAACAGATATTTATTCAGCACCTACTAGTACCAGGCACTATTCTAGATGTTGGGGATCCAAAACAGATGAAATGATTGAGATTATTTTTTGGTGGAACACTATGGTATTGGACTGCTAACTTTGATGACTTCGATGGATCGATGACGAGAGGAGATTGGCTTAGCCTAAAACAGACCTCCTTCCTCAGTCCTAGCAATAAGAAATACCTTTTAAAGCAAAATCTAGACCCATTACTTTAAGACTCTATAACTTTTTCTCCATTCCAAACTAATTTTTTAATGGCAGAATTTTCTCCTTCAGCTTAGAGGTCATCCATAGTGATTTAACAGGCCATTAAAGGACATTAAAAGTTCTTCCTAAAATGACCACTTTCTTAGCTGTGGCTTGAGCCTGATGATCTGTCCGAATCTTCCGCTTTTTCTCTCCTGCATGTGCTTCCTGCGGCATCTCCCTGGGTCCCATCCAACACCACACAGCTTCTGCAGATAGAGCACCAAAGATGTCATGAGGCTATTGTCAGGCAACACTTCCTGCAGCCCATCAAGCAGCTGCCACACAGACAGCCCCCGTCTTAGCCAGCCTCTCTTCTGCGCCCTGCTTCCGTCTCTGAAGCTAAAACCAGCACTGCTGTCAAAATCTTAGGCTGTGGGGAACCCATGCTTAGAAATTTAAAGTTCTAGATCCTTCTCTGAACAACCTCAACAGAATGTTTGATATCCTTTGACTACTTCCACGTGAAACTGTTTTATGTCACAGCGTGCTTTAGAGAGAACTCAGTTTTGGGGGGGGGGTCAGAAAATTTTTTTATCACTTTAAAAGATGTATACCTTATTTTTATGATAAAGACAATGTTGCAGACTTTGGAAGTTAGAAAAATAAAATTACCCGTAATTATGCTACCCTAACCAAAGCAGTTATTTCCATTTTTTAGTATGTCTAGGCTTTGTCTGTGTCTTATATGGTTGCACTCATAATATGTGTAAAAATTTGTAGCCTGCCCTGCAGTTGTTGTGTTTGAAGGTGGCACCGCTGATTTGTGTCAGCAGAGCAGAAACTTCGAGTCGTTTTTCCAGCAGGAAGCCTCCCTCAGTTTCTCATCAAGTTACGCTTGTGACTTCTGATGTGCTTTTTTTTGGAGAACAGTGGGTTTGCAGTTTAATGAATCATTTACAATAAACTTCTTGAGGTAGATTAGGAGGTAGGATTGAGCTGGAATAATTCTGCTAACCTCTAATATTCTGCTGCTTTGGAAGGCAGAAGAGAGGAGGTGGAAATGGAGAGGGACTCCAGGAGGGAGCGAAGCTGCCTGAGAACTGGAAGGGCTGCAGGGCTTCCCCCTTTCCTTAATCCCCTCTGCACACCTGGGGTGTCACCCTCCAAGGAGAGCAAGCACTTGTCCTCGCTCTCCCTTGCTAGCTGTGTGTGAGGCCAGTCCTTTAAGCCTTGGTCATAGTTCTGCCCGAAAAGTGGGGATAATAATACCCATCTTATCTGATAGGTATATGCGAACATTTATGAATCTGAACTGTGGCTGTGCACACAGAGCCCTCAGCAGAGTGCCTGGCGCCTGGGTGGCCTTCAGGAGCTTTGGGCTTTCATTGTTACTGTTGCTCAGGAGCCTTCTGGATGGTTTCAGAAAGTACTTAATTGTCAATCTTAGAATATAGGATCTTTCCCAGCTAAGGTATTAATGGCAGTGGAATATTTAGTTGTTGCGGTGTTGCCATGGTATCATGCCAGGAAAGTTCACTGTGGTAACTCTTTCTTAGAGTATTTTTCACTATCTCAGAAAGTTTCTTTTCTTCTTTTCTTTGTTCTTTTATACGTTTGAGAATGATTTGATTATATTTAAAATTCCAAACCTAATGAGAACATTTAGCAGTTGACTTTTTTCATTGTTAACATTTGGCCTTTGACATTTTGCTAGATTCTTTCTGTGGACTTATTTTTTCTCTTCCCTCATTTCTGAGTCTCTCTATCATAGGCCAGATTTTGTCCATCACATCTGGTCAATGACTTACTTAAGATACGAGTAAATAAAATCAAATTACCTCTGGGAGTAATAATTCTCTTTACCTACTTCAAAGGCAGTTGCCAGACTGTGCTGTTTTGATTTTATATGTAAACACTTTTCCCTCCTGTGCCCCTTCGTCATTCCTTGTACACCTGGCTGGTGGGCAGCCTTTCAGAGGTGGCATCTAAACCGTCACTTGTTTACTTTGCGGGGAGGGAATGGCTTCAGCCACGAGAAAAGCAGGGTCTGTGTATGAAAGCGCTGGCCACAGTGGTGAAATATTTTGAAGTCTACCTTTCCCTTGTGACACGTTGCCAACCCCTGTTTCAGGCAGTGGTCCTGAGCTGCTGGGGTTTTTTGCTTTTGTTTTTGCTGAGAGAGTTTTTTAAGATTTCTGAGAATACATTTGAAGGGAATGATCCCAGTTTTTTGGATGAAAAATCTCACTGTGTTCGTACCTTTTCTCCATATATAAAATTGAATTCGTGTTTTGCTTTAATTCCGTGAGATCCACTTCCCAGTGTGACTTCACCTCTCCGAGCCTTCCTTTCCTCACCTGTGATGCCGGATGCCCATCTTCCCGGCAGGCTTATTTTGAGCGTGAGAAGAAATACCATGTACACCCAGCTTGGGACCTGATACGTGGCAGATACTCAACAACTGCTAGGTGCTTTTATTATTATTAACAGTAACTTGAATCAGAAGAATTATCGAGTGTGTAACTACCATTTGCTAAGCACTGTGTTAGAATTAGGAATGAAAAAAAAAATAGCAGTCTGTGCACTCAGGAGGCTCACATTCTGCTGGAGAGATGGCAGGTCGACAGATGGCCGTGACGTGCAGAGGTAGGTGCTGCCTGTTGATGAGGGGGCAGCACACGATGCTGTCGGGCACAGAGGAGGGCCCGCTGCTGCCTCTCAGCAGCATCTGGCCTCATCGGAAGGTTGCGTGGGACTTGGAAAGGGCAGCGTTGACGTGGGCTCCGCTGTGGGGAGGAGGAGGAGGATGCAGTGGGCAGGTAGGAGGCACAACGTGAAAGGCTTACAGGCGCGTGGGGACCAGGTGGTCAGACCATCTGTCCTCTTCCCTTATATAAGGTGCACGCGGAGGTGCAAGTGAGGCAGGTCCTGAAGAGTAGAATCCAGGGGCACCACTGGGACACGCCTGTTGTTCCCTACTTTCTGTGGATGCTGCTTTACAGGTCCGTCTGGCTCTTGGTGAGCCTGTAGGCAGCTTCTCATTTGCCCCAGTTCCTCTTGCTCCAAGATCATGGAAAAGCTACTGCCCCAAGGCTTTTAGCTCCCTGCCAGCTACTCGGCTGACCTAGTATTTACATAGCAGCTCTGGAGGGGGACCAGGAGGGGACGCACAGAAGGCAGCGCCATGTGTTTCTGCAGCTGCTGTTGGTCCCATCAGCTCGCTTCAATGATAAGACTCTGACAGGCCTGTGACTGCTCCCTGACACCTTTCTTCTAGCGCTTGTGCACGTTCCAGCGCTGCCCTCTTCACTTTCAGTGTGATATGCGGGTTAGGAGCATGGCTTTGGAATTAGAGCTTTGCTACTTGCTGTATGGATTTAAGCTGGGTATGTAACTTCTCTGAGCCTCAGTTTCCTGACCTGTGAGATGGGAATGAAAGTAATAGTATCTAACCCATACAAGTGACGTTAGTCTTAAGTGAGGCGATCCGTGGAGAGTTGCTAACTCAGTACAACTTGGCATGTAGTAAACACTTATGAAATGTTACCTGCTGTAGTTGCTGTTACTCTTCACCCCAGAAGCTGCAGCTGTGTGTCTTCATTCATGTGTTTGTTTCTTGGGCCGCCAGAGCAGGTCCCGATAATGGCAAGACTTGACCTACGTTCCCTTCGAGCACTGTTCTTCGCTTGCGCTCTCAGAGGCTTGTGTCTGGAGCCAGTGGTGCTGTCCCTCTTATTGGACCCTGCCATACCCACAGTGGGCGCCCTTTCCGTTTCCCCTCCGGCACCGATTTCTTTTTCAGTGAGTTGTTTCATGTATTCCCTCTCTGTCCTCCTGTAACAGTATCCTCCCTTGTCTCAAGGGCTTCCAGGAGGACCTGGGGTTTGGGCAGCATGTTAGGTCCTGGGCCTGAAACTCCAGTTCAGCTGCACTTCCCTCCTTCCTAGCTGCTGCCAGCGGCCCCTCCTTCCCGAGTCACGTGTGGTCCAAACCATTCACAGTCCCCAGGGTGCCCTTTGAGAGGGGCCTCTGTGGTGGTCTGTCTTCGTTTCCATCGCCACTCTTCCTGCTGGCATCTCCTCTCATGCCCGGGACCACCGACCACAGCTGCTTACCTGGTCTCTCCACCTGCCACTGCTCCCTTCTGCATGCCCCTCCCCGAGACACTCCTCCCATCACGGCCAGGCTCCTTTTGGACGCAGCCTTCACGTGTCATTTTCCTATTTAAGAGTCCTCCATGCCCCCTGCCCCTTCCACTGTTCCAAATCTTAACACGCTTTCCAGGCTAACCCCAGGTTCTGACTGCTTCTGGTTTGTTGAAAGATAAGTAGCTTGGATTTGGGAACCCTGGGCTCTGGCTGTTTCTTTTCTGTGTGTCCTTGAGGGAGCCCCTTCAACCTCTTTGGGTCTCATTTCCTGATTTATAGAGTTGGATTAGACAAGTGTTTTTAAACGTATTTTGTGCAAGGAACTTTTTTTTTTTTTTTTAACAGTGTGGTTCTTGAACAACTTTTTCAAAACGCACTGTCCCAAGTGCTGCTGTGGAGATTCAGACAGGCCCCAGGGGTGGGGAAGGGTGTGTGTGTGTGTCAGGGTGGGAGCGGGGACCCGCAGCAGGAACCTGTGTTCTTTCTGCTAACTGTGATCTCTTCCTTCAGCCCCTGTTGAGAAGTGCTATTTCAAATGAAATCATAAAGGAAACCCCAAAATAGAGAAAGACCAGAAGAGAGAGGGTATGAGAGGTACAGCGTGAAAAGCCCCAGACCAGGCAGTACGGAGGCTCTTGTTACTTCAGCCTCTCTGCATTCTCAAGTCTTTGCTCGTAACTGCCATCCTCCTTTTTGTCCGTGATACAGGCTGTCTATAGCTCTGGGTTTTGGTGATGCCATTTGAGTGTTTATTCTCTACTCCTTTGTGTATAATTGTTCTATGTCTGTGGCTCGTATTTCCCCAACAGAACTGTAAGCTCCTTGAGGGCAGGACTGTAGTGCCGGCCACTCAGTGTGGCCTTGTGGAGCTCAGGGTGGCTTCAGAGAGGGCTGAATGGACTGTGGCCCAAGGCCATCCCTGGAGAGGGCCTCAGAAGGTAGCTGGTGGGAGCTTCACTCAGAGGTCTTTTTTTTTTTTTTTTTTTTTAGAATACAACATTTGAACATTTATTTAACTTTCTTTTATACTTACTTAGGGTTATACATTTCAAATATAACACTTCTAATTTTTGTTTACATCCCCGTCATTGAAGATGGCAAATGTTAACCAAAACAAATCCCTGCAAAGTCACATGACCAAGGGCTTGGCTACAAGAAAGAACAAAGAATTAAAGTCCATGATGCAATTTACCAGACAATGATGCAGAGATGAGTTTGCAAGGAGCTAGCATTCTGGCTGGAGTGGTGGATGGAGGAGAGTGGGCACTGATTGTGGTATGTGCTACAAAGAAATACAAAGAAACAAAAATAAAATACATTACTGTGGACTCCATTTACTCAGAGGTCGTTTTTATTTATCCTGCAGAGTGATTTGGGGGAGGTGAGGTTGAGAACTAGGTGAGGAACTTCAGCGTGATTGCTGACTCTACTCTTGTTCTTTGTGCCCCAAGAGTCTGCTTTGGCCTGAGATGCTTTGCCTAAAAATACCCCTTTTCGCTGTCACTGTGGCACTTAGTTTGGTAAACTGGTGACCTGTGTGGACACCTGAAGCCCAGCTGTTCCCCATGATGTGTCTCCGGCTGCTCTGCTTCCTCAGGCAGCTCCGGTTCCAACAAGTGAGCAGACCCTCTCTGTTGGAATTAAGCCAGCTTTTTGTTGAGGTCAGATCTGTGGGTTCTGAGGCTTACACTGCTACGGTGGGTCTTACCATTTCCTCTCTAGCCTGAGGTTCTTACTAGGGAGAATGTGCTAAAGTGTTTGGATTATTTAAAGGCCTGAGGAATGCCTGGTAAGAGTGATCCTTGCTAAGAAGCATGAGTAATCCTTTCACTGCTGTTCAGTAAATGATGGGCTGTCAAAACAGGTGAGGACTGTAGTTTGGATCTTGGTGGGCAGTTACTTTCTTCCTTCAAAAAGAAAAAATCTGAGGTAGGGGAAAAAAAGCAGTAAATCTAAATGTGAGAGAAGGGATTTAGAATGGCACAGGAGTAAGCATTGCTTAGCTGTTGGGGTAAGGGTGCTGTCTGAGGTTGTTGCCTATTTCCCTGTCCTGGAGACTTGTTACAGTTGAAGGGACACTTGATGGTATTATTTTGTTTTTTTTTGTTTTTTTTTTTTTTAATTTTATTTATTTATTTATTTATTTATGGCTGTGTTGGGTCTTCGTTTCTGTGTGAGGGCTTTCTCTAGTTGCGGCAAGTGGGGGCCACTCTTCATCGCGGTGCGCGGGCCTCTCACTATCGTGGCCTCTCTTGTTGCGGAGCACAGGCTCCAGACGCGCAGGCTCAGCAATTGTGGCTCACGGGCTTAGTCGCTCCGCGGCATGTGGGATCTTCCCAGACCAGGGCTCGAACCCGTGTCCCCTGCATTGGCAGGCAGATTCTCAACCACTGCGCCACCAGGGAAGCCCTGTTTTTTTTTTTTAATTTTTAAAAATTTTTTTTATTTACTCCCCTTCCCCCCGCTTTTTTTTTTTTTTAGTAGAGGGAAGGATTATTTATTTATTTATTTATTTATTTTTGGCTGTGTTGGGTCTTCGTTTCTGTGCGAGGGCTTTCTCTGGTTGTGGCAAGTGGGGGCCACTCCTCATCGCGGTGCGCGGGCCTCTCACTATCGCGGCCTCTCTTGTTGCGGAGCACAGGCTCCAGACGCGCAGGCTCAGTAGCTGTGGCTCACGAGCCTAGTTGCTCCGCGACATGTGGGATCTTCCCAGCCCAGGGCTCGAACCCGTGTCCCCTGCGTTGGCAGGCAGATTCTCAACCACTGCGCCACCAGGGAAGCCCTGTATTATTTTGTAATAAGAAAAAAGTTTAAGATTGACTGCCTAGGGCTGGGGGGCAGGGGCTATAGGGAGAATAGGGAGTGACTGCTCATCGGTACCTTTGGGGGTCATGAACATGTTCTAAAATTGATTCTAGTAATGGTTTTACAGTTCTGTGAGTATACTGATAAACACCATTGCTTTGTATATTGTAAATGGGTGAATTGTATGGTACGTGAGTTATGTCTTAATAAAGATTTTACAAAAACACAGTTTAAGAAACCGGACTAAACTTGGTACCAGAAGTCCTGAGTTCTGGCTTCACCACCTGTTTAACCCTGTGAGCCCAGGCACGTTATTTAACCTCTTGGAGCTTCATTGGCGTTATCTGTAAAGTGGGGATGAAAATTCCTTACAGGACTGTTGTCAAAATAAATGATGTAGAACATGTGAAACAGGACATAGTAAAACCTCCAGCAAATTATATATTTACGTGTTTAAGTTAGACATATATATATGTTTTTTTAAAATTAATTAATTAATTAATTTATTTTTGGCTGTGTTGGGTCTTAGTTTTTGTGCGAGGGCTTTCTCTAGTTGCGACGAGCGGGGGCCACTCTTCATCGCGGTGCGCGGGCCTCACTATCGCGGCCTCTCCCATTGCGGAGCACAGGCTCCAGACACGCAGGCTCAGTAGTTGTGGCTCACGGGCCTAGTTGCTCCGCGGCATGTGGGATCTTCCCAGACCAGGGCTCGAACCCGTGTCCCCTGCATTGGCAGGCAGATTCTCAACCACTGCGCCACCAGGGAAGCCCTAGACGTATATTTTTGCGGATAATAGATGCTTAGTCTGAAATGCTCTTGAGAGTTCCCAGCTCGCCCTGTGAAGGGAACATGTATTGTGACTGAGAACTGATTTGCATGATGAGTAAACAGCAGAGTCCTTAAGGACTAGGTCCCAACCCTGCCCCGCATCTGTGGTCTTATAACCTTGAGTCCAGACAGAGATCGTTAGTTCGCCTCTTACTGCATGTCTGCTCCCCTGGCTTCAGGTGCTGCTGTCGTGCTTTATTGTCAGAGTAATTGTTGCTTGTATCCAACTGCCAAGGCAGTGTAAGGTTAGTAGAGTGGAGCTGTGGTCAGTGGCAAAGCTGGTACCTGGTCAGGCTGGCTCGGAAGGGAGCGGAGCCCCCTGGCCGGGAGCGGGGAACCAGCAGCCCTGGGAATCAGCTCCAGGGAACAAATCTTATTTTGATTTCTCTAGCTTCCTAGACCAGGACAGTAGATAGATTCACTTAGTCTCTGGTCTCTATCCTCAGTGATAAGGTTTCCGATTTAAAGTCTGTCTTTGAATGTGCCCCTGCCCTATCCATGAGACTAGAATGTGTTTCAGAAAGCCAGCTAACGGAGAGGTATGGGAAAGGTCAGTAATACCTGCCACTAATCACATACTTAGGTAGTAATTTTTATTTATTTAATTTATTTTAAAAATAATTTTGTTTATTTATTTTTGGCTGTGTTGGGTCTTCGTTGCTGCACGCGGGCTTTCTCTAGTTGCGGTGAGTGGGGGCTACTCTTCGTTGCGGTGCACAGGCTTCTCATTGTGGTGGCTTCTCTTTGTTGCGGAGCATGGGCTCTAGGCACGCGGGCTCAGTAGTTGTGGCTCGCGGGCTCTAGAGCACAGGCTCAGTAGTGGTGGCACAGGGGCTTAGTTGCTCCGCAGCATGTGGGATCTTCCCGGACCAGGGCTGGAACCTGTGTCCCGGCATCGGCAGGTGGATTCTTAACCACTGCGCCACCAGGGAAGTCCCTTATTTTTTTTAAACTTAAAATTTTTTTCTTTTGAAGTAGTTGATGTACAGTATTATGTAAGTTACAGGTGTACAACAGTGATTCACAATATTAGGTAGTAATTTTGGATGGAGTAAATTTGAATAGAGCTGTCTCTCAAGAACTATGTTTAGGATTAAAGAATATTACCAGGATCAAGAATTATTCGTTTCTTTGTATGTTTTCTTTTATTATTATTTATTTATTTATTATTTATTTATTTTGGTTACGCTGGGTCTTAGTTGCGGCATGCGTGATCGTTTAGTTGCAGCATGAGGGCTTCTTAGTAGCAGCATGCGTGTGGGATCTAGTTCCCTGACCAGGGATTGAACCTGGGCCCTCTGCATTGGGAGCGTGGAGTCTTACCCACTGGGCCACCAGGGAAGTCCCCGTATGTTTTTTTGTTAATGCATGCTTTCAGTAGACTTTTATTGGCAATTTACTGTCTAGGAGTATGCTAGGAGTTGAGGCTAAAAATACCTAAAATACAGCCTCAGTCCCCAGTTTGCATCATTGGTTGGGGAGACAGACAAGGTAAGAGACTATTGCGATGCAAGAAAGCTTTTTAATTTTTTTAAATTTTATTTATTTATTTATTTATTTATTTTTGGCTGCATTGGGTCTTCATTGCTGCGTGCAGGCTTTCTCTAGTTGCGGTGAGCGGGGGCTACTCTTTGTTGGGGTGTGTGGGCTTCTCATTGCGGTGGCTTTTCTTGTTGCAGAGCGCGGGCTCAGTAGTTGTGGCTCGCGGGCTCTAGAGTGCAGGCTCAGTAGCTGTGGCACACGGGCTTAGTTGCTCCATGGCATGTGGGATCTTGCCGGACCAGGGCTCGAACCCGTGTCCCCGGCATTGGAAGGCATATTCTTAACCACTGTGCCACCAGGGAAGCCCTATTTATTTATTTATTTATTTATTTATTTACTTATTTATTTATTTAGCTGGGTCTTAGTTGCGGCACGCGGGATCTTTTAGTTACAGCATGTGGGCTCTTAGTTGCGGCATTCAGGATCCAGTTCCCTGACCAGGGGTTGAACCTGCGCCCCCTGCACTGGGAGTGCAGAGTCTTAACTGCTGGACCACCAGGGAAGGCCCAGGAAGGCTTTGCAGAGGACTTGAACTGTGTGGACAGTGGACTGGACAAGTTGGGTGGGCAGGACTGGGGAGAGCGGACTGAGGGGTCCAGCGGCTGCGCCGGGGGCTGGATGGCGGGAGCAAGACTCCGATCACGGGAGTGTGCAAGGTGCGTGCTGGTGGCTGGAAGGAAGAGCGGCAGCAAGCAAGGACGGGCGTGGACGGATTCTGGAGCTGTTAAGGAAGCAGAGCAGACAAGATCATGAGAGGCAGGGGGTAGCCGAGAATGACTGCTGGGTGTACGGTAGGGCCAGAGTCCAGCAGACAGCAGGTTCGGTGAGGGGCAGGGGGAAGTGATGAGCTGACTTAGAAATGTGAATTTGGAGGGTCTGAGGGACATTACAGTGCATGTGGCCAGGAGGCTGTTTGGGGTCCAGAGCTGGAGCTCTGAAGAGAGATCTGGAGTAGCGATACATTTGAAGGGAGGAGGGTTGTCAGCATATGTTGTGGGAGAGCTTCTCCAAGGAACAGAGGTCCTGTGGACCCTGCCCAGAAAGGAGGTGAGAAAGAGCAGCCAGCCAGAGCGTTGGTCGTTTGGCCCAGAACGCATTTCTGCGGATTTTCAGGTCTCAGTCTAAATGGCACTTCCTGAGGGTAGCAGTCTTTGCTGACCCTCTCCGAATGCGGTTAGGTGTGACTGCTGTGTTCCTGTTGTGGCCTCCCGCACAGCGTAGCAGTGTACACGAGTCATTACTGTTGCTTGTTCTGTGGTCAGACACCCGTGTGCTCTGAGGAGGTCGGGGCTGTGCCTTGTGTTCACATCTGTTTTTGCTGTGCTGGTACAGCAGGTGCCTAAGAAATGACAGTTTGGTCAATGAAAGAGTGTCTGAAAGGCCAGAGGGAGGAAACTGTCCCTGGGGAGGATGTGGTCGGCGGACAGGAGCAGGTTTATTGTAGTGAAGGGCATGGCTCTAGACAGGCAAACCCAGGCTCAAGTCTCGCTTCACTTAACCTTGGTCAACCTCATTTTCCCCATCTCTAAAATGGGAACAGTAATGGCAGTTAAGAGTTGTAAGGATTAAGTGAGATGATGCGTAGAGAGATAACCTTCTGCAGGTGTCTAATGTTTATTGCACTGAATACCCAGTTTTCCAGTTATTATTTTTTTGTCTGTCTAAACATCTTAAGGGCAGAAGTCAGTTCTTCATCTTTTTATACTGGGCATTTGGTAGTTAGGTTACTCAGGAGCTGTTGAAATGAATTGGTATCTATTGGCGGTGGGTCATCTTGCACCTCTGAGTAACCAGACATACAGCTTGAGTGTTGACTCACTGGTTTCGCTGCACAGGCTCATGGGAACCCTGTGCTTTGGGCCACTCCTTCTCAGAGACGTAGTTCTGAGAGGAGATCAGATGGACACCTCGTAAATGCTGGGCCACCTGTATGAGGTGGGTTGCAGTGGGTGTGTCTCCTTTGGGCTACAGGCTTGCTGGAGAATGGGTGGCAGTTCTCACGTCTTGTCTGGCACAGACGTGGCCAGAATAGGAGTGCTTCTGGCTCCGCACGGGGCGAGTTTCTTAGATGTGAGGGCAGTGGCAGCTGCGTGTCCTGGGAATTGTGGATACTCACCGTGGCAGCAGGAGCAGATGTAGCTCCTTTTGACCTGTGGGGTAAAATGTGCGGAAACTGGAAGACTTGCTGTTCATGCCCTTTATCCTCTTTTTAACCTAAAACAAACATAAAAAAGTAGCCATAGCATTGGGGTAAATGTTGAAATAGGAATTAACCCAAAAACCCCAACCTTGATCCTCCCACTCTGGCAGAACTACTCTCCATTTATGTTCATGCCGCTGTTCTAACTGAATTCAGGCCACTGAGATACCCTAGTTTTGAAGACTTGGACGTTCTTTGACCAGTGCCAGCAGTCTCTGCTATTCTTTTGTGCCATAATAGCAAACTTTGTCCACGCTCAGATGGAGTAGCAAGAGGTGCTGCACAAACCACAGGGATGGTGTTTAACGCCCCATTTGTTGAAAATTTGCATCATTTTCAAATGAGTTCCTTTTCAGGCCTCTTGCAGAGAAAAGTCTGTCAGCATAACTAGTAGAACCAGTTCTGCTTGATTGTTAAAGAACTGTACTTTTCTAACCTTCTTTTCTTACACATTGAGCATGATACTTTATTGGGGTCAGTAAGGAATTTTATCCCACGTGTCATAGCTCTGGAAGTACGATTGTGACCATTTGCTGATTAGGCAGCTGGGCAGGGAGTATCAGAGTTGAAGGGTAGTGGGATAGAAGGAGCAAAGGGTTAAGGGGGACTCCGGGCCCTTCGCTGAAACCAGGTGACAGTTTCAGAAGCTCCCACTGCTCCAGAGAACAGGGCTAGTGCAGAGGCAGCTGTCCCTGGATGCTGGTTGAATTTCCTGTGAGATCCTGGGATGATGCCAGGCCCATCCACGGCACCTGCTCTCCTGCAGTTCTTACTGGACAGGCTTCATGACTTCTGGTCTTTCTGGATTAATACCACATACATGACAGTCTTTAATGGAATGTTCTTTACAGTATGATGAGAGCATTTGGTGATGCCACCCACGTCAAAGCCCAAGCCTAAATATTGTCTCTTAATCTCTTCCCATGTGTTTCTCTGTTTCCTGCTGGAGTGTTTTTAAAAACCTCTCATTACCTAAAGCCATTATTAATTAAATTACTCAATGAAATCTTCTGAGCACTTACTGTTTGCAAGGCCTGTATTGGATTCTGGGACAATGTGGCAAGCAAAAAACCAGACAGAGGACCTGCCCTCAAAAAGTTTATAGATTGATGGGGAGATAGACTTAAATAATTACATAAATAAATGTGAAATTGCAATTATGACAAGTGCTAGGAGGGAGAGATACACAGGGCTGTAAGAACGTGGAAACAGAGAGGGCTTCCCAGAGGAAATGACCCTTGTCCTGAGGTCCAATGGATACTTACAATTCACAGGGCAAAGAGGGAAAGGAGACGCATTCCAAGCAGAAGGAACTTGGACTTAAGATAGGAAGGGGCTTGGCAGGTACGAGAGGCTGAAGGAAGGCCAGTGTGGCCACTGTGCAGACTGAGGAGGAGGATGGTGGGAGAGCAGGGGGGACAAGGAGGTGGGGACCAGGCTGTGCAGGGCCTCCTTGCAGGCTTTATCAGGTTGTGGCCCTCCTCCCACCAGTAATCCAGAGCAGACCGTGTTGTGAAAGGATCACTGCCGCTTTAGGGTGGAGAATGGATAAGAAAGAGGCAGAGCCAGTCGAGCAGGTGCAAAGCTGTTGCAGTGGTCCGGGTGGGAGATGATGGTAGCTCGGACCAGGGTGGTGCTGCGGGGGTAAGAGAGGAGCATGGGTTCTGGGCGTATGTAATGGGCGGTACTGATCGGATTTGGTGGTGAAGGACTGGGTATTGAGGGTGAAGGAGAAGGAGGTGTCAAGGGGGACTCTTAGGATGACATGCTCTTGAAGGGAAGCACAGGGTAGCCCAGACTGTACATAGCAGTGTTATTTGCAGTTGGAGCCTTCCCTGGAGTGTGGTACATCGAAGATTCCTGCTGAACTCTCGAGGGTTGGCTGGGGTGACACCCAGAGACTAAAGCCTTGGAGGACCCAGTGGAGTGAGTCATAGGAGGTGAACTCTCAGCTGGTGTTGTGGAAGCCCCTGAGTTCTTTCCCACGTAGCGGCCATTACTCCTGGGGGGTAGATGTATTTTGTTTTTCTGCTTCTGTCCTTTCAGCCTCTGTTTGCCTCTCCAAAACAATTTTAGGCTTTCCCTGGGCTCTTTTACTGATGCTTGCTTTGACCTGGTTTCAGGTGGGTCTAGCAGATACATTCACTGATCTTTCTGTCCTATTTTCCTTTTTTTTCTTCATTCCACAGAAGAGGTAGTGTGGCATCATGTAAGAACACAGGCTGAGCCAGCTACCAGGTTTGACTTCTACTTCCACCACATTCTAGCCGGGTGTCTGCTTCGTCTGCAGAGTTGGAGGTAACAGTGGCTATAAGAGCCCTACTCCAAGGCTTGCTGTGAGAATTAGCTGAGTTAATAAGTATAAAGCCCTTTCAACGATGCCTGCCACAAAGGCTCTAGAAATGTGTCATCATTATTCACCTCTCAGCCTCAGTAAGGGCTGGCCCTTGAAAGTAGCCACTTCGGCATTCATAGCGTGGACACTTGTGATTTCTGCAGTCTGCAAGCGACCCCTGAGTCACGATATAGTAATCTGTGATGTCAGCAGGGAAGAGATTGTATTTACTCATCCAATTGTAACGGTCTGGTTGGACAGCCTTTAATCACTCATCCAGTAAATTTGCCCATGAAGACAACAGCTTATACACATTGAGAACTCAGCATGGTCAGGAGTAGGACATACACGTGGGAATCTCGTCACGTCCTGTAACCCACTTTAAGATCCATGTCCAGCTTCAGTGCATCCAGACGTGGGCTGTACCTTATTGTTAACCCCTTCCTCCCTTCTCCATTCAGCTATGCTCGTTCTCCCCGGATCAACAACAAAAACTTTGAAATATTATCTCCGTATTTGTTCTTTCTGTGTTTTTCTCGTGGAGTTCAAAAAGCTACTATAAAAATACGGAGGCAAAGGAACTGCGGGGCATAGCTGATGAGTACTCTCCATTCTGTGCTCCCTACCTTCTCCCCACCACCCATACAGGTCGCTTCCCAAAGTAAAGGAAAAAATTCACTTTTTTTGAGGGGATGGTTTCTTTATGATTCCTCTTTGCATACCCTGACTTATTGGAGTCCTCTAGGTTATTTCTCTTCTCAGGACTGGTGTATGTTTTGATTTGGGGGGTGGAGGGGTGGTTGATGGTAGTGGTGATGGTGCTTATTTTTTTTCCTGAGTTGATTATCTTGTAAGAATTGATAGTGAACATTTATACTTTTTTTGAAGTATTAACCAGAGACAGGTTAGATATCAGTGATGAATGCCTGCAGCGTGGCTCCTGTCTCCCAGTGCGCAAGTGCTTACATAGGTTTTTATTCTCAATTTGTTACCATCTTTCAGTAGCTTAATCTACTTTGTTTGGTTGTTTTTCTGGCCGCACCCCGCAGCTTGTGGGATCTTAGTTCCCCGACCAGGAATTGAACCCAGGCCTATGGCAGTGAAAGCTCTGAGTCTTAACCACCGGACCGCCAGGGAATTAATTCCCAGCTTAATCTACTTTGAATAAATTCAGCAGTCGGGAAAGCTTACCTTTTGTCGGCATGCCCGGCATGCCAGAGCAGTCCCTTCCTCAGATGCAGTATTCTCTTTTTTTTTTTTTTTTTTTTTTTAATAAATTTATTTATTTATTTATTTATTTTTGACTGTGTTGGGTCTTCGTTTCTGTGCAAGAGCTTTCTCCAGTTGCGGCGAGCAGGGCCCACTCTTCATCGCGGTGCACGGGCCTCTCACTGCCGCGGCCTCTCCCGTTGCGGAGCACAGGCTCCAGACGCGCAGGCTCAGTAGTTGTGGCTCACGGGCTTAGTTGCTCCGCGGCATGTGGGATCTTCCCGGACCGGGGCACGAACCTGTGTCCCCTGCATTGGCAGGCGGATTCCTAACCACTGCGCCACCGGGGAAGCCCAGTATTCTCTTAAGAAAGCCATTAGTTTACTCTTTTGGTCTTATAGTGGGTTCAAAGTACTTTCTATTGCAGAAGAAAAGACACCAAAGGACAGGATCTAAGTCATTGTAGAAAACAAATCCTATTAACAGATATATGCCGTTTCTTTTTCTATGACTTCAGATATTACTGTGTAGTCCAAGTCTAATGGAATTAGGACCAACCTGGACGTTGCTAATTGCAGGAGTTTCTGATCCACAAAAAAAAAAAAAGAATTGAGAAGCCACCTGAGTGGAGTCAATTTAGTTTCATGTGGGAAACAGGATTGAGAGAGAAGCAGAAATTATTCTACTCAGAATCTTGAATAATTGCAACTCAAGTAGTATGTTGGAATTCTTTGTTTAGTCATCAAAAGAAAGGAGGAGGGGCTTCTCTGGTGGCGCAGCAGTTAAGAATCTGCCTGCCAATGCAAGGGACACAGGTTCGAGCCCTGGCCCAGGAAGATCCCACATGCCGCGGAGCAACTAAGCCCATGCGCCACAACTACTGAGCCTGAGCTCTAGAGCCCGCAAGCCACAACTACTGAGCCCACGTGCCACAACTACTGAAGCCTACGTGCCTAGAGCCCGTGCTCCGCAGCAAGAGAAGCCACGACAATGAGAAGCCTGCGCACCACAACAAAGAGTAGCCCCCGCTCACCCCAACTAGAGAAAGCCCGCACACAGCAACGAAGACCCAACGCAGCCAATAAATAAATAAATAAATAAATAAAATTTATTTAGAAAAAAAAAAAAAAGAAAGGAGGAGAAAAAAGAAAGGAATCAAGAAGCATAGATTCTGCTGGGTCCAACAATTGTAACAACTCCCATTTACTGAATATGTATGCCAGGTGTTTACACCCGTTTCTCTTCATATCCTCATACTGAGGTGGTATTGTTTCCATTCACACAGGAGGAAACCAAAGCTCAGTCAGGTTAAATGGCAAGCCCAAGTTCATGTCTGTAATTACCAGAGCTGGGTTTGGACTGTGGCCTCAAGTCTGTATTATTTATTTTCAGTACATGCACAGAGAGAAGTTTGGAGAAGCCAGGGGAAAGACAAAACTTAAATTGTCAGTACTAGGCTGTGTTAAAAATACAACTCTCTGCTTTAAAGAAAGGTAAATTTTGTTCTAAGATACACATGGATTCCCACCTAATATGTAGATGCAAATGCATTTCTCCCCTCAGATTTTCTATTTTAGCAGAGAAAACAGAGTATTAAGTGTCCATTTTAGACCAGTGGAGCGACTCGGAGGAAATAAAATGTTTGTGTTATGTCTTTTTAGCACTTGGTGCCAGATGTGATAGAAGGAAATTGTGTTTTGGAACCTTTAGGGATGTTATGTTGCCTCTTGGAATTTGCCCTTCTGGCTGGATAAAATTAAACTGAGAATAACAACTTCGGTTTTTGACTCAGAGCCCTTGTAAGCAGTGAAGGGTTGACGTGAACGTTTATAAGCGTTTTGGCCTGTGAGAGCGTCATTGTAGAGACCCCCGCTCCATTCTTTCCAAGGTCACTGATCATCTGACAGGGCCCTTCCCTTTTTCTGCCTTTGCTGAGGGGCCCTAGGTCCCTCACACTTTCGAGATGTGCGCATTCTGAATGTGAACTCGGTAAGAAACTAGTTTTTGAGAACCAGTGGAATGGAAACGTCCAGGCTGCTCTGCAACCTCTCAGCAGATTCTCAGGAGTGTAGCTGATGTTAGCTTTCACGTGCTTTTGTCCTATATGAGGCAAATCCTTGTACAGTGGAGTACAGTTTTCTTAAGGGAATTTTTCTAATTGGTTCTAATCAGTTTTGTAACAGGAGACTGGTTTTCTGTTATACGCAATGGCTGTGACGACTTTTTTCTTTTGTGGTAGGAAACTGGAGACCGTGTTTATTGGAACTAGGACACAGCAGCGAGGAATGTGGGCTCTGGAGTTAGTTGGGGCTTGGGCCGAACCCTTGGTTAGTGACTTATTTTCCTATAAAAGGGAAGTTCTTGAACCTCTTTAAGCCTAAGTATCTTCATCTGTAAAATGGAGATAACGCCAGTCCTAGAGTTGTTGTGAGGATTAATGAGATACTAATGAAGTATACTTACCTGGCACATCATAGAGCTTAATAAATGCTGGCTCTTAGCATTTTAGTTAAAAGCGTCTGGTCGAAGTGGAAGCTGGGACTGACAGCCTGTGGAGGGCTTTGACTGCCGTGCGCAAACTTGGACACACCTGTCTTTACTGCTCACAAGTCTTTTTCACTTTGTGATCTTCAGCAGTGTTCCAAATAGGTGAGGCTGCTGCACGATCTGTGTTTTGGATAAGTAAAGTCTTGTGATTTGTTTCATGGCATTCGAGGCAGGGGCTCACGTGCTCTGGATGGTTAGATTATTTTTGGATGCTGGCTTGTCAGCGGCGGTGTATATCTTACTGCATTATTCTGACCTCTCCTTTCCCTCTCTGCAGCTGAAGGAAGTCTGATGAATAGCGGCAGCTTTAGTAGGAAGTCGAGCACTGTTAGGAATCTTGGCGGTTTTTCTGTCACCCTATCCAGTGTTGAAATTCCCACACGCTTCAGGAGATATGTGACTCCTCCATGACTGAGCTGCTTGGTGGGTTTTCCCTTTTCACAGATCAATTTTTGGTCGGCAACTTGTTGCCAACATCAGAACGTATTTAACATTATTCTAGAGAAGAGGAGTCCCTACTTTTAAAATGAAAAATGTGTACTAAGCTTCTGGGGCATTTTACAAAGACGAGGGTGAGTGGGGAAAATGTCTCCAGTCCTTTCCTTTTTTCTCCCAGGAAATGCTTCTGGTGGATTCATTTTCATCCCTTTGAGAACATGCCATGTTGTGACAGTGTTTTAGGATGGAGAGCAGGTCTGTGGGAGTCTTCCTTTGCCATTTCTAGTGAGGGAAAGCCACCAAGGACCCTGCCTCGTTCCTGGGCGCGAATACTCCGGCTCACGAAGCAGGCAGTGCAGCTCCCGCTTCCCTTCTCCCCTGCCAGTCTTACTCGTGAGATTGGTGGCTCTGACATTGGTTCCTAATCCTGCGGCCCCGGATATATTGCACGTTGACATGTGGCATGACGTGATTCTGTCATCTGTGGTTTCTCAGTTGTTAGTGCAGTTGATCTAAGTTGATGCCGTTGGTGACAATCAGCAGAACCACTGTAGCTAGTTTTTGCTGACGAGGGGATCCATTTATAAAGATACAGGTGTGGTTCATGGAACGGTGGGCCAGAGGCGTGGTTGGGCCTCGCTAGAGCCTGGAAAGCCATGGAGTCCAGGCTGTGTGATTGCTTGTGTGTCTGGGTTGGGCTTTTATCTCCACGTATCTTCTTCACGTGTCTCATTCTTTGCAGAACAGCTTTCTCTGCGGCTCCGTATTTGTGGCCAAATCTGCAAGTCTGTAGTTGAAGCAGCCAGTTTGATTAGCTTCTCTTGGCCCTTCAGCCAAATTAATGGGGAGATAAAACAATTAGCCATTTGCGGGCACTGCTGTCTGTTAGTCCACGCAGGTGATGGGGAGGAGGTGGCCCTCTCCTGGAGGTTGGGGGCGCAGGGAGCAGTTGTCTGGGGAAGGGGCGTTTTGGGTAGGACAGAGTTCTAAAAGATGTCGCCTAATTGTCTTGTTTATGGAATGTAAACAAAGAATATCACTAACCATTTCAAGAGTTGATGTATGTAGGTAGTTTGGGGTAGTGTGACATCTTTATCATCGGAAGATGATACTTCCTCGGACGTAGCAATAGGGTAGTCTCCGTGCTGGCTTCAGTTTTTGAACTGAATTCCAAGCACTAAAGATGATTGCTAGAGTTTTCTAACAGCTGATTGATTTTAATGAATAGCTTTGCCTTCCTCAGAGAAAGATGATAAACCTGTCAAAAATACCTGTGCTTTAATTTAGTTCTTTGTCAATGACAGATGATGAAAACTCTCAATGAGAATTTCGAAGTTACCGGAACACTCATAGCATTTACATATCCAAAAATAGTCCCTCTTGTGTAACCTAGAGCAATGCATCAGGATAATTTGGGGAGCTTCTACAAAACCTGAGGCTCAGCTGCATCCCCCGCACTCTGATTCCTCAGGCTTGTGTTGGGGCCTGAGTGTCTGCAGAGGTAACAGGCTCCCCAGATGATCCGATGCTCCACAGGTTTAAGAACGCTGCCTCAGAGAGGCTTGATTTATTGGCATCTCCTGGGATGGAAATCATAGTCATCTCCCAAACAGACCACACGCAAAACAGGTTCTGTGAAGACACCATGACTTTGTTCTTGTTCTTCAGCCTCAAGACAGGCTGTCTGGGCTCTCCCTGCCTCAGCCGTACCCAAGTTTCTTCTAGTGCCGTGCTTCAGTCTGAATCAACAAATTCAGAAAACTCATGCCAACCAGAGACTTCTACCCAAAACAAACCAAAAATATTCCATTTTTATTTGTTGACAGAACTGGTTGTGTGTTGTAGAATTTCCCACAGTCAGGATTTGATTGGTTGCATCCCCATGGTGTTATTTAACATGTTTTTCTGTCCCAGTATTCAACCTATAAATTGGTAGGTTGACATAGCAGCTCAAGCAGATTGAGATCAGATATTTTGGCAAGAATTCTTCATAGATGGTGTGGTAGGTTGATGAGGGGGCCCAACATGCCTCTCTATTTGTTATGTTAACAGTCATTCTTTTTCCAGTTTTTTACTGTATGATATTTTTTATTCTTATTATGGAAAAATTTGATTTTGACCCACTAAATTGATTTACAACCCACTAACAGATACAAGCCCTAGTTGGAGAAACACTGTTCTAGAAAGGGAGATAAGCATGCACATGGGAACTTAAAAAGTAATATTATACGTGCTAACAGAAGAATGTATAACATGAATATTCTAGTGTGGGGATAAATTTGTTTATGAAAGTAATGAAAATCTACATAAAGATGTAACCCCTGTTGAGTCTTAAAGTTAACAGCCATTTATGATTGTTGTTTTGGTCCATTAATTCATTAAGCATTGCTAATTATCTTTGACTATCTGATAAACACTGAACCCAGCATAGAAGCATTTGAAGATATTTTTATTGAGAAACAGTGACACAGAACCTGGCCTTGATTCCTTATTAGAAGTGATTGCATCCCATTGCACTGCCGTATGGTTTTAGGTAACTTAGAATGAGGAAATATGTTGCCGGCCGCCTTTACTGAGCCCTGGTATGCTGCAGAGTGGATGGCTCAGTATTGACTTGATACGTTCATATTGGGTTGGCCAAAAAGTGCCTTTGGTTTTTAAGTAAAAATAAAAGACTTATTTTTCATTTTCACAAAGAACTTTATTGAACAACGTATTCACCCTTTGTTCCACTACCTTCTGCCATTTTTCAGGCAACTTCATAATTCCATCTTCCCAAAACCTTTTATCTTTTTGAGCAGAGAACTGTTCCAGGTGCCTTTTACAGTCTTCCAGGGAATTGAAATATTTTCCACTAAGAGAATTTTATAAAGACCAAAATAAGTGGAAATTCGAAGGTGCAATTTCTGGTGAATACGGCGGATGAATCAGAACTTCCCAGCCAAGCTGTAACAGTTTTTGCCTGGTCATCAAAGAAACATGCAGTCTTGCGTTATCCTGATGGAAGATGATGTGTTTTCTGTTGAGTAATTCTGGGCGCTTTTCATCAAGTGATACTTTCAGTTGGTCTAACTGGGAGCAGTACTTATTGGAATTAATCGTTTGGTTTTCCAGAAGGAGCTCATCATAAAGGACTCCCTTCCAGTCCCACCATATACACATCACCTTCTTTGTTGTTTTTTAACATTATTATTATTTTTTTAATTTTTGGCTGCATTGGGTCTTCACTGCTGCACATGGGCTTTCTCTAGTTGCGGTTAGTGGGGGCTACTCTTTGTTGTGGTGCGCGGGCTTCTCACTGCAGTGGCTTCTCTTGTTGTGGAGCACAGGGTCTAGGCGCACGGGCTCATAGAGCACAGGCTCAGTAGTTGTGGTGCACGGGCTTAGTTGCTCCACAGCATGTGGGATCTTCCCGGACCAAGGCTCGAACCCGTGTACCCTGCGTTGGCAGGTGGATTCTTTTTTTTTTTTTTTTTTTTTATTTATTTATTTATTTATTTTTAATTTTTTTTTAATGCTATTCTTGTCTGCTTACATTCTTTTTATGTATGTATGTATGTATGTATGTATGTATGGCTGTGTTGGGTCTTCGTTTCTGTGCGAGGGCTTTCTCTAGTTGCGGCAAGCGGGGTCCACTCTTCATCGCGGTGCGCGGGCCTCTCACTGTCGCGGCCTCTCTTGTTGCGGAGCACAGGCTCCAGACGCGCAGGCTCAGTAATTGTGGCTCACGGGCCGAGTTGCTCCGCGGCATGTGGGATCTTCCCAGACCAGGGCTCGAACCCGCGTCCCCTGCATTGGCAGGCAGATTCTCAACCACTGCGCCACCAGGGAAGCCCCGGCAGGTGGATTCTTAACCACTGCGCCACCAGGGAAGTCCCAACATCACCTTCTTTGGTTGAAGACCAGCCTTTGGTGTGGTTGGTGGTGGTTCATTTTGCTTACCCCACGATCTCTTCTGTTCTACATTATTGTACTGTATCCACTTTTCATCGCCTGTCACAATTTGTTTTAAAAACAGAACATTTTGGGCTTCCCTGGTGGCACAGTGGTTGAGAATCTGCCTGCCAATGCAGGGGACACGGGTTCGAGCCCTGGTCTGGGAAGATCCCACATGCCGCGGAGCAACTAGGCCCGTGAGCCACAATTACTGAGCCTGCGCGTCGGGAGCCTGTGCTCCGCAACGAGAGGCTGCGATAGTGAGAGGCCCGCGTACCACGATGAAGAGTGGCCCCCACTTGCCACAACTAGAGAAAGCCCTCGCACAGAAACGAAGACCCAACACAGCCATAAATAAATAAATAAATAAAATTTTAAAATAATCTGTTTAAAAAAAAAAAACAACAGAACATTTTCATTACATTTAAGTAGAGAATCGCATGCAGAAATACAGTCAAGAAGGTATTTTTCCGCTTAACTTACGTGGAACCCAAACAATCAAAGTGATTAACATAACCAAGCCAGTGCAAATGATTTTCAACGCTTGATTTGGGTATTTTGAGTATGTTGGCTATCTCCCGCGTGGTATAACGTTGATTGTTTTCAATTACTGTCTTAATTTGATCGCTATCAACTTCAACTGGTCTACCTGACCATGGAGCATCGTCCAGCAAGAAATTTACAGCACGAAACTTCACAAACCACTTTTGACACGTTTGATCAGTCACAGCACCTTCTCCATACACTGCACAAATCTTTTTTTGCATTTCAGTTGCGCTTTTACCTTTCTTGAAATAATAAAGCATAATATGCTGAAAATGTTGCTTTTTTCTTCCATCTTCAGAATTAAAATGGCTACACAAAAATTCACCAATTTTGATAAGTCTCTTTAAATGCACAGCTGTCACATACAATCTAACAGAATTATTTCAAATGAAGTTAAAGACAACTAAGTGCTACTAGAGCCATCTTATGGAAAAAACTGAACAAACGTTTTGGCCAGTCCAGTAGTTTCCTGTTCTTACCTTCAAGCCCTTTACACAGGTTCATTTTCTCTCAAAAGCCCACAACAGTCTTCCTTTGTTTTCGATCCTTGATTCTCACTGGAGAAAGGGGAATCATTCTGTGGACTGTCTTCCATTCTCTTTCTGACTCTGCTTGAGCTGCTTTTCTTTGCTATGTGGCATTTGTTCCTTTATATGGGGAGTGCCCATCCCTGACCCTCCACTTGGGACAGCTGATAGTTGTCAATTCTAAATAATTAGTGTAATACATTGAACCAACTTGTTGAAATTTTCTGACTTCCTTTAGTTAAAAATACTTAAAAAAAAAAACTTAACTCTGTAAATCAACTATACTTTAATTAAAAAACAAAACAAAACAAAACTTAGCTTGTCAAATAAACAAAAAGCTCCTGAGCGAATATGATGTTTTAGTGTGTATTCTGAAAGTATGGCTTTATGTTATTCATTTTGAGCCCTTAAATAAACAAAAATATTACCCTTTTCTCTTCTCTTTTAGGAAATTCACACAAACGAAAAGGAAGTAACAGAGAAGGAAGTAACTCTTCACTTGTTGCCAGGTAACAGTCATGTTAGCATCTTACCTCACGTGCAATTCAAAGCCAGTGATAAATTGTGTCATCCCTAGTAGCACTATATATAAACTCCTTTGTTTTCATTCAGACAGTGTGTGACAGTAATGAGTTGGACAAAAATATCAATGTCTTTAGTTCAGTAACTGCATACCTGGGACTGAGTATTCCAACAGCTACAAAGAATTTTTGTTTCCCCTTCCCCATAGCTGATGAAATTAAACGTGGGAAATTCTCACCTCTTTTGTAAGCAAATGAGGTCTTTTTTCAGGGTGCCTTACTTGGCCCCATCCAGTATTCTGGTCCCCAGTCAGGAAGATCCTGGTCCCCTGCAGATCCCTACACCCAACCCCTTGGGGTTTAACCAACCCTGGGGCTGCCAGGGCTTTGCTCTTTGATCATCACCGAGGAGCCTGGATTGGTTGGATTTCTTCCTTCCTTCCTTTCTTCCTCCCTCCCTCCTTTCTTTCTTTCTTCCTTCCTTTCTTCCTTTCTTTCTTTTTTTCTTTCTTTCTTTCTTTCTTTCTTTCTTTCTTTCTCTCTTTCTTTCTTTCTTTCTCTCTTTCTTTCTTTCTCTCTCTCTCTTCCCTCTCTCTCTCTCCCCTCTCTCTCTCTCTCTTTCTCTCTCTCTCTTTCTTTCTCTCTTTATTTCTTTCTGATGGAGGAGAGTGACTCTATAGCTTAAGTCAAGTTTTAATCATTTCTGCATTCAGAAACAAACTTCTTGGTGGTGTAGCCTCTCCATATATGGGGCTATCCAGTGAGTTGTGCATTCGATTGTTTTGCTACTTTCTTTTTTCCAGTCCCAAATAGCTTTTTTCATAAGTATTTTTAGATACATTTCCCAAAACAATTGAGTCCTCATTCTGGTTCTTTTAATTTTATTCCATTTTATTGAGAGGATACGAATATGTACAAGTTTCTGACTGATCCACCTTATTTGGTAAACATATCAGAATCTCTAACTTTTTAGAAAATGTTTTGTAAGTTTCAAAGGCTTTTCCCTATAATAATGGCCTAAACCTCAATCCATATATCCTATTGTATTCCTCTTCTTGGATTATATTGTAGATTCTGAAATTTACTTTTGTCTCTAGCTTAGTGTTACGTACATTCTCCCAACCCCTGGATTCCTGACGGCCTCTTCTAGGTGTGCAGCCCAGGTTTCCTAGACTAAACTATGATCTTTTCCAGCTCATGCCTCCCATGACCTGAGACTTTGAACGTACAAGCTGACAAGTGTGGTGCAGGTCGCCGTGCTTGCAGAGCCTCTCCTGGATGTCGTTTTAGCCCCTGTGTGCCAACTTCTGGTCTCCAGTGTCTGACCATGGACCCATATGGCTTGCCTGGTCTTGGAAGAGGCTCGCCATTAAAGTTGTTTTACACCAGGAGCTGGAAGCACAGGAAGCCTTGCTCACGTGTCTTCTACCTCGGATTCAGCTGAAGCACTTTTTCTGGGACTATTTTAAACCCTAATGAGGCCCTGACTTCACTGTTTTCTTCAAGCCCGGTGGTCTCTGTAGAGGCTGACCTGGTGACAGAGCCATCTTCCTGTATTTCCATTGTAATTAACCCCTTGGAAGAGAGAAAAAAACAAGATGAAATATAATATGTGTCCCCTGATAGTCTTAGTGTCTGAAATTCTTCTTTGTTTTCATAGTGAAAGTTGGAATAAATGAATTTTGAGCCAGATGGTAAATTTAAAGACATTGAAGGAAATATCCAGAGGGAGATTCTAAGGAGAAGATGGTTACCTGTTGGATGAGAAGAAAATTCCTTTTTCTTTCTTGTCACAAAGTATTTATACTTAGTTTTTTATTTTTTTTTAATTTTACACTTAGTTTTTCATTTCCCCTGTATCCTTCTTTTTTCCCTGCCCTTACGCAGGCATCCAGCCCTCATGAGCCTCTCCGCTTCCTGCCTATCCCTAAATCCTCATCTTTTTGACTATAGTGAGAAGTACTCTCTATCACCAGGAAATACAGCTCTCATGCTGCTGGGCGTCTGCAGATAGAGCAGGAAAGGTGACACACTGAGAGGAAATACTCTCAACTAAGAAAGAGAGGAAACAGGTTTTTTTTCCCACAAACCTCTGACCTCCCTTTTCCTCCCATCCTTGTCCGTGGAGCCAGAATGAGTGCAGTCGTGCTGCACCCTCTGTGCCTGAGGAAGCTGCCTTAGGGCCCCGGGCCAGGGAGACACCCGCCCTCTTTCCGCAGTTCCGGGGTGAGGAATGGCCCACCCTCACGGGAAGGGGGGCTCCAGAGCTACGTGCCAGAGCTCACTGGCCAGCCCTTCTGGCTTTGCTCACTTGGGTACCGCTTCTCCAGAACTTCTGCTTGGGTCCAAGTGATAAAAGCACTAAGATCTGTGTTTGTCAGTGTAGCCGAGATCATTTCTACCTGTTTGGACACGTCCATTATTCACAGTGAGAAGATAGAGAAGTGCCCCATGTAAAAGTCATTGTGATTTCACTTCTCCACGGTCCCCACTCTGCCTCATCTTCTCCCCTAGGTTTCGCAGCTCCTGTGTGCTGTGTTGTGGTGTGTGTTTGTCTTACCGGAATAGAGCCGGGAAGCTTGTACTGTTTGCGTTCTGCATGTTGCCTGAGGACTCTAAGGAGGACTTGTTTTGGTTTTGATCAGGTGAACAGCTGCTCTGTGAAGCCAGCACGGTACTGAAGTGTGTTCAGGAAGATTCCTGTCAGCGTGGAATCTATGGGAGGCTTGTCTGCACAGACTTCAAGATTGCTTTCTTGGGCGATGACGAATCTGCCTTGGATAATGATGTATGTATGAGCTGCACTTGGCTGAGTTTGTGGGAGCGCTGCATTGGCGGCCCCATTGTCTTTTCTCCCAGCTTCTCAATAACTCGCCCCTAACGCCCGTAAACACAAAGACTAGTGGTCTTTCTCACCACTAGTCTGCTCTCTCTCCTTTGGGATCCCCTTTCAGTGGGAGGACCGCTCCGCAGTTTCCCAGCAGTGCCTCACGTCACGCTGGCTTGCGTTTGACCTCGTAGGTTGACACCGTCAGCTTTTGATTTTCTTCTGTATTTCAGCACAGTACCTATCATTCATGGGAATCACATCTCCCCAAATATACTAGTTCCCCATGTTTTCTCTATACTGAACTCTTCCTCAAATTTAGGAACTGAATTCAGTTATGAAACTGGTGCTGAATGCAGCACTGAGTTTGGGTTTACTTTGTGTTTGCTCTGTGCGTGTAAGGCTTGTCCCCCTTAGGAAGAGTGAGCAGTGGAGTGAGGAGGGAACACCCGCACCCCTCAGGGCGCGCTGGTGGCAATGGGAACCGGCCGGCCCGGCCACGCCAGCGCCCCACCACCTGACAGCGTGGGCTTCTGTGCAGCTGTTGCTGTAGCGGCCTGGTTCCTAGTCCTGTACAGAGGCAGCGTTTACAGAGCTTGAATCTCCCGGGGTTTTCTTCCTGCCTTCTCATAGCTTTGTCACTCACCTGTCTGCATTTGTGTGGAGAAATCTGAACCTATGCGCCACCTACCAGCATCTCTCAGGGTGTTGTGCATGCGGCCTGGTGGGTCGGCCTGGGAGCAGCCGGGAATGGCATGTCCTGCCTGGGTTTGAAGACGAGTGTTCGCAGCATTTCTCACACACTTCACTCCTTCATCGTCCCTTTCCTAGGGATGTGACTACATTTCCCTGTTTGCTTGTGTAGGATATATACCTTTTCATTTATTTTTTCTAGCTTTACTGAGACATAATTGACATTTAACGTTGTATTAGTTTAAGATGTACAACGTGATGAATTTGGTGTATGTATATATTGTGAAATGATCATCACAATATGTTTAGTTAACATCCATCACATCACATAGTTAAACAATTTTTTTCTTGTGATGAGAACTTTTAAGATCTACCCTCTTAGCAACTTTCCAATGTACAATGCAGTATTATTAACTCTAGTCACCATGCTGTACATTACATCTCCAGGACTTGTTTTATAACTGAAGTTTGTGCCTTTTGACCACCTTCACCCATTTCTCCCACCCACTCCCCATTTTTCTTCATATGCAAGTGGAGGATGGTGATTTGCTCTACCTGTAAATGTCACAGTGCATAGCAAGGAATCACAGTTGTTTCCTTTTGAATTTTTTAGGAAACGCAGTTTAAGAATAAGGTTATAGGAGAAAATGACATTACCCTCCACTGTGTTGATCAGATTTATGGAGGTGAGTATCTGTTTTCCCCTGAGGTGTTGCCAGCCTTTGAAAGTATAGCTGATAATGTTGAGGTTTTTTTTTTCTTTTTGGTCCTTTATAGTTTACTGAAATTTCTTCACATATTTATCTTGTTTAAATCAGTTTTATGGATGATAAAATTGAGATGCAAAGTGGCTTATTTGGGGTCACTTAGCTGGAGGAGCTTGGACTTGAACATGGAACCTGTTCTTTCTAATACTGCACGGTGCCATTACATGATAGATGTTGATCATATGTCAATGTTAGCTGTGCAGATCTCACTTTAAAGGCTCACCTGATAAAGGTCTGTCGTACCACACTCGAGTGCCTTTTCTTCTGACTAAACAAAACCTCTCTGGGCTCCACTTCTCTCTTTTTGTAGTCAGGGCTTTGTCAGAAATCATTCAGTAGCCATTTATGGTGTTCCCAGCGCCAACAGGTGCTGCGTGGTCCAAACTCTGGGTTAGGGAGGAGGGTGTCAGGAGGGGCCCCAGCCATAAACCTGGGAGTTGACTGTCCCAAAAGCAGGTCCCTAGCGATCTCCCATCTTTCGTAATCTCAGCGTTCAGAGCTGGGTTTCCTGCAGGAGTCAGTTCTGCCAACAGTGGCCAGTCCATTTGGGTCTTGTGCTTCCTTGGGAGGAGTGAGGAGCCCTGGCTCTTCCAGAGAACAGGGCCCCTGCTGGGTGCTGGGACTGGGCCCTGCTGACAGCTACTTAGAAGCTGGTGCCTTTTCTCTCACTTTTGAGAGGCGCCCTTGGAAGTTAAGAGTCTACCTTGTTTCTTTAGCATTTAATTGTTGTCTTATAACATGATTTCCCTTCTTGATTTCACTGTTGATGTGTAGTGTTTGATGAGAAAAAAAAGACTCTCTTTGGACAGCTGAAGAAATACCCTGAGAAACTCATCATCCACTGCAAAGACCTCCGGGTATTCCACTTTTGTCTGAGGTACACAAAAGAAGAGGAAGTCAAAAGGGTAACTAGTCGCATGTGTTTTTAGGTTTTATTTCCCATCAGGTTTTCCCCACTTCAGTTCTTGCTTCCATTGCACGAAGGTTGAGGGGAGCCTTTCATTCTGTAAAGTTGAAATTGGTTATAATCGCATGTGCTTTGACTAGAATTGAGAGAGAATTTGGTAGAGCGGGACTATATTATCTTGGCACATGCTGCGTTTAATCCTTCAGTTCATAATGTGTTCATTCCCAGAGCCTCCAGAGGGTGGGAGGTGGTAAACCAGGACCCGAAGGCCGTCAGGGGAAGGGGGGGATGGAGCAGCTAGAAGCAACCCCCTTTCCCCACCTCTGACAGGCTTTCCAAAAGGCAGCAGCAGTGACCCCCAACTCCCGGCTTGAAGGAGTTGACATCTGGGAGGTCGTGGTTACGTGAAGGAGGGAGAGGTACACGGTCATGGGCAAAGTGAGTCACCAGATGAGCCTGTGCTTTTGGTCCCTTACTTAATCTGGTTGCTGCAGCAAATTGAGGTGTGTAACTGGGCAAACTGGTCACAATGGTTATTGTAGCTTCCAAGATTTCTCTTAAGATATTGAAGGTCTCAGACTTGCCACTGTCATGGTAGATACATAGGGGAAACCTAGGGAGAGACCAGTTTATCTGTTGTCTTTGGCTGCAGTGAGTTATGCATTCTTTTCAGGTATACTCTTAATTTTCTTTCAGGTAGTGTGGTAGATCAGTTAGAATAATAAACATGACTCCAGTATCTGCTCTGAGCCGGAAAAAGAGCGGTGTAGACATGGAAAATTCCCTGAGAAGCCAGAAACTTCATTTTGAATGATGATTTTAGTCATCTATCCAAACATACTTTTGTTTGGAACTTCAAACAAAAAGCATGAGGGATTGATTGCCTTATCTTCTAGAAGAAGATCCTTAAGGCCACAACAAGTAGAACAGAATAGCTAAGCGTCTTGGTTATTATCTGGTCAGCTATATATCTTTGACATGTCAGATTTTGGGAGTGTCTGAAAATGGCACTTAAGTTTTTTTAGTGCTTTGTTTTTGAGAAATTAGACTATGTTTTAAAAATTGCCCTAGAAACTCAAAGCTCTTAAAAACCTGACAAAATGGTTAGCGTTCTGTTTATTTGGCATTATTTCAAGAGATCACATCACAGATACAGACCTCAATGAGAGTTAGTTAGCACGCTGCCCATCGGAGCCCATTAGCATTACGGAAACCTAGACAACTTGGGTCTTGTCTCTCAGTGTTTATCTGCCAAAAGCATGACTGTATCCATCGCTTGGTTCTTTTCCAGATTGTCAGTGGCATAATCCATCATACCCAGGCCCCTAAACTGCTTAAACGATTGTTTCTGTTTTCCTATGCGACTGCAGCACAAAACCACACAGGTAAACTTTCATCCGCAGGTAAGCTTTCATCCGCAGGTAGGCAGGCCCCTTCCAGTTCCTACCTGCAACCTGTGGGAGAAAACCCATCCATGGGTTTTGTTCCCCTCTTCTCTAGCAATGGGTCGCCTCTTGCTTGGGTGAATCATTCAGATTTCTTTTAAAAAAAGGTTTCTATTTCTTTCCTGTGATCTTTGTTTCTTTAACTTATCTTTTAGGTTTGTTTGCTTTTTGTGAGGGATTATTTGTTTGTTGCTTATGAAAGAAAATCAATATGTTATGATTGGGAATGTGAGGCTATAGAGAAGCAAAACTGAGACAAGTTTAAAATCACTCTGTCTGTCCCTGGATTCTGTTTTTCACTTTAATACACTTGGTTTCATTTCATGAGACCCTAAAAAATGTCTTGCATTCTAGAAAGTTTTTAAACAACCAGAACATGCCTTATAGCAAATGTTTGGGGGATGGGGAATGGAACAGTTGTACCTAAGAGAGCACATCAGAAAAGTAGTTTGGTTAGAAAACTTAAAATTCCAAATGTTTTCCATTCGGTTCCCTCAAAAAGAGAGCAAGCAGTCTTTTAAGTAAGAAACTGTGGTCATCTGAATTAGCTATTAATAATGCCTAGCTTTGTACAGTGTTTCCACAGATGTCTGTCTTCTTCCTTCTCTGGATCTCTCCTCCTCCGTCTGTCCACTTGCTCTGTCCATTCCTCTTTTTTTTTAAATTCCAAATTATTAACAGTATTTTTTTTTCTTCCAGTTTTATTGAGATATAATTGACACACTGCTGTACAAGTGTAAGGTGTACAGCATAATAATTTGATTTACGTACATCTTGAAATGATGACCACAGTAAGTTTAGTGACCATCCATCATCTCATATAAATATAATATTAAAGAAATAGAAAAAATTTTTTTCCTTGTGATGAGAACTCAGGATTTACTCTAACAGCTTTTGTGTATAACGTACAACAGTGTTAATTATATTTATCATGTTGTGCATTACCTTCCTATTTGCCCATTACACTTAACGTGAAGTTGATGTTTACTGATCCTGAGTGCCATGTGCCTTTCATCAGGGAGGTGGCATGTTAGTTTAACTGCATATATCATGCTTTCTGGAATGCAGAGTTGCTGTGTCACTAACTGCTCATTTGGTAAATGTTTATCGAACGCTTGCTGTGGGTCACGCACCCTGGGGATATGAACAGGACTAAATCCCTGCCCACTAAGAGCTTCAAGTCAAACAGAGTGATGTGTCCTGTGGTGGGAGGGAACGACCACGCTGGGGGAGGGAGGGCTGTCAGAGGGCGAAGGCTGGTCCTGAACTGCTGGTGAAGGATGTGGAGTGTCCGGTAGGCACCCAGGAGTATTTGAGGCAGCGGGACTGGCGTGTGCAGAGATGTAGATCTGAGAGAGTAGCTCGCATTTGGGGGACTATGGTGATCTAGTAGAAAAGGTATGAATTTCCAGGTCTGTCCCACCTGAGTTCAAATCCTTGTCCAGCTGCCTAGTAGCTGTGTGATCTTGGGGATGTCACTTAACTCTTGGGCCTCTGTTTTCTCATTTCAAAAAGTAGTATTGTTAATGCTTCCCTTGAGGTGTTATGAAAATTACAAGTTGTTAAAATGCATGGCACACAGGGTGCAGTCATTAAATGAGGGTTAATTGAGAGTGTAACTGCTTATTCAGGACAGATTATGCTCAGAGAGCTACACTGACCTAAAATATACTTAGCACTACTATCAGGCCGAACATAAAACTTGTTCCTTAATTCAGTAAGTTCATCTTTGTGAATGATCTTTTCACTGTAGCAGTATGTATAAGTGCTGATTAGCTGAGTGCTGGCTGACAACAGCTTGTTGCAATATGAGATATACAAAATATGACTTCTTTGTTGATTGCTGTAATTTATATAAACATTTACTGGGTCTACATTTGAAAATCATACTCTATTTTTAGGAATTCTGCCACTTCCTTATATCCTGATTCTTGGTCTGGACCCAGCACAGGACGGTTTCTTGGCTCCCCAGCATGTGTTAATCTGTATGCCAAAACCCTTACCTTGACTGACCCTGGCAGTAAGATCCTGCATGCCGCGGGGCAACTAAGCCCGCGCGCCACAACTACTGAGCTCATTACCTTGTGGTGGCTTTTTGTGCCAGAAAGCCCAGGATATATAGCATCTTCTGTTCTATCTGAATTCTAGCCTTCTTTTCTCCTTCCAACCTCCTTTTTTTTTGATGAGTAAAGGTTATAGCTGATAGGTGCAAGTTGACCAATTTGCTTTTTGATTGAGTAGGGGTTTGTAGAGGTGGGTGCTTTGCAATCTGAACGTCTTTCATTTTACTCAGGCTTAATAATTCACACATGTACTTTGGCTAAAAGGTCCCAGGAGTATTGTTACTACTTATGTCCATGGGGGAATTTATTAATATTTACATTTATTACTTTATGGAAATTTCCTTTACTGCTGCCTGGGTTTGAATTCCATTTCTGCCATTGCCTAGCTCTGTGACCTTGGGCAAGTTAATTGACCTTTCTGTGCCATATCTGTAAAATGGAGGAAATAATATTACCTACCCTGTAGGGTTGTGAGGATTGAGTTATTATATGTAATATGCTCAGGATAGTGCCTGGCATACTAAGTGCTATATAAGCTTAGCTGTTGTTTTTTAATCATTATTTGTCTTATCATCCTTTGTACTATGATCTGTTTGTATTAAAAGGAGCAGGTGGGAGTTTTATTAAACACTTTGTTTTTCCAGGAAGGCTTGCTTTTTTTTTTTTTTGATATTTTTGTTTATTTAAAAAATGTGTTTATTTTTTTGGTTGCGTCGTGTCTTCACTGCGGCACGCGGGCTTCTCTGTAGTTGTGGCACGCAGGTTTTCTCTCTCTAGCTGTGGCACGCAGGCTCCAGAGCGTGTGGACTCTATAGTTGGTGGCACGCGGGCTCTCTCGTTGAGGCGTGCGAGCTCAGTAGTTGTGGCACTCGGGCTTAGTTGCCCCATGGCATGTGGGATCTTAGTTCCCCGACCAGGGATCAATCCCACGTCCCCTGCATTGGAAAGTGGATTCTTTACCACTGGACTGCCAGAGAGGTCCCAAGGCTTGTTTTTTTAAGATGTGCACAGGCTTGAATGGACTGATTTGTGTAAATACCCAAGGGTGTTTTGGTGCACGTCACCCCCATCAAGCTGTGCTGTGGCTTGGGAGGGGACCAAGGACACACCTGCTGGGCTGCAGGAGTAGTGCTCCTGGGCACTTCCTCCTAGCAGGTAGCGGCAAGGTCAGGGGCAGAAGTCCCCGTCACCGTGATGTGGCCCTTGGCTTGCAGGCCCTGACCTTCACCATAGCTGTCTGATTTGTTTATAGCCCTCAGAAACCAGGTGTCACACTGAAAACGCCTCTTTTGGGCAGTGCATCTTCACACTGAAGGAGGCTTCACACTCAGGAATCTGACAGGCTGTTCAAATGAGTTTGCCATCTTATGCACACATTGGTAGGGCTAAAAATATTTTATTATTTTAGCATTTGTGCCAAGCCTGTCTTTTAGTGCTGCACAGGATCTTTTTATGTTATATAAATTATCTCATGGTCAGATGACTGAAAATGGAGCTATAAATTACTTTTGCACGGAATGGAATAAGAACAGCTGCTTTCGCCCAGCACAAAAAGACAGAGCCTCACTCATAATTTTGGATGAATGACAGAAAAAAGGAACAAGGTTAGGATGAAGCAGTGAGTTCATTCTGTGGGGATAAAAATGGGCTTAGTGTAGGAAGTTGGGGCCCGAGGAGCCACTTTCACACCATTAAAATACCAGGGCTTCACGACAAGATTTTACTGTCTTTCTCAATTTGTTTTGTTAGCTACTGACCCCAAGAACCATGCCGTAATGTTTGACACACTTCAGGACTGGTGTTGGGAGCTGGAGCGGACCAAAGGCAACATGAAGTACAAAGCAGTGAGTGTCAATGAAGGCTATAAAGTCTGTGAAAGGTAAGCTCTCAGTGTTGTGCTTTTCTTTTTGAACAGCTTTGTTGAGATTTAATTCACATGCCATACAGTTCACCTGTTTGAAGTGTATAGTGTTTTTTAGCACATTTACAGGGTTGTGCAACCATCACCGCAGTCAATTTTAGAATATCTTCATCATCCCCCAAATAACCCCTTACCCCTTAGTAGTCACTCCCCATTCCCCCCCCTCCCCACTCCCCCAGCCCTAGACAACCACTAACTACTTTCTGTCTCTATAGATTTGCCTATTCTTGGCATTTCACATAAATGGAACCATATAATATGTGGTCTTTGTGCCTGGCTTTTTTCACTTAACATAATGTTGTCAAGGCTCATCCATGTTCTAGCATGTATCAGGATTTCATTGTTTTATTACTGCTGAATAATATCCCATGGTATGGATATACCGTATTTTATTTATCCATTCATCAGTTGATGGACACTGGGTTGTTTTCACTTTTTGGCTACTATGAATATGCTGCTACAAACATTAGTATACAAGGTTTCATATGGACGTGTATTTTCAGTTCTCTTGGGTATATTCCTAGGGGTGGAATTGCTGGGTCATATAGTAACTCTGCATTTAACCTTTTGAGGAACTGCCAGACTGTTTTCCATAGCCACTGCACCGTTTTTACACTCCCATCAGCAATGTATGAGGGTTCCACTTTCTCCACATCGATACTGTGCTTTTTTTTTTTTTTTGATACTGTGCTTTTTTAAGAAACCCTTAAAGTATCCCTTAAAACATTCAGAAGTGAATTTGTCTTTTTCTTCCCATTATTATATCTGTAATCTAAATGTAAAACTTTTAGAGGCATTTCTGAATTTATATCATGTATTTGCTTTCCTTTTATCAAGCATTTTATTTATTCATTCAATAAACATTTTTTTAATATAAATTTATTTATTTATTTATTTTTGGCCGCATTGGGTCCTCGTTGCTGCGCACGGGCCCCCTCTAGTTGTGGCGGGCGGGAGCCACTCTTCATCACGGTGCACGGGCTTCTCATTGCGGTGGCTTCTCTTGTTGTGGAGCACAGGCTCTAGGCCCCCGGGCTCAGTAGTTGTGGCTCGTGGGCTCCAGAGCACAGGCTCAGCAGTTGTGACGCGCGGCCTTAGTTGCTCCGCGGCAGGTGGGATCTTCCCGGACCAGGGCTCGAATCCGTGTCCCCTGCTTTGGCAGGCAGATTCCTAACCACTGCGCCACCAGGGAAGTCCCTCAGTAAACATTTCTGAGGGTCTCCTATGTGCCTGACAGTGTCCTGGCTACTGGAGATAGAGCCTAAAAATCCCTGCCCTCCTGGAGCTTTCGTTCTAGAGGAGGAAAATGATGATAGACTAAGTGAGTAATTATAGTGTATTAGGAGGTAATAAGTGCGATGGAGAAAAATAGATGCGGCCAGGGACTGGGGCGTGCTGGAGAGGTTGGCAGGAGGGTTGGTCAGGCAGCGGGAACAGCAGGGGCAAAGGCCCTGAGGTGGAATCTTGTCTGGCTTGTGTGAGGAACAGCGAGGAGCCCAGGGGTTGGAGAGGTGAGAGCAGGGGGCAGAGCAGTAGGAGGTGTGATCAGGGAGGAGGGGGCCGGCTGGGTGCCGATGGGCAGGGAGGGTTTCAGAATTTATAGTGCAGTGCGGAGGAGTTTGAGCAGAGGCGTGATGTGATCTCACCTACATTTTTAAAGGATGACTCTGTGTAATCCTTTTTTTGAAACTTGAATCTTATCGTTTTGGAACATAATCCTCAACACCCTGCTGACAGTTTCAAAATATTCGTGTTTTTCTAGAGCATTTTGTACCCATGGTTCCGAGGGGCCTCTTCAGTAGATCAGTTTTGATTTTGATCAGTCTCAGACACTTATAAGGTTAGCCCTCTTGTTACCGCACAAACTGGGGTGACAGTGGGGAGGGGCCTGCAGGGCAAGTGTCGGATCCCACCCCCCCATGCCCACCCTGCCCCTCCTGCCCTCTTTATAGTCACAAAGCTTGGAAAGGGAAAACAAGCTCTCAGTCAGGAGGAGGTCAGAAAGCCCTGCTCCTAGGAGGTGATATTTTGTAATGCGATGTTGACACTGATAGAAGGCATGCCCATTCCCAGGATCCTGCCACATACTGATTAAATTCATTGGTATTTGCATAGGTGTCAGCACATCAGAAATATACCAGGTAGAGAAGGTGGGTGGAGTGGGGTGTCAGGGGGTTCTAATTAGTGGTCGGGGGGAGAACGGAGCCTCAGCAAGATCGTGCTGCTCAGAGCACTCGGTGCAAACCCACTCCCCCTGGACTGCCCCAGCCATGCACTCACCCCTGTGCTTCTGCCCCACGGGCATGATACAGGAAAAGCTGTGCTTTGTTTCTTACCTGGCACTGCGGTAGCTGCCTGCATGGTCTCCCCCACCCACTCCCATCGTCCTTCCCGGCTTCATTGGCTCCTCGCTGTTCATCGTAGAGAGGATAAAACTTCTAACGGGCCCTGCAAGGCCCTTCGTGGTTTGACTCATGCCTAACTCTCCAGCTTTGCGTGTACCCCTCCAGCCACCCTGAGTCCCTCCTGTGGGCCTTGCCTGTGCGGTCTGTCTAGGATGCCCCTTTTGCTTCCAACTGTACTAGTGAGTTACCTCCACTTCATCGGTCAGATCTCTGCCCAGGTGTCTCTTTTAGGGAGTCTTCCCAAGACTAGATGAGGTCTCCCGTGAGAGCTTTCATTGCACTGTGTGCCTCTCTCCTTAGCACCTCCTGCGATCGTGAGTTTATTCTTATCTGTATCACCATTTGGTTAATGTTTGTTTCTGCAGCCCATCAGTCCTGGGGAATCAAGGACGCTGTTTTGGTTCATCTTTATATCCTCAGTACCAAGTATAGTGCCTGACTTATAAGACCCACTCAATAAATTGGGGACAATGAATAAATTAACGAAAGCCCCAGTGGTAAGAGGAGACCCTGATCAGTTTGGATAAGAATGAGAAACTGAGTGTCTACTTTGCCTTCACCTGAAAAGCCTTTCTTCATCCCACCTCCCTGTGAAGGTATAAGAAGGTCCTCAACCCTGTAGGGTGTGTGTAACACAGGGGAACCTAGGAATTGATGCAGCCCCAGGAAGACATTGCTGCTCTGGTGGTGTCGCTTTGGGGGTTCCCTCCCCCTAACTGAGGTGGTTCCTGAGAGGATCATACAACTTTCCTTGAATAAAGTCAGCTTATATTTGGAGAGGCTGTTTACTTTGTGTTCAAAACTCCTCCTAGTGACTAAAATGAGTGTTCTCCCAGGTGGGAGGGTTAGTTGCTTGTAGACATCGCGAGTCTCCCAGCAGAGCCTCTGTAGAACCACCTTGAGTCCACTGGGACAGGAGGGGACCTCACAACCCCCCCACTGGGGCAGAGCTGTCCCTTTCTTTGCAGCCTCCTTTCTTCAGTGACTGGATGGTACGCATGCTAATACCCTGGGTTCTGACATTTTTTTCCCCTTTGGTGAAAGACTGTTTATAAGGAACAATTAACTTGTGAAATATTCAACCACACTAGTAGAGGAAGACGTGCAAATTTTTTAAAGCAGTGTGGGCCCATCCCAGCTTTGTCCAGTGAGCCTCTGGGGAAGGAGCTGAGAATCTGGTTTACACAAAGCCCACGGGCGACTCTCCGGTGAGGGCTGGGAAACGGTTGTCTGTCTGTAAGTTGCCATCTAAGGCGCTGCTCCTCACGGTTGACTGTGCGGCCCGGTCCCCTGGGGAGCCTGTGAAAGTGCAGATTCTGACTCTGTAGGTCGGCGCTGCTCTCCTTCTAAGTGTCCGGGTGATGCTGCTGTACACTTTGACTAGCAGGAGCTTCTAGAACAACAGCTGTCATCCTGATGACACACCTGGAGAGCTTTGACACCTCTGATGTTTAATAGTTCTGCGGTGGAGCCGGGACACTGGGAATTTTTAAATCTTCCTGTGTGACTTTAACGGGCAGCCTGAGTTTGAGAGCCATTGACCTGTGAACAGGTTTTTGCTTCAGTGACAGCACCTGAGGAAGGGGTAGTAAGCCCACCCGCTCAAGCGGACGTGAAAGAAAATATTCCAAGTGCTTCGGAGCCTCTAAAGCCAAATAATTCTTCTATGTTTTAATGGTTTGAGGTATCTTAGCCTTGACCAGTTGTTCCCAAACCTGGTTTTACATCACAATACTATGGGAGTTTTTGTTCCTTTTAATTACCTTAAGGTTTTTTTTTTTAAATGGAAAATTTCAAGCAGTATAAAAGAAAAGAGAATTTGATGAATTCCTTTTACCCGTCACCCAGCTTCAACAGTTATTAACTCATGGCTAGTCTCTGTGCCTACTCTGTGCTAGTCTCTCTACCTACTCCAACCCTCCCCCCGCCCCATCCCGCCCAACTATTTTGAAATAAATCCTAGAGCTCATCACATTTCATTCATAAATATTTAAGTTTTACATCTCTAAGAATGAAGGACTCTTTTTATAAACATAATCATAAAAGCATTATCACACCTTTCACATTTAACATTTGATTCCTTAATATCATTCAGTACCCAGTCAAGTGTTCAGATTTTCTCCATTGTTTTATAAATTTTCAAAACAATTTATTTTTCATCTTTTTATCTGTTTTATCATTAATCAAGATTCAGTGAGGGACTTCCCTGATGGCTCAGTGGTTAAGAATCCACCTGCCAATGCAGGGGACATGGGTTCAGTCCCTGGTCTGGCAAGATCCCACATGCCGCGCAGCAGCTAAGCCCATGCACCACAACTACTGAGCCTGTGCTCTAGAGCCCGCGAGCCGCAACTACTGAGCCCATGCGCTGTAACTACTGAAGCCTGCGCACTCTAGGGCCCACGTGCCGCAACTACCGAAGCCTGTGCGCCTAGAGCCTGTGCTCCACAACAAGAGAAGCCACCACAATGAGAAGCCTGCCCACTGCAACGAAGAGTAGCCCCCGCTTGCTGCAACTAGAGAAAGCCCATGTGCAACAACGAAGACCCAACGTAGCCAAAAAAAAGATTCGATGAGATTAATATCTTGAAAATTGATAGGTTTCTTAAACTTCTTAATCTGTAGAGTCTCACACTATTAGCTTTTTCTTGCAATTTATTTGAAGAAACCAGGCCACTTGTCTGATAGTTTCCTGCAATCTGGATTTTGATGAGTACATTGCCATGGTGATTTTATTCATGAGGAAACAGACCCAGAGAGGTGGGGTAACTTACCTAGGGTTACACAGAATCAGACGCAGAGCTAGGATTTGAACTCAGATTCCTGATTGATTTCGACAGAGACGGTTCATCTGCACTGGTTCTTCTTAAGAGGGAAGTACGGGGCTTCCCTGGTGGCACAGTGGCTGGGAGTCCTCCTGCCAATGCAGGGGACACGGGTTTGAGCCCTGGTCCGGAAGGATCCCACATGCCGCGGAGCAACTGGGCCCGTGCGCCATAACAACTGAGCCTGTGCTCTACAGCCCGTGAGCCACAACTGCTGAGCCTGTGTGCCACAGCTACTGAATCCCGCGTGCCTAGAGCCCGTGCTCTGCAGCGAGGGAAGCAACCGCAATGAGAGGCCCGCGCACCGCAAGGAAGAGTAGCCCCTGCTCGCCACAACTGGGGAGGGCCCGCGTGCAGCAATGGAGACCCAACACAGCCAAAAATAAATAAATAAATAAATAAATTTATTTAAAAAAAAAAAAGGGAAATATGGTCCATGTCATGACACTCTGCTTAACTTCCTGTGTTCACTGACGTTGAGCTTTCATATTTAATGAATTAACTCCAGCACTAAAACCGATGACATCTCTTTCTTCTAGGTTGCCAGCATACTTTGTTGTCCCCACCCCTCTTCCTGAGGAGGACGTGCCGCGCTTCCAGGGTCATGGCATACCAGTAAGTGCATCTGGAAACCCTAAATGCGTGGCTTGCTCGTTGGCCCATCCTGGCAGATTATCCTCCTTAAAGCCCTTGGCTTTGGTATTAAAGAGTTTGTCCTCAGTCCAAGAGCAATCTAAAAATATCTTAGGGACTCCCTAGAGGAGCCTCTTTGACAATGAGGCTCCTGGGGTCAGAGTTCTAAAGTTTTCACAGATGCACTGGAGTTCTTAGCAGAGACTTCTTTAAAGAGCTTTTGGGGGATTACAGGCCAGTCTGGTGTTGAAAGACAGCCTCATTTAACACCTAAATTGTTTTGAGGCTGATCCGACCCCTGTAAGGGTAGCAGAGTTTAAGATTCCTTTTGGCCCACACCATTAATCTTGAATGGGCATGGCCGAGTTTCCTCCCAGAGACAACATGGAGAGCTTACTTAATTTTCACAGAATAGACTGGGACGGGAGCCATATTTAGTGTGTCACTGATCAAAGAAAGCAAGACTCTGGCAGTTATTCCAGTTTCTGATTGGCAGTTGGGGGTTGCCACACCTGCAGGGAATTGAGTACAGAATGAGAATTACAGACAAATGCTGTGCTATGCACATGGCTGGTTCACCAGAAAGGTCAGTCCTGTAATGGGAGGTGAGATGTCTAAGCAGGGGTCACACGCCCAGAAGTGTATGCAGGCCAGGTGGGTAATGAGTGTGGTTCTTGCGATGAACCAGAGACCCTCTGCCTGCATGAAGGGCTGGCTGCTCTTCCCTGCCAGCCCGTTTGTGCCATGTGGGAACACGGGCCCTGATCTTGCCAGGTGTCCAGACTTCTCAGGAGAAACCAGAGAGGTGGATTTGTACGTGAGTTTTCCCGATTTCTAAATGTGTGCAGCTGTTCACAACGGATTCAGATGTTTAAAAAACATGTCTTTGGGCCAGAGTTGGTTCACGTCCCACCAGTGTGCCACCTTTGATTTAGAGCAGTGGTTCTCAAACTTTCTGGTGTCAGGACCCTTTACACTCTTAAAAATCATTGAGGGTCTCAAAGGGTTTTTGTTTATGTGGTTGTATCTGTTGATGTTTGCCATATTAGAAATTAAAACTGAAAAATTGCTTAATGTTTATTTTAGTAAAAAACTCATTACGTGTTAACATAAAAATTTCTGTGAAAAATAACTATATTGTCCAAAACAAAAAAATAGAACAGTACTGTTTTACCTTTTTGAAAATAGGAGACAGCTACATCTCACATCTTCTCACTTCCTTCAGTCTGTTGTGGTATGTTGGGGTGTGGTTGAAGTACATGAAGAAAATCCAGCCTCACACAGATGTGTATCTGGGAAAGGGAGGAGTATTTAATAGCCTTTTCAGAGAATATGAAAATATTGTTCTTTGACGGTATTCCAAAAAAGTGATAAGTGGTGGTTTCATAAAGATTAATTGCAATAAGGAATCTGAAAACATAGTCAATGAACTTTTCATTCACTGCTAAATTAAAATCCATTGGTCTGTCTTGTACTTTGAATGGATCTTAAAACATGCATGATTTAAAAACATAGTACATTGGTCGTTTAGAAGGTATTAGCTCACTAGGTTATACAGGTCATCCAAATATTTTTTTTTTTAATAAATTTATTTATTTATTTATTTTTATTTTTGGCTGCATTGGGTCTTCGTTGCTGTGCACGGGCTTTCTCTAGTTGCGGCGAGCGAGGGCTACTCTTTGTTTCAGTGTGCAGGCTTCTCATTGCGGTGGCTTCTCTTGTTGTGGAGCACGGGCTCTAGGCACGTGGGCTTCAGTAGCTGTGGCACGTGGGCTCAGTAGTTGTGGCTCACAGGCTCTAGAGTACAGGCTCAGTAGTTGTGGCACACAGGCTTAGTTGCTCAGCGGCATGTGGGATCTTCCTGGACCAGGGCTCCAACCCATGTCCCCTGCATTGGCAGGCAGATTCTTAACCACTGGGCCACCAGGGAAGTCCCAGATCATCCAAATATTGACATGCTTTCTTAGATAAAAATCACATTTGTTAATATCATCCCTGTCTCATCAGGAAAGTCTTTAAATATTGGGAATTTGTCCAGCTAAAAAGGCAGAGACTAGTTTTACAAAATTCTAATTTTTGCTTGAAAGTTCAACTTTTATCATTGGCAACAAATTGTCAGTTGTTTTCCTTAAGGGGATAGTCTCACTTCATTCTTGGTTTTTGTTTTTTTTTTCTAAAGAATGAATGTCTGCCAGATACCAAAGTCTGAACACCCGTAGTTTGTCTGTCATTCACTCTTTCAGTTACAAGAATACAGCAGCTAGCTCAGCTCTCGAGTCAGTCTCATAGGTGCTTTTCCCTGAGACAAACACTTCCATGCTTTGTTTCCACTCCATCACACAGAATATAAAAAATATTAGTATTAAATATTAAACGTAATGATCAAGATTAATATAATTCATAATGTTTAGTTCTTCATTATGGACATTCTGAAGTGAAACAATTATTTTTCTTCAAGTTTGTGGCAGTGAAGAATACAGTGGCGACCAGTGCTGTTGGTAGCAATACCTTGGCTGGTACCAAGGCACCAGCAGTTGTAACACTATCAGTGCCAATGTCAACGCAGTGATAAAGCCAAATTATATCTTAGTAATATTCCCAGGCCACCTGTAAGGGAGGGTCTCGGGATCTGTAGACAACATTTTGAGAATGTTTTAGAAGAATAAAAGTGAGGGTCTTCATCCGTCAGCCTTTCATAGATGACTCCAGGAGAAGGGGTATGCTCTGTGGGAAGAAACCAAGATGAATTGTCTGCACACTTGGCAATAGGCTGCTTCTCCATCCAGCATTATATGAAATTTCACTACTCTGTTCTAGCCAGGCCTTGGGGCTGAGAAGCAGAAACTGTCCTGAGAAGACCTGTCCTGAGGAGTCAGCAACAGAACTTTGACAGAAACTGTAGGAAGGCATTCTCATTTTATTAGATCAGCCTTAATTATGTGTCCTGAAAGTCGTAGTGGAGCTTGTGATGCATGGACAGTGGAAAAATATTACACAAAATGGAGTTTACACATTCACTCAGGGAGCACAGCTCTTAATACACATCACGTAAAATTTACCACTGGTGACAGTGAATATATTCACAATGTGGTACAGCCATTATCGCTAGTCTGAGAACATTTCCGTATCTCTGCTTTTTCACCCTGACTTTTCATCTAGTCTGGTCTTTCCTGCCTCCACTTAACTCCTGTTCGGGGAAGACCTGCATCATTTGTGATTTCAGTCAGACCCTTGCTGCCATTCTAGAGACTGTGGCCTCCTGGACCCTCTGCTGTACTCCAGTCCTGAGTATTTATTTTTTTGCTGCGGGGCTAGTGAACATCGCTATGGATTGTTCAGACCAAACAGCAGAGCGTTTTAATGGGATATGTGAAAACTGTTACCTTGCTTCACTTGGGCCCCTGTTCTGCTCAGCAGCCTGTCAGTGAACTCCTCCTGGTTCCTGTGTCATTCTTCCCTGGGGCCAGGGTAGCCATTTTTTCATTCTCTTTAAGTTGGCGATCCCACCCTTAGCTCTTACTGTCATCGACCACCTTTCCCTTAGTCCCGAGGGGTCTTGGAGAGCGAGCGACAAGACCTCACTCCTCCTGCTCCTCCTCCTCCTCCTCCTCCTCCTGTGGTCTCTCTGTGCTCCTTCATCACCGACCCAGACCTCTGCCTGGGCTCTTGATCTCCTCTGCCCTGGATTTGTCTTCCGTCGCCCTGGCCCTTCCGCGTGTATCTCCAGAGATTCTGCTCTCTTGAAGGGATGCTCAAGTCTCCCTCACCTGAAGAAGCCCTTCCTTAACAGTTGAGCACGGGCTTGTTCTCCTTGCCTGCACGGCCAAACGTGTTTCAGGGCTGTACTGATTTTCTCTACTTGCCTCTACCCTCTTTCCTCTTGCAGCAGGGCTTCTGCTCCCCCCGCTCTGCTGTTGACCCTCAGAGTCACTGAGCCTGGGTGGCCCCCGTTCTCCACACCGTCAGTCACTGTAGTTCTGGGTGCACCCCCCCCCACCTTTTTTGCCTTTTAAATTCCTGTCTTGGCTTTGGAAACACGACGCTGTCTTGGTCCTCTTACCTCCTTAGTGGTTCCTTTCCTTCTTTCTTACGCTGCTTTGTAGCCTCCAGTGGTAGAGGCTCCCCTAAAGCTCTTTGGCTCTATTAAGAGAGACACCTTAAGATGTACCAAATAATGTACAAGCTATTAGGTATAAAATAAGCTACAAGGATATATTGAACACCATGGGGAATATAACCAACATATTATAGTAACTATAAATGGAGTATAAGCTTTAAAAATTGTGACTCACTATATCGTACACCTGTAACTTATATAATATGTTACATCAGCTAAACTTCAATTTTAAAAAGACCAAAAAAAAAAAAGATCTACCAAATAATGAATAATCTCCCCCTTCCCTTTTTCTTTTTTTTTTTTAAAATAAACAGGATTATCACCCTGATTCTTGTCTGCTGTCAAGTCATTCTTACTAAGAACCCTGTGGCTCTTTCCCAGACAGAAATTGTACAAATTACAATAGGAGAAGACGTATGTCTTTTGCTAAATTCCTGTGAGAAGTCTCTCTCTGACCACGAATTTTGCTTGTTTTCTATTTACTGTTTCAAACAGAGAATGTAAGGGAATTGTCCCTTTGTGCGTCAGCTGGGAGGTGACAGTTTTAGTTGAGCCCCAAATAGAAAATGAGCTGTGGTTGAATGTCACCAAGAGCAGATGCTTTCTGCCCCAGGAGAGGAGATAAAAAGGATTAAGAACACTTAACTTCCTAGAACCTGTCACGAGTCATGGCTAAGAGTGTCCCTCCCCACCCCCCAGTGAGCTGCACCCACCAGGGGGCAGGAGTGCCTGGGCATGATGTTGGAAAAGGGAGTAAGAGGGCAACAAGGGGCCCGTTGACTTGTCTCACTGTTCCAACACTTCCGTCTCATTAGGAGCTTACAGAGTCGGTACTCTTTTGGGCAGTTCCTGAAGCAGTTCTGCGTCCCTCTGGCCTCGCTCCGGGGTGGGCTCACGTCTCTTCCACTGAAGCTGGCAGGCAGCTCCTGTGTCCAGAGCTGCAGTCCTGCCTTCCTCTCCTAAGTCATAATCCTCATCTTGGGTGTCTCCTCAGTATCTTCACACAGATGTCCTGTGGGCACTAGACACCCAGCATACCCAGTACTGATTCATCATCTTCCCCTGAAACCCCAAACCGGTTCCTCTTTCTGACTTTCTAAGCGTAGTGCAGAATATCGCCTGGGTTTGCTGATCTCTGATCTCCAGCCCAGGCTGCTGCTGGCACACCAGTGTGTGGTCTGTACGGTGCAGATGACTGGCAAGAGGGGGCCTCTCTGGGCAGCTGAAATCCTCCTGGTCTGCCTTTGAGCCAGGGCCCGAAGGCTTGGTCAGCAGAGCAGTGCTGGGCTTTAGCCACTGTTGAACCCTTAACCAGACCTTTATATGGGGCACAAAATCCACAGCCGTACTCTCCGGCCCCAACCAGTCTTCGCCTCCTCTCCATTCCAGGCTCTCCTGGCAGATTTCTTTGCCCCCAGATCAGTTCTAATCTCCTTGTGTTCCTATACAGCAGAGCAAACAAATGAAACTCCCACTGTATCCAGAAAAATGCCTAAACACTTGGATCTGTCACTTACGGGCATTCATGTGATTTCTTTCTCTGTTGCCCTCCCTTTGTTGTTCATTGAAATTCCCTTCTCCTGTGGTTTACCACATTCTACTTCCTATTATATTTGCAAATTTATTTCCCCTTTTAGAATATAAGCACCTTGAAGGTAGACGAAGTATCTTAGCCCGCTTTCCATCCTCTCACAACCTAATTCAGTGCCTTGCATGTACAAGTCTCTTACCAATGTATGTTGAATAACCAACTTTCCATGCTTTCTAGTGTGGACTTTCTCTAATGATGGGAGCTGCCCCCTTTTGGCCATCCAAGTGAAGCACGGCCTTGAGAAGTCACTGCTGCACTGTCTGTGCAACTTGGGGAAGTTATTCGGTCTCTCCAAGCCTCAGTTTCTTGTCGTTACTGGAGATAATACTTACACCTGTCTCAGAGTGTGATTGTGAGAATTAAATGACTTAATTCATGTAAAATCCTGAGATAATGAGCTGCACTCCAGTGATAGCCTCTATCCTAATAATCCTAATAATAATAATAATAATGATGATGATGTTGTTTTTATCATCATCATCCAGGTTCCCAGCACTAAAGCCAAGTCAAAAGGTGTATGTTAGGGGCTTCCCTGGTGGCGCAGTGGTTGAGAATCCGCCTGCCAATGCAGGGGACACGGGTTCAAGCCCTGGCCTGGGAAGATCCCACATGCCACAGAGCAACTAAGCCCGTGCGCCACAACTACTGAGCCTGCGCTCTAGAGCCCGTGAGCCACAACTACTGAGCCCATGTGCCGCAACTACGGAAGCCCACACGCCTACAGCCCGTGCTCCACAACGAGAGAAGCCACTGCAATGAGAAGCCCGCGCAGTGCAACGAAGAGTAGCCCCCACTCTCCGCAACTAGAGGAAACCCGCGCGCAGCAACGAACACCCAACACAGCCAAAAACAAATAAATAAAATAAATAAATTTATTAAAAAAAAAAAAAAAGGTGTATGTTAGACTATAAGCGAGTCTGAGTGTGACCACCTAGACCTGAGTTTCTGTTGTTGTTGTCTTTAAGACTAAATCAGCCTTTTTCATTATGAGTATGACACATTTATTCCTTGGCATAACAAAGTTGAATATATTCAGCCATTTCATATTGAAGGTGTACATTTCCCTGTATGAATTCAAATGCTAAGCTTACCTGTCCTCTGTTAGGTGGTTTACGTTACGTCTGGAAAACCTTTATTTCCCTTTGCAGATATGGTGTTGGTCCTGCCACAGTGGATGTGCCCTTTTGAAAATGTCAGCACTGCCCAAAGAACAGGATGATGGCATTTTACAAATCCAAAAGAACTTCTTGGATGGGTCAGTACCGTTGTACATTTTGTTATCGTTTAGTTAGCTCAGTTTTTGTTTTCCGAGAAGCAGGGAACGGTTCTTGGTAGTTGGTCCGTTTCAGTTTACCTGCTGATAAAGCACTTAGTGCTGGAGATACAGTTTAGAGTGGTCGTCTTTAATTTGAAAGGAGTCCGTATAACATAATCATGAAGCGCCTCAGCTGCATTGTTTTTAGAGATGCACGCTGAAGCATTTAGCGGGAAGTGGCATGATTTCTGTAATGTTGACAGTTGTCAAATCTAGGTCAAGGTATATGTCACTGTGTTATTCTTTTCTGCTTTTCTGCATGTTTGAAAATTTTCAAAATAAAAAGTTTAAAAAAAAAACCCCTAAACTGGATGAATTAAAAAACAGAAAAGGAGTAGACTTTGGAGTTAAATTTGCCTTGGTTCAGATCCTGGCTCTTTCAGGTGATACACTTCGTAATCTTGGGCCGGGTGGCCCTGCCCCTTGTTCCTGCATCCCCACCTCTGCTGACTGGGGGCCGCAGCCTGGCGGTAGTTGCCTCGTTGGGGAGGATTCAGTGGGAGCTCTTCACACAGATCCGGGCGCCTAGGAAGTGCTCAGGAAAAATGAACTATTTCTAACTCATGCCTGCTTTTCTAATCTCTTGTTACTTTTTGTTACCTAGAATTTATAAGACCATCCACAGGCCACCCTATGAAACTGTTAAAACTGAAGACCTGTCAAGCAACTTCCTATCCCTGCAGGAAATCCAGACAGCCTACTCTAAATTTAAACAGCTGTTCCTGATAGGTGAGAAGAATGCCGAGCAAAAACTTTCTGTCAAATGGGGAAAGACATGCCGCGTGGATCAGGTGAAAGTCGGTGCCATTTCCCTGGGTTCCTCACGGCTGTACACAGAGGTTCCTGGCCGTGAGGGCTGGCGTCGCGGAGTGGAGGGGCCGGTCGCCACGGGGCCAGCTGCCCTCGATACACTTGCTGCCGCCATTTTGCTCCAGGCTCTTGCCCCGCTGCCCCTTCTCAGGGCAGTGAACACAGAGCCACCCTCCTCCTCTCTTCTTTCCCCAGTGGTGAGCGTTGAGCTTCTCCCCTAAAAGTTGTAGAACTGTGCCATACCTGTATTCACCGGCTATTTTGTAAAGTGAATCATCTGTTTGTTTTCCTTAGTGGCTTATTCAATGGACTCCTCCCCCACCAAGTGGAAATATTGTATTTTATTTTTTTCTGATTGAGCATATATATATATTTTTACAGTGTAAAAAAAATTCAGTTAATCTGAAATGTGCAAAGTAGAAAATGAAATATGCCCATCCTAGCTACCGCCACTTCCCTGCCCAGGCTGCCCAGTGTGAACAATTCAGAACTTGAATCAGATTTCATCAAAGTCAGTCACCTGTTGATTCTCTTCACTCTTGAATGAGTGTTTACCCTCTGAGATTTGTCACACTTATAGGTAGCTTTTCCTAACTTTGACTTTTTAGCCTAGTGGTCTGATTTAGGATTTATTCATTCATTCAGTCAACATTTGTTGAATTTCCATTATACACACTAACTATGCTAGGCATTGGAGATAAAGATGAATATGACACCAAGGGAAACAAGTGTGTACCTCTAATTAGAGCACACTATACTATGTGTGATAAAATAGGTTTATAGAAAGCAGGCACCTGGCGGAGAAGTAAGGAATTGCACTAGTTGATCCAGGACTGTGATTCCCCACTTCTGTTTTCACCATCTAGTACTTGCAGGGCTATCTGCCTTCTCATTGATTTGAGTTTGCAACTCTGACATGCAGTAGACTTCTGTAAAATGCAGGGCTTCTGTATCAAGGTGGGTTGGGGGGATTGTGTCTGGCGTGCAAGGTAAATGTGTGTGTTTAGGATTCCAGCAGAAGCTAGCTCTTCCCTCGGCCTCCTTGGCATTAGGACGTGGCCTGTTGCATCTTCCTCTTCTAAGAGCAGCAGGCTGGATGTCGACTCTGTCTGCCTAAAGCGTGTTACTCTCCTTGTTGAGTTACAGGGTGGACGGTGGCTTAGTATACAGATTGTAGGGCACTTTTTACTTGAGCAATGAAAGTCTGTTTTTGACTACCACACCCTTCCAGGGGTTTACAACTCAAAAACAATTTCAGCTGAAGGTTTGAAATGCTGGATTCGCAGCCTAGTCTGGGGCAGCGCCTCTGAACAGCACAGGTTTTACAGCAGGCGCGTCAGCAAACAATACCTGACTTCTTTACTCTTTTTCCTTTTTTCAGATAATAGTACCGAATTTTGGGACACAGATATAAAATGGTTTTCCCTGCTGGAAAGTAGCAGCTGGCTTGACATAATCAGGTATTTCAAGGCGTTGTTTTCCTCATGAATTACACAGTTCTCTAAGCCAAAGTAGTAAAGCAGGACTTCCCTGGTGGCGCAGTGGTTAAGAATCCATCTACCTGCCAATGCAGGAGGACATGGGTTCGAGAAGATCCCACATGCCGCGGAGCAACTAAGCCCGTGTGCCACAACTACTGAGCCTGCACTCTAGAGCCCACGAGCCACAACTACTGAAGCCCGCGCACCTAGAGCCCGTGCTCTGCAACAAGAGAAGCCACTGCAATGAGAAGCCCGCGCACCGCAACAAAGAGTAGCCCCCGCTCGCCGCAATTGGAGAAAGCCCACGCGCAGCAACGAAGACCCAACGCAGCCAAAAATTTAAAAAAAGTAGTAAAGCAGCCTGACAAATAATTTAGCTGTTTTCTATTTCACGGTTAAATATTCTTAGATCACATATTCTGTTCAGGGCTCAGCTGGATTTTATATTCATTATTTATTATTTCTGTGCACATCTGCTAAGAATTTACAGACATGCTACCTGCCCACACAGAGATGTGCTGCCTAGACTCTAGACTAGGGATGGGAAGGCTACAAAAAAGGGGGCGTGGCAACCCAGCATTCTAATTGAGCAGCAGCGCTCACCCCCAGGGAGGAATCTGGGGCTTGAGAAGGGGAGGGGTGCTGAGTTTTCTGGGTATGTCTTTGTTTTTGTTTTTGGCCGTGACCAGGGATGGAACCCGCACCCTCGCAGTGAAAGTGCGGAGTCCTAACCACTAGACCTCCAGGGAATTCCCGGATGCTAAGTTTTTACTGAATACCTTTTTAGAAGAATTCTGTATCTTATATGTCTCTTACCTATTAAAATTTTTTTTTTAACTATCATTAATGCCAATTAGTTATTTTTCATTTTGGAGTCAAGTAGAGATTCCTAGAGAGCAGAATTTTATTCCCTTTCCTACTTCATATCTTGAATAGCTTCTGTCTGTTGCCCTTAAGTAGAGGAGAGGGCAAAGGGAGGCGCAAAACAGAGATGATGACGGGGTGAGAGCAGGGGAGAGAACAGCTCCGACCCCAGGACACACCTGAGGAAAGAGAAGGCTCCTCCCTGCCACCTCGCTCGGCACTCTCTCTCACATCTGCCTGGGAGTTTGTGCAAAGGAGCCTCAGGCCTCCGAAAACTTTTTAACAAATAGGTTTTGAGGAGCCTACTGCATGTCCCTTAACTTGAATACATAATTGCAAGCATTGTGCTGAATGTTATGAAATAAGGGAACCTTCCCTTCCATGGCGTGGGTGGAGAAGGTGAGTGTCCCTAACCGGGTGAGGAGCCCAGGGAGGCGCCACTGCTGCAGGGTTATCCGTGCAGAAGGCAGAGCTGCCGACAGCGGCAACAGTGCGTCGAGGGAGACAAAGGGGTTTCAGGGCACACTGGGCCTTTTCCAGCCGCACCAACACATTTAGCCCATGACCTTGAGTTAACAAAATGGACCTGCAGCACCGCCTCCAGATGCGGGCGTTTCTGGGTCTTACTGGGACTCACCAACACACTCAGATACGAATTTGCAGTAAGTATCTCTAGTTTAGGAATCACGTAGCAACATTTTTACATCAATTTTGGAAACCCCTCCTGAAAATTTTAAGTTTCTAGTAAGCAGATGAGTGTCTTGCAGTATCTGAATAGCATGAACGATAATTTCTTTCTTTTTGGAGATCTTTAGCATGAAACAGTAAATGAGATAGAAAACTGAAGATCAAGTCAGACTGCCTCTAAATTTCTTATTGTTCATGATACCAAGCTCAAGAACTAATATCTGTTTTTCTTGCCTCTCTCCTATGTAGACGCTGCCTGAAAAAAGCAATAGAGATTATAGAATGTCTAGAAGCCCAAAACATGAACGTTCTTCTTTTAGGTAATATATTTAAGGCACAAAGGGTGGTTTCCTTTTTCCTTTACTTGGGATTCTGTTTCTGTATATAGAGATTTATGTAAGTGGAATTGTCTTGTAGAAGGAGCGAGCTAGTGTAGAAATCCTTCCCATTCTTTTTACCCTGACCTTGGAATGCTCTGCTTTGGATTTCATTGTTATAGTTTAAAAATAAATTCTTTCACTTGGAACTCGGCAGACCTATTCGCAGCCCAAGAAGGAATTGTTTGGTATCTTTACCAAAGCTCACATTTCCTCATATTTTGAGGTTTTGTTTTGTATTAACTCAGTTAAAGTTAAAATCTTTGGATGATCTTTTTTGTATGAAGAGACCCATGGATGGTTTAATTGTTATTTTTACATCTTTGTGTCTGACAATTTCGTGCAGTTGCCACAGAAACTTTGTGGACCATGATTCCCTTTTCTTCCGTGGACTTAACTTCCTGTGCATGTGGACAGGATATACACACCCAGAATGTGTAAAAGAAGTGTAAACCTCATACAACAAAGATTGTTGGCGGAATTGGTTAGATCTGAGCTAAAATATTATCTGCTGTTTTGAATATTTAAAGTTTCTTATAGCCCCATGCTTTACATTAAGTAGACTGTCTCATGTTTTCATACCCTCAGGCTTTTATCATTTTTCTGACACTTTCCATGACTGCTAGAATTTAGCTTCTGTGAGCAGACTGGAAATGTGTCCACCTGTGACTTCTGTACCCTCTGACTTAAATTTTAATATACGCGCTGAGCACCTCCCATGTACAGAGCTGTATGCCTCTGCCTTCTACAAGTTTACAACTTACTGAGTTTGAGAGAGCAGACCTAAGGGTGTTATTGAAAAAGATCTAATTAACAATGGCAGAACAGAGTACTGAGTAACTGGTGAAAAGGAGGGATAAAGATTTGGGGGCTGAGAGGTGCAAGTACCCAGGGCCAGACTGCGCCAATCCCAGAGCTGCGTAAAATGAAATGGGAATCTTTAGCGGGTGAGGCTGAACTCTCCCTCACTCCCCGAAGGACTGCTGAGTTGTACCTCCTCTGAAATCTCATTCTCTAGCTGCTCTTCCTAAGGACTCGCATGTGTACTGTTAACACCCTTCGTAACGCAAGAAGGAAGATGCTCTTAAAAAATGAAACTTGTTTTGAAAGGTGATAGCACAAGAAAGACAAATACAAAAATCTGTTTCTTCTGAACCCATGTGTTCCCATAGTTCAGGCTTGTTTCCTGGAGGAGAAATAGGAGCACAGTGTAAGCGTGGCTCTGTAGTGCTTCATGACCCTGGGGTCAGGAGGAGAGTTTGACAGTGCAAACACCTCCCTACTTAGAATTCGTCCTGAAGTTTCTCTAAACCCACTACTACCAGCACCGTTGTCCTCGTGGACATTTTAAAATAGCACCTTGAGTTGCACTTCTTTGTGTAAAGTAGAAACCACAGGGATGTAGACCTTGACTTTTAGGACCTTAAAACTCTAAGACAAATGCACAGATGTAGATGTATGTTTTTATTTGCCATGAGTCATTTATGGTGAACGAGGATGTGAGCAGAATTTTCATCGTGTGGGTTTTGTACCGTGCACTCCAGGGGTGGGCACATGGCTTATACTTACCGTGGAGAGTTTTTCCTCTAGGCTAGGCAGAAAGAAGCAGGCCCCTCTGTGCTCCCAGACAGAAATGGAAAGAGCCGTAGAGCTGAGAATCAGAGCATTTTGGTGCAATCCAGGAACGCTACCCTTTCTCCGAAGCAGAGGTAGTGGAGGAAAGGCGGCTGAGAAGCAGTTTTGCCTTGGAACAATGAGTTCAGTGATGGAGACCCTGACACACCAGCTGGAAGGGTTTTGAACTTGGCCTGTGGAGCCCAGCAAGTGCCATGATGTATATGATGGTGCCCTCATCGTGTAGCACATTTGGACCCCGCATTCTGACAGCGGGTTTGCCATGCTGCATTTATTCATCAGTAACACATCCATCTTTAGTGCCAGTGTGTGCTGGAACCGGTGCCAGCCAGGCTAGAAGCTATTTGTCTCTCAGTCTGAGAACATTACCTTTTTCCCCCCACTGGCCCTGGCCTTTCGAGAATTAGAGCTTGACTGGGGGTGGCGGGCGCTGGTGTTGAGGCCCCTGTGTTACCTGTGCCTGTGCGAGCCCTCTGCGGCTCTTTAACACTTGGTGCCCTCCTTCCTCTCCGCGCTGCTGCTGGGCATCCCCCCACCCCAGAGGAGAACGCCTCCGACCTCTGCTGCCTCGTTTCCTCTCTGGTGCAAGTGATGATGGACCCCCACTGTCGAACCAGGTTCGGCTTCCAGAGCCTTGTCCAGAAGGAGTGGATCGTGGGCGGGCACTGCTTCCTGGACCGCTGCAACCATCTACGTCAGAGTGACAAGGAGGAGGTGAGTGTCCCCATCACAGGCCCGGCAGCCATGGGGAAGCGGAGCCCCGTCTCTTCATTAATCTGTCTTCCGACTGACCGAGGGCTCCTGCCTGCAAAGGGCACGCCTTTTAGGGGCTTGTCGAGAAGGCTGAGGTCAGTGCACTGCTATGGGTGCCTTTCAATGCTTGAAACACTATTGAAACTCTTCCCAGGGGAAAGGGGTGTTTATTAACAAGCGTGTTCAGAGTCTTCTCTTCTAAATTGTTTACCCCAGGGGGCTGTTATATTTCATGGTGGAAGTAATACTGATTTGTAAAAAATAAAAATGAACTCAGTGAGAGAGACTCCCACAGTTTCTGATAATTTAGTCTTTGCCAAAAAAATGAACATGTAGGGTACAAGTTTCCTACAGAAAATACATAATAACACGAAGTAAATTTTCCTTGCAATAAACCCTTTCAAGATAAAGCACAGGGTTATGTGAATGCTATCCAGTACCAGGGCCTTCGCCATGGTAGCTGCAGGTCTGGGCCTCCGAATTCAAGCACTGGAGAGTTAGCGTTACAGTTCAGTTAGTGAAAATGAGCCCCCCAGATTGGGGTGTACTTGTCTAGGTTACAGCGGTGCAAACTCCTTTGGCTGCATTATTAACGACTGTGGAAGGAACAATGAAAACAGGTGAACTTTAATTAGATCACCTGCAGAGCTAACGTATGCTAGCAGGGCGACTGGTGGTTTTTCTTACCCCAGATAATAAGCACGTCTGTCTGCGGTGCTGGACAGCTTGACACGGCGGCCGTGGATACAGAGATGTGGCTCTTGCCCGTAAGGGCTTGGTGTGTCCTGGGAGACCCAGCCCGCTCTCAGTAGGCCTGCAGTTTCTTTCAGGCCTGTTCTGTACTCATCCGTGTCCCGTTGGGCTGAATGGACATCACCATCTTTCAGTCTTAAAAGGGACCTTGCATTTCTGAGATAACTAATTTGAAAGGTTAATGGGACTCAACTAACATGACGGGCAGAAATAGCTGATACTGTGTGGGGAAGGGTGTGTTTTTGTATATCTCATATAGTTTGTGTATCTTGAGAAAAGGGGGACTGACAGGCACCGTGTCTAGTGGGGCAAGAGCCCGAGAGCAGATCAGGTCTGTTTACCCAGTGCGGGGAGGAGTCACCCGTACTTTGTGAGCCCATTTCCCTGACTGTACAATGAGGTCCAAACATTTTACGCTCTATTTAAATATGCTCTTGAACATAAAGTGAGGTGTGAAATAAAGTTGCCCATGTAGACCTTTCTTTTCATCTCAACACTGACATACTGGAGTTTTGATAGAAAACTGGGTGGTCTACTTTGTGATGTAATTGACGCAGCACTGGACTTTGATTCAAGAGCTGGCTTCCCAGCTCCCGCCTCTCAGAAGCTGTGTGTGAGACCTTGGCCAAGCTCGGGAAGGGAGAGACCGTGACGTGGCCTGTCTTGTCCACCTGACAGGGTCACTGATGACTGGAGGAGGAGCACTTGGGGATGACAAGGCACCCTCGAAAACTCTCATCTCTACTATTAAAGGGCTTGCCTCTGAAGCTAATAAAAGAGGCCATCGGTTAAAAAAAGTGCATTTGTGAAAAATGTTAGAAACTCATTTTTGCTGCTTCTGCCTTCTCTCCCACCCTCTTTCTCTACTGGGCCCTCATTGTCAGGGGGGTGGAGAAGGGAGTATCCACAAAATTTGAAGTAATTGAGTAGTAATTCTTTGTAATACAGTGCTACTAATGAGAAGAGTGGAATTCTTTTGTGGGGAACAGCATTTCATTTGTTGAGGTTCAGAGCTAGTGCTCCCTGTTACCAGGATCAGTTGCAAGTGCTCATCTGTCAGTGCTGATTGACAAGGAGATTTTTACATCATCTCAGGAATGTCTTTCACGCAGAGAGGTCCTGCCAAGTCCTGATGTTAATCCACGGGTGTGTGGTTTCAGTTGACCATATTTATCGCTGGGAATGGGATGGAGTTGAGAATGTGAATCGCCTGGAATGTGTTTCCCAGAGAATATAGTGCCCGGAAGAGGTTATTCCCCAGCTGTCGAGGTGGCTGCGCCGGACCCAGGACCGCTGGTGCCCCTCAGTCACGTGTATCTCGTTTTCACGTAGGTCCCCGTGTTCCTGCTCTTCTTAGACTGTGTCTGGCAGCTGGTGCACCAGCACCCCCCAGCGTTTGAGTTCACGGAGACGTACCTGACCGTTTTGTCAGACAGCCTGTACATACCTATCTTTAGCACCTTCTTCTTCAATTCGCCTCATCAAAAAGATACAAACATGGTAAGCGTCCCTCTTAGGACCCTGTGTATTGAAGAAGCCGTGTCTCACAAGTAGGATGCAAGAAGATTGATGGTAAAAATGGTGATTTTGTAACACTGATGACATGCTGGGCCCTGTTCTGAGCGCTTTCCGGGTATTGCTATTTAGTCCTCAAGCCCCCTGTGGGTCTGAATTATTATTATCCCTGAGGAGCTGAGACACTGAGTAACTCGCCCCGGGTCACACGGTAAGTATTGGAGCCGGGAGCAAGTGTCAGAGCCAGGAACGAAGCAGATTAGAAGTTGTCTTCGTGAGCAGGTCAGACGCCTTCTCTTCCACCTGCCCGCTGCCTGGAGTGACTCTGAAGAGAGCGGTGGCGGAGCCGGGAAGCTAGGCTTTCACTTTCCGTCTTAAACGTCTTTAGTCTCCCTTGAGGCCGCGCTCCCAGGGCCTTAAGTCTGCGCCATCCATCGGTGCTCTGACCAGCCCTCTGGGGGCCTCGGGGTTTGCTGGAGCTGGCCCTCCAGTGGGATTTTACCATATCCCACAGGGAGTGGGAAACAGAACCCCGGGCTCCCCTCACACAGCCTCGCTGCTCACCAGCTTCGTGACCTCAGGCGGTCACTTCCATTTTCTGAGCCTCAGTTTCCCCAAAGGTGAATTGGAAAAATAGGAGTGACCTCACAAGGGTGTTGTCCTGGGAGACCGCGGCTGGCATGCGGCCGCTGGAAGCAGCGCGTCCTGCCCCTCCCCACGCAAAGCCGTTAGTGCAGTGAGCAACCACTGGAAGGCTGGGTCTCAGGGCAGGCGGGGCGCGCCTTCCTGGGGCCCATCTCCCAGCACTGTGTTTGCTTTCCTCAGCCCCGCTGGAAGCGCTGTGACCTGTGCTTGTTTTGGCAGGGCAGGGAAAGCCAGGGTGCACAAAGCAAGCCTTTGAATCTGCTCACCGTGTGGGATTGGTCTGTGCAGTTTGAACCCAAAGCCCAGATGTTGCTCAAAAACCCTCTTTACGTGGAAAAGCCAAAACTGGACAAAGGCCAGCGGAAAGGAACGCATTTCAAAGTAAGATGTGCACATGTCTAACCCCCTTCGTCTGCCAGAGATCCCCGTGTCTGTAAGGATGAGAGTTACACGGACACAGTCTGCAGAGTCGAGATCGTGACGGGCAGATTGTCAGGGCCCCTGAGAATCCTTTGCCTTCAGCAGGCCAGCGTCTGTCCTGGTGAGACGTGGCCATTGGCTGAGTGTCGCCGGGGCTGTGCGTGGAATCGAGCGTCTCGCCCCTGCCCGCGTGCGGCTGGGGACGCCGATCACGGTGTGGGCTCTACGCCGTCTGTACCGGTTCACATCTTCAATAGCCAGGCCTCTCTTCACGCTGACAATGGTGTTTGCGACTAACGTGTTCTGTCAGGGGCCACAAAGTCTCTGGCACAACTCCCCGCATGCTGTTGGAGCTCAAAAACAGCCACAGACGCCCTGTAAGCAGACAGGCCTGGCTGTGTTCCAGTATTTACAAAAGCAGGCACCAGGCCAGCTTGGGCCCGCGGGCTGTTGTTTGCAGACCTGGGCTGAAAACGGCAGGCATCAAATTATTTGGGCCTCCCTTCAGATATTTGTTCCTGACCTCACTAGTTATTAACCCCGACGTTCCCCGGGTGATGCGCGATTTACGTGGCATTTCCCGTTCAGTCTCCTGACCTGGAGCCCCTGCCAGCCCTCGACCCCATGAAAGGGAGAGCGGGGTGGTCAGTGGTGGTCAGTCACAAGTCGGTGCGCGTCACTGCCTTCTCCGCCGCCATCCTTCTGATCCCGCCATCCCACGGGGCTCCTGGGCGCCCCGCCCGTCCTGCTGTGGGAGGTGGCTGCATTCTAAAGGGGCTTGGGGGCCCAGGTGAGCCGAAGCCAGCACTCGCGGAAGGCGCGGCTGCTGGGTAACTTAGAGCTGATGCTTCGCCCTTCAAGGGTCCTCAGGCCCAGGCTGGGCGTTTGCCCTCCTGGCTCAACCTCTTTCCTGTCTGTTGGGCCAGAGCTGCCCTGCGCTCCAGAACAGCTTGGCCGGAGGTCAGCTTTTGTCGGCGTGCTGCGCCCCCTGGTGGCTGCACGCACACTTCCCGCCCGGTCAGGATTGCAGAGCTGCCCAAGGCCGGAGGGGCAGGGGCCCTCAGAGGCGGAAGGGAGGAAGTAAAAGCTGCACCCGGTAAGACCAGAGTCCATTTCTCTGCCCAGGCCCCGTTGTGCTAAGTGTCCCTTCTCCTTGTAGATGGGAGCAGAGGGCCTAGGTTCCAGGAGCTGGCCAGTGGGAGAGGCTTAAGCTGCAGGGTTGGGGCCTCTCAGCTTGTGCTAGCTAATGCAGAGCTGGCGCTGGGCCACCGAGGACCTGTGAAGCCGTTTGGTGAGGCATCTGGGCGTCAGGCTCGGGGCCTCTTGTTGAGGGGACAGGTGGCCTTGGAGTAGTTCTGTAGAGACCAAAGAGCCGTGGCCGACCAGCACGACGTACTGCCCTGGGAATTACCACTCGAGACCATGGGGTCCACTCAGGCGTGGGGTCCCAGCCTCAGCCCTAGGCCTTGACCAGGCTCCGGGGGCACAGTGCTGCTCACACCTGGCCCGTCTGGAACGCTCCGTTCACTTAGGGCTTGAGAGAGGGGCTTGCAAGACAAGGAGAGCTCTGTTAAGAGTCCAGGCTCTGGAGCCAGACTGTGGTTGTGAAACCAGGTCTGGCACTTGGTAGCTGGGGCCTTTGCAGTTACTTAACCTCTGTGCCTTAGTTTTCTCATCTGTAAGATGGGGCAGTAATAGTGACTTTGAGAACTGGGTAAGTGGTTGCACGTTAAGCGCTGAGCACAGAACCCGGCAGGCAGTGAACACTCCGTGGCTGTTAGGTTCCACCTGCTTCCCCTGATCCCTGACTCACCTGGATCACTGGGGGGAGGAGTCCGGCCCCCGACTCCTGGCCTTCGGCTCTCCTGCCCCCAGATGGAAAGTCAGAAATCCTGGCCATCTCTGACTTGGGGTATTGTGAATGGTTTTGCTTTCTACTTTGTATTTTTATTGTTGTTCTACATTCCATAATAAGGAAATATTTTTTATAAGGAAGAGCCCCTGGCAGGAACATGTTAGAGAGTTAGGAGGCTAGCCCCAGAATAAAACTTTTATCTATTCTGATTTCAAATGGATACCTCAGGAGCAAAAGAGTTGGAGAGAAACAGCTTCTCCTCAGATTTTTACCTTCTCCTTTGGGCACCAGGGATCCCTTGTAACCGTCTTTACCATCTTCACAACCCTCTCACAGTGCACCCCCAAACACAGCACCTTGCTTTGGCTGCAGGTAGAATTACCGAGGAGGACGAAAGTGTAAACGCTCTCACATTTTCTCCTCCGAGCAGCTCCTCAGACAAGAACATCCAGCCCGCTTAGCCAGTCCTCAAGTTTCTTTTGCTCCCGTCTGTCTCTTTGTCCAGAATCTTTTTGACTTAGGCTTGACCTCCCGCTGGATGCCCAATAGCCTACAAGTTAAGCCTACAAATTATTTCATTGGAGTGACAGGCTCTTCAGGTTGTCGGCACCACTTCCTCACAGGTGTTCTGAATATTGTGGAAGCGAACACCCTAAATTTCTCAAAGAAGAAACATTTTGCTCCTTTCAGAAATGAATAGGCCTCATCCCCAAACTCCCCTAAATCATCATCAGCCTATCTTAACTTAAGCTTGTCCTTCACAAGTACTTAACGCCCCGCACCTGGTTTCACCCATTTGTTTATACCCGCAGTGTGCATCTGACACGCGCATTGTGGCATAAACAGGAATCCCCTACCCGCCCGCCGCTGCTTTCTCTCTGCATGTGATAGCGTTGCAGTGAACTTACGTTCACGGGGCAGTTCTGATATCTCATGACTTCTGTTAAAGCAGGATTCTGCCTTGATGGGAACAGCTGTCACCGTGCTGTCCGGCTAACCAGAGGTTTTTATCTGTGTTTTCTCTCAAAGCATCAACGACAACTTTCTTTGCCACTCACCCAATCTAAATCATCTCCCAAAAGAGGATTTTTCAGGGAAGAAACAGATCATTTAATTAAAAACCTTCTGGGCAAGAGAATTAGCAAACTGATTAATTCCTCTGAGGAGCTGCAGGACAACTTCCGAGAGTTCTACGACAGCTGGCGCAGCAAGCCCCCGAACTACCACGGGCTACTGCTGCCGCACATCGAGGGCCCAGAGATCAAGGTGTGGGCCCAGCGCTACTTGCGGTGGATTCCGGAGGCCCAAATCCTGGGGGGTGGCAGAGTGGCCACCCTGAGCAAACTCTTGGAGATGATGGAGGAAGTCCAGCGCCTACAGGAGAAAATCGAGGAGAGACACCACAGCCAGGAGGCCCTCCAGGCAGAGGCCGCCTCGCTGCTGAGGACCTCGGCCCGCCTGTCCTCCTTGTTCCCTTTTGCGCTGCTGCAGCGCCATTCCTCCAAGCCAGTCCTGCCCACCAGCGGGTGGAAAGCTCTGGGAGATGAAGAAGACCTGGCCAAGCGAGAAGATGAGTTTGTGGACCTGGGGGATGTGTGACTGGTCTGCTCAGTGGCGGTGAGAGAGGAGCGTCACAGGCTGAGGCAGGAACCAGACACTGCATCGGGCCGTCACGCTGAGGCTGACTGCTGGGAGGAAGCCTGGGCCTTCAGGAAAAGAGCTGGCTCTCATTTCCCCCCCCGCCCCATGGTTCTGAAAGACTATGCAATTAAAACCATAGCTCTAGTATTATTAGTGGAAAGGAGTTACTGCTTGACCCATAGTACAACTGTGGCCAGTGTCTTCTGCATTAGTATCATACAGACCCTGCGGTAGCTGGTTTACTACTTAGAAAGGGCCTTGGTAAGATGTGCTTGGACTCCATACTGTCTTCAGATCTTTGCTGTGCCGACGTGATTTAGCCAGTCGTCGGGAGTAGTAAGTGTCTCTCTAGCCCCTCTCGGTTTGGAACAAGTCCAGCTTTACCTGATGTGTGTGTGGCGAGTTGAGAGATTCAAATAGAGGTATTTAGATGTATGGCCTTCGTTTCCAAACCTTAGCATCGTTCCTTTCTGCGTCCTCTTGCCACGCGTGTCACCATCCTGACATTTCCCAGCATCCTCAGGCTGTGTCACTTTATGTGGGACAGGGGACTGGCTCGTGGGCCGGCAACTCCGGGTCCCCTGCCTGCTCTGTACCCACTCGCCACTGCCCCTGCACGCTCCCCACCTTGGTGCACGTCGTCCCAGGATCTTGCTGCTAAACCTGTTGGTCAAACTGGGGGACTCCCTTTGGTTTGCCCAGAGGAGCTTCCATTTTTCTGGAGGCGCGCAGTGTTTGAAAGCAGTTGCTCTGCCTTTTCCTAATAGCACGCTGGGGCTTCAAGCGTCTGTGCCCGCCGTCCTCAAGACGGTTTCCCCAGATTCTATTACCTTATAGACTGATGAGTAGGATCACTGTTGAACGTAGCTTTCATAGGGAAGCGGTCAAGCAGAAATATCAGAAGTGATGGTGATCACATAGTACCTCAGCGATTTAAAAAGCCATAGAAGAAACTTGACTATGCCTGGTAACCTTCCTGGATCTGCTGTCTAAATGATATATATTTTTTAAATGCAGGAAAGTACACTTTGTAAGGACCAGTTTTTTCATTCTCCGTGGAACCCTGTTCAATTCCACAAAAGGAAGGGGAAAGAAATTATCTCGCATTAGAATGTTTCCTATCGAAAGTTTGCCTTTTATATCCATTCTTTCTCCAGTGTAGATCCCAATTTGAATATTGCCTGTTGAGAAAAGCTTTCAGTTGCTCAAGGGCAATAAGAAATTTTGAAACTATTGACAAAGAGGAGTTTCTCGGTTTGCACTGGATCGTCTTTTGTACACACAAGAAATTGCTTTGCGGTCCTCCCCACGCCATGTTGGTGTGTTAAGACAGTGGAGATTGAGGGGAGGGGAGGATTCATGCATCTGGGGCCAAACACATGCCCAGTCCTGGTTGCCTTAAGAGTCTCACTAGTAAGGTCAGTGTTGGGCTTGCAGTGGGGATTTTAAAATGACCCTAGTTCGTTGGCTACCTTCTTGTACGTTCTGTGGGCCTTCTTAAACTAGCACTAACCTCCCTTCCCTGCCCCACTGCCTCCCAGGTACACTATGGAGCTAACTAGTTTTGTTACCATATTATAATGGGAATATTTATACAGTAGCCTCTTCAGTCTTAAGATCTTAGTAATTTTCATTCCAAAAATGCCTGGTGTGATGCTTTTCACTCCATAAAGTATGGTTTAAAGGCACAAGGTCACGGCCCCTGTCACAGTGGTTGAATGTGCATTGAAATATTTTTCTATGATTTTTTTTTTTTTATAAAATTACGATAGAAAAGTAAGCTGTTGTAACATGTAAGGTCATGACAGTTTATGTATTTATATTTGAAATCAGATTTCTATAAAGTTGTATTTGTGTACAGGATTCTCAGTGGGTTTATATATTGTGACATTTTTATTCAAGATTGAGATGTGGATTATGCTTAACAGTAAAAGCTGAAATGAGACCATTTACTTTGTCTGAAATGCTGCGCTGTGCACGTTTGGAAATGTACATTAACTTCCTGTATATAATATCTTGAGTTTGTTTATACCTCCAAGTTTTTACACTGAAGATAAATTAGCTTTAATTACATTCAAAACTTTTTTTAAAAAAGGGAATAAGCTGTTGGGCTAAATCTGTATAAATGTGCTTTTTATTTTCTGGGTGTACAATGAGAGTTTATACTTGTATTTCACTGCATCATATCCGATTGCAGAAATTAAAGCACAATTTACAATACTGTATTTGGTGTGGTTGATATAACATGGAATAATTACTTTCATTTAGTCAGTGTGTGTGTGTTTGTGGGTGGTCGATTGGTTGGTTGGTGGGTGGGAAACCAATAACCAAATAAAGATTTGAAATTTCAGGAGGAGATAAAATACTGTGACGAAAAATAAAATAGGGTAGGAGCCCTACAGGGTAAGTAAAGGGAAAAGGTTTTTTTAATCCCTGAAATTAAATATCACTGCCTCTTTGCTTTTGTGGGGATATGTAAAATGATAATTCTGTTATTTTGTCGCTGGAATGGATCTGAGTTCAGTTAAACCACGAAAGAGAGGAGGCTTCGCTTTTCCTCCCAGAGAGGATAAGCACGCTGACCTGGGTGGGATGGTGTGTACAAGTAGGATTTTTTTCCTCATTCGCCAGTTTAGCGTTTACTAGATTGAGACCTATGACTTGTGGTGGTTGAGAAGTTCCCTCCTCTGCCCTTTCCTGCCCGTGGCCCTCTCCCTCTCCGTACCCCTGCTCTGCTTGCCCCTCCTCTGCTGTCGGCCAGGCCCAACCTCCTCTGTCACAGAGCCGGCTCTGAGCCATCCCTGGAACTTCATAAGCCCTCACTGCTGCCGCATTCCCTTCGGATGTGTCAGTTCTTTGACACTTGTATTAAACTCCCAAGTATTTAGTGGTTCTGGCCCTACAGGCTAGCCGACTCCAGTCCTGTTGTCCACGTTTGTTAACCAGCTCTTGGACTTGGCATGACTCGGCTGTCTCTCTCTCCGGGTTTTACTCGTTCCTAGGTTTCCAGGTGAGGGTGGTGGAGGGACTGGAGGGGAGGGGAGGGGAAGAGTGGGGCATTTTCCATCCAGCGTGAAACAGGCCTGTGGGGAGAGGTGGCTCCTGTTAAGAACAGACTCCTGGCTCGTGCGCCTTCGTGTCACCTCCTGTCCTGGAAGGTGAGTCGAGGGGCGGAGGGGCCTGCACTCCAGCCTGTTTTCCCAGCCCCTCCAGTGGTGGTGGTCGACGTGGCTCAGCAGGAGGCGAGGCTCCTCAGCTGCGCTTGTGCCCCCCTGGGCTCTAGAGCATCGGTGAAGCCCGCCCTGGGGCAGGACCACTGCAGGGACAGGGCCTGTAGTGACATGGCCTTCCACGTAGACCCTTCCAGCAACCTCCCCCAAACACACACACTCTCTCTCGCCCTTAAAAATATTAGATGGGGTTGGGAGACGCAAGACCCTGTGTGTGCCGTGGGCTCCGGTGTAACCAGGGATCGTCCACGGGCTTGCACAGGAGAATGCTGACAACCGAGCTGGCCACCGGTCATACAAAATAACTGGTGAAATGTCACATATATATTGAACAGGAAAGTAATTTGTTAGAGTGATGGTTCTGTATCTTTAAAAACACAGACATCTTGGTCTATTTTGTGGTTCAGGCTCAGGTTCTTTTAAATTCTTTTGTTTTTAATCCTCCTATTACACCCTATGCCTTTAGCAATTTAAGGATATGAAGTGTATAACCATATGGAAATATACACAGTAAGCTTTTGGCTTTCTTTTAGGAGAATCCAGTTTTGCTAGCCAGTCCAGCTTTTGTTAGTAGTTTTGTTTTTTTAATTTAGATTTGCATATTAGTTTTATGGAAGGCTGTGTGGCTTTCTTGTTTTTAGTCCCAGTCATTTTTCAAATGATCATCTTCACAGATGTTCGGGGCCAGGCGAGTGCAGGGCTTGCTTATCGCCAGCGCTGAAAGGGCACAGCGCGTGCCATTCCTGGGCTGGGAAGGAATGCAGAGGGGCCGCATTTCATCCCTCAGACTGACCTGAGGACCTCGGCCTGGAATGCACTGCGGTGCCTCAGGGAGAGTTGGACACAGCCCAAGCCAAACTACCTAGGATGAAAAGCAGTAGCTTGTCTGGGCTGAGGGTAGAGGTATGGGGACAGCACTGGGCTGGGAAGGGGGCCCGAGGGCTTGTTCTGGAATGATGGTAGCATTCTACATCTTAATCAGTGTTTGGCTTGTACAGGTGTGTGCCCAAGCTCAGTGAAAGTACATTTAAGCTGTGTTTCACTGTATTTAAATTGTACATTAAAAGAAAACTAGGCAAATATTGAACTCTAGTTGATACTGCCACCAAATGATTTAGGGGGAAATGCTCTCTTGTCTGCATTTTACTTTGAATGGCACCAACAGTAAGAGGGATTAATGGTTGGGTAGAGGGACGGACATGACTGAATATGTGATAAAGCAAGTATTAGCAAAATGTCGGTGATGTGATCTCGAGCTGGGTGTGTGGGAGTATGAGTAGCCACAAAATTCCTTAAAGTTTGCTATGTTTGGAAGTTTTTACAATAAAATGTTGGAAACATCTTAAAATAAACCCTTCAAGAATTAATTCTAAACAGATGGGAAAAAAGTGCGTAAGAGTGTATCAGTCTTTTATGGGAGAAGAGAAACCCTATCCTTATCAAACTACCTGGCCACCAAGAAGATATAATGGAACTCAGAGAAGGGACCAGAATGTTTGTGTTCTCCCTCCCTTCCCTCCTTTGAGAATTTGACAAAGATGACTGCATCACAATTAGTGAGCAGTTAGTAGCTGTCAAAGTACCTGCCCCCTTTTTCTGTTTCCATTGTCTCTGCGCCATCATTTTCTGTTGCCTGGATCATTATTCTAAACTCCATTTTCTCTGCTTTTGGTCCCTTCTCTCATGCTGCCCGTGAATCTTACTGAAGTAGTCATGTGATTTTTTTTTTCTTTTTTTTTTTCGGCTTCAAAACATGTAATAGGTGCATCCGTTAGAACTCTGGGTTGCAGTATATTAAGCCAAAAAGAGGGATTGTATGTGTTTGAAGGTGTAAGTTGGAGATGCTGTTGGGTCTTGGTTCCTGAAGCCCATGGAGTCTTTTCCGAGTGTTCTTTGCTGCTCCTGCGCTGCACACCAGCTTTCTCGTCTTTCCAGTCGATGAAGTGGGATGAAACTCCCACAGTCACTCTGTTTTCAAGAGGCCAGTCAGATTGAACTGGAATCTTGATCGTATTCCACATCCTGGACAGAGAGTCTGGGCCAGCCAGCTGTGGGGCAGGGTCTTCGTGTGGGGCTCGGGCCACTCCTACCAGCTCTGAGTGTGCTGGGCACTTACTTGCCTTCCCAGCACAGACTTTGACAGCTACTAACTGCTCACCAGATGTGATGCAGTCATCTTTCTCTGTCAAATTCTCAAATTTTGTCACATTAGGAATGTCACAATTCGTTTTTTTTTTAATTTTATTTATTTATTTTTATACAGCAAGTCCTTATTAGTTATCCATTTTATACATATTAGGGTATACATGTCAATCCCAATCTCCCAATTCACCCCACCACCACCCCCCCGCCACTTTCCCCCCTTGGTGTCCATACGTTTGTTCTCTACATCTGTGTCTCTATTTCTGCCTTGCAAACCGGTTCACCTGTACCATTTTTTTAGGTTCCACATATATGCATTAATATACGATATTTGTTTTTCTTTTTCTGACTTACTTCACTCTGTATGACAGCTTCTAGATCCATCCACATCTCTACAAATGACCCAATTTCATTCCTTTTTATGGCTGAGTAATATTCATTGTATATATGTACCACTCTTTATCCATTCACCTGTTGATAGGCATTTAGGTTGCTTCCATGTCCTGGCTATCGTAAATAGCGCTGCAATGAACACTGTGGTACATGTGTCTTTTTGAATTATGGTTTTCTCTGGGTATATGCCCAGTAGTGGGATTGCTGGGTCATATGGTAGTTCTATATTTAGTTTTTTAAGGAACCTCCGTACTCTTCTCCATAGTGGCTGTATCAATTTACTTTCCCACCAACAGTGCAAAAGGGTTCCCTTTTCTCCACACCCTCTCCAGCATTTGTTGTTTGTAGATTTTCTGATGATGCCCATTCTAACTGGTGTGAGGTGAAACCTCATTGTAGTTTTGATTTGCATTTCTCTAATAATTGCTGATGTTGAGCAGCTTTTCATGTGCTTCTTGGCCATCTGTATGTCTTCTTCTTTTTTTTTTTTTTTAAATTTTATTTATTTATTTATTCATTTATTTTTGGCTGTGTTGGGTCTGCATTTCTGTGCGAGGGCTTTCTCTAGTTGTGGCAAGTGGGGGCCACTCTTCATCGCGGTGTGCGGGCCTCTCACTATAGCGGCCTCTCTTGTTGCGGAGCACAGGCTCCAGACGCGCAGGCTCAGTAGTTGGGGCTCACGGGCCTAGTCGCTCTGCGGCATGTGGGATCTTCCCAGACCAGGGCTCGAACCCGTGTCCCCTGTGTTGGCAGGCAGATTCTCAACCACTGTGCCACCAGGGAAACCCTGTATGTCTTCTTTAGAGAAATATCTATTTAGGTCTTCTGTCCATTTTTCAATTGGGTTGTTTGTTTTTTTAATATTGACCTGCATGAGCTGTTTATATATTTTGGAGATTAATCCTTTGTCTGTTGATTTGTTTGCAAATATTTTCTCCCATTCTGAGGGTTGTCTTTTCATCTTGTTTGTAGTTTCCTTTGCTTTGCAAAAGCTTTGAAGTTTCATTAGGTCCATTTGTTTATTTTTGTTTTTATTTCCATTACTCTGGGAGGTGGGTCAAAAAAGATCTTGCTGTGATTTATGTCAAAGAGTGTTCTTCCTATGTTTGCCTCTAAGAGTTTTATAGTGTCCGGTCTTACATTTAGGTCTCTAATACATTTTGAGTTTATTTTTGTGTATAGTGTTAGGAAGTGTTCTAATTTCATTCCTTTACATATAGCTGTCCAGTTTTCCCAGCACCACTTATTGAAGAGACTGTCTTTTCTCCATTGTATATCCTTGCCTCCTTTGTCATAGATTAATTGACCATAGGTGCGTGGGTTTATCTCTGGGCTTTCTGTCCTGTTCCATTGATCTATATTTCTGTTTTTGTGCCTGTACCATATTGTCTTGATTACTGTAGCTTTGTAGTATAGTCTGAAGTCAGGGAGTCCGATTCCTCCAGCTCCAAAACTATGTTGAATAATAGTGGCGACAGTGGACATCCTTGTATTGTTCCTGATCTTAGAGGAAATGCTTTCAGTTTTTCACCATTGAGAATGATGTTTGCTGTGGGTTTGTCGTATACGGCCTTTATTATGTTGAGGTAGTTTCCCTCTATGCCCACTTTCTGGAGAGTTTTTATCATAAATGGGTGTTGAATTTTGTCAAAATCTTTTTCTGCATCTATTGAGATGATCATATGGTTTTTATTCTTCAATTTGTTAATGTGATGTATCACATTGATTGATTTGCATATACTGAAGAATCCTTGCATCCCTGGAAAAATCCCACTTGTTCATGGTGTATGATCCTTTTAATGTGTTGTTGGATTCTGTTTGCTAGTATTTTGTTGAGGACTTTTGCATCTATATTCATCAGTGATATTGGTCTGTAATTTTCTTTTTTGTAGTATCTTTGTCTGGTTTTGGTGTCAGGGTGGTGGTGGCCTCATAGAATGAGTTTGGGAGTGTTCCTTCCTCTGCAATTTTTTGGAAGAGTTTGAGAAGGATGGGTGTTAGCTCTTCTCTAAATGTTTGATAGAATTCACCTCTGAAGCCATCTGGTCCTGGACTTTTGTTTGTTGGAAGATTTTTAATCACAGTTTTAATTTCATTACTTGTGATTGGTCTGTTCATATTTTCTATTTCTTCCTGGTTCAGTCTTTGAAGCTTATACCTTTCCAAGAATTTGTCCATTTCTTCCAGGTTGTCCATTTTATTGGCATAGAGTTGCTTGTAGTAGTCTCTTAGGATGCTTTGTATTTCTGCTGAGTCCGTTGTAACTTCTCCTTTCTCATTTCTAATTTTATTGATTTGAGTCCTCTCCCTCTTTTTCTTGATGAGTCTGGCTAATGGTTTATCAATTTTGTTTATCTTCTCAAAAAACCAGCTTTTAGTTTTATTGATCTTTGCTATTGTTTTGTTTTTTATTTCATTTATTTCTGCTCTGATCTTTATGATTTCTTTCCTTCTACTAACTTTGGGTTTTGTTTCTTCTTCTTTCTCTAGTTCCTTTAGGTGTAAGTTTAGATTGCTTATTTGAGATTTTTCTTGTTTCTTGAGGTAGGCTTGTATTGCTATAAACTTCCCTCTTAGAACTGCTTTTGCTGCATCCATAAGTTTTGGATAGTTGTGTTTTCGTTGTCATTTGTCTCTAGGTATTTTTTGATTTCCTCTTTGATTTCTTCAGTGATCTCTTGGTTATTTAGTAACGTATTGTTTAGCCTCCATGTGTTTGTGTTTCTTACGTTTTTTTCCCCTGTAATTGATTTCTAATCTCATTGTGGTTGGAAAAGATGCTTGATATGATTTCAATTTTCTTAAATTTACTGGGGCTTGATTTGTGACCCAAGATGTGATCTATCCTGGAGAATGTTCTGTGCGCACTTGAGAAGAAAGTGTAATCTGCTGTTTTTGGATGGAATGTCCTATAAATATCAGTTAAATCTATCTGGTCTATTGTGTCATTTAAAGCTTGTGTTTCCTTATTAATTTTCTGTCTGGATGATCTGTCCATTGGTGTAAGTGAGGCATTAAAGTCCCCCACTATTATTGTGTTTCTGTCAATTTCCTCTTTTATAGCTGTTAGCAGTTGCCTTATGTATTGAAGAGCTCCTATGTTGGGTGCATATATATTTACAATTGTTATATCTTCTTCTTGGATCGATCCCTGATCATTATGTAGTGTTCTTCCTTGTCTCTTGTAACATTCTTTATTTTAAAATATTTTATCTGATATGAGTATTGCTACTCCAGCTTTCTTTTGATTTCCATTTGCATGGAATATCTTTTTCCATCCCCTCACTTTCAGTCTGTATGTGTTCCTAGGTCTGAAGTAGGTCTCTTGTAGACAGCATATATATGGGTCTTGTTTTTGTACCATTCAGCGAGCCTCTGTCTTTTGGTTGGAGCATTTAATCCATTCATGTTTAAGGTAATTATCGATATGTATGTTCCTATTACCATTTTCTTAATTGTTACGGGTTTGTTTTTGTAGATCCTTTTTTCCTCTTGTGTTTCCCACTTAGAGAAGTTCCTTTAGCATTTGTTGTAGAGCTGGTTTGGTGGTGCTGAATTCTCTTAGCTTTTGCTTGTCCATAAAGCTTTTGATTTTTCCATTGAATCTGAATGAGATCCTTGCTGGGTAGAGTAATCTTGGTTGTAGATTCTTCCCTTTCATCACTTTAAATATATCATGCCACTCCCTTCTGGCTTGTAGAGTTTCTGCTGAGAAATCAGCTGTTAACCTTATGGGAGTTCCCTTGTATATTATTTGTCATTTTTCCCTTGCTGCTTTCAATAATTTTTCTTCGTCTTTAATTTTTGTCAGTTTGATTACTGTGTGTCTTGGCGTGTTTCTCCTTGGGTTTATCCTGCCTGGGACTCTCTGTACTTCCTGGACTTGGGTGGCTATTTCCTTTCCCATGTTAGGGAAGTTTTCGACTGTAATCTCTTCAAATATTTTCTTGGGTCTTTTCTCTCTCTTTTCTCCTTCTGGGACCTGTATAATGCGAATGTTGTTTCATTTGTTGTTGTCCCAGAGGTCTCTTAGTCTGTCTTCATTTCTTTTCATTCTTTTTTCTTTATTCTGTTCTGCAGCAGTGAATTCCACCATTCTGTCTTCCAGGTCACTTATCCATTCTTCTGCCTCAGTTATTCTGCTATTGATTCCTTCTAGTGTATTTTTCATTTCAGTTATTGTATTGTTCATCTCTGTTTGTTCGTTCTTTAATTCTTCTAGATCTTTGTTAAACATTTCTTGCATCTTCTCGATCTTTGCCTCCATTCTTTTTCTGAGGTCCTGGATCATCTTCACTATCATTATTCTGAATTCTTTTTCTGGAAGGTTGCCTATCTCCCCTTCATTTAGTTGTTTTTCTGGGGTTTTATCTTGTTCCTTCGTCTGGTACAAAGTCCTCTGCCTTTTCATTTTGTCTATCTTTCTGTGAATGTGGTTTTCCTTCCACAGGCTGCAGGATTGTAGTTCTTCTTGCTTCTGCTGTCTGCCCTCTGGTGGATGAGGCTATCTAAGAGGCTTGTGCAGGCTTCCTGATGGGAGGAACTGGTGGTGGGTAGAGCTGGGTGTTGCTCTGGTGGGCAGAGCTCAGTAAAACTTTAATCTGCTTGTCTGCTGATGGGTGGGGCTGGGTTCCCTCCCTGTTGGGTTTTTGGCCTGAGGCGACCCAGCACTGGAGCCTACCCAGCTCTTTGGTGGGGCTAATGGTGGACTCTGGGAGGGCTCATGCTAAGGAGTACTTCCCAGAACTTCTGCTGCCAGTGTCCTTGTCCCCATGGTGAGCCACAGCCACCCCCTGCCTCTGCAGGAGACCCTCCAACACTAGCAGGTAGGTCTGGTTCAGTCTCCTATGGGGTCACTGCTCCTTCCCAAGTCCCGATGCGCACACTACTTGTGTGTGCCCTCCAAGAGTGGGGTCTCTGTTTCCCCCAGTGCTGTCAAGGTCCTGCAGTCAAATCCCGCTAGCCTCCGAAGTCTGATTCTCTAGGAATTCCTCCTCCCGTTGCCGGACCCCCAGGTTGGGAAGCCTGACATGTGGCTCAGAACCTTCACTCCAGTGGGTGGACTTCTGTGGTATAAGTGTTCTCCAGTTTGTGAGTCACCCACCCAGCAGTTATGAGATTTGATTTTATTGTGATTGCGCCCCTCCTACCATCTCATTGTGGCTATTCCTTTGTCTTTGGATGGGGGGTATCTTTTTTGGTGAGTTCCAGTGTCTTCCTGTTGTTGATTGTTCAGCAGTTAGTTGTGATTCCGGTGCCCTTGCAAGAGGGAGTGAGTGTACGTCCTTCTACTCCACCATCTTGAACCAGTCTCCAGGAATATCATATTTCTACATTTCTTTAAATTAACTATCACTGCCCCTCATTGGGGGCTGTGAAATGTAATGGTTAAGGGGCTGGCCTCTCTAGAGCCAGACTGCCTGAGTCTGAACCCCTGATTCGCAACTTACAAACTGTGGGACTTGGGTGAGGGAGTTACCGTCCCTCCCTCTCAGTTTCCTCATCTGTAAAATGGCAACATTCATAGAACCCACCTTATTGGAGCGTTGGAGGGTTAAAGATGAGTTCCTTTTAAGTGTCTATCACATAGTAGATGGTCAATAAATGTTAGCTATTATTGTGTGGTCATTTAAATACTTTATGTAAACAGAGGGTGTGTGTGTGTGTGTGTGTGTAAATTTAACCAGGAGCAGTTAGCATTTGAAATACCCTAAACAGGAATCCAACTTCCAAAGGTGGCTACATAAGCACTTCAAATATTCAAAATCTACCTCAAAGGGTTTGTTGAGGATCTTCCAGTGGTGAGATGTGTAGGTGTTTGGGGTCTGCACTTGGCTAGAAATGCCATAGAGGCTCCATCCTCAGACCTATAGGGTAAACATATCCCTCAGTCCCAGCAGTGTAAACTGTTTGGAACAGAGCACAAGGTCTAAAAACCTCATTGGTCCCATGAGCTCCAGGTCACTTGACAGACCACAGGGTGGGCCGGTTCTGCTGTCTCATTGCATCTATCTTGGAAGTGAAACTTTCATGCAGGACACTTAGTGGAGGCCTGCGGACAGAGAGGGGGACATCTCCCACAACCAAAGAAGAAATACTATTGTTTTGTGCTGTTAATAAATGTTCACACATCTGGTAGACTTGGTCCCAGACTGGCTTTCATCATAAAACGCCATCTCCTAAGGAGGTTGTGGTGATGGTGCCAGGGAGCTATAGCCCCCACCTATCTCTGATTTCCAGAAGCTACTGACTTACAGAAGAATGTCACAAATGCAGCATGGCCAAATTGACTTAGATCAAGTCATGACATCAATTCAGTCATGATATATAGTTAGAGTTACTGGATGTTCAGTCATAGTTGTATCTGGGGGACTCCTCCCTTGTTCCTTAGAGTTGTATGCGAGGCTTGGGGTATATGAAGTCTGCCTGTGGGTGGCTGCCACCTAAGGTCTCCATGTCTTAGTTTGAATTGGCCGACTCTGAGACAAAGGTTTGGGTGCAAGTAGTTTATTTGGCAGGTGATCCCAGGCAGCAGTGTGAAAGACTGGGGAATTAGAACAGGAAAGGGCAAACAAAGTGCCTTCATGAGCAAGTTACTGCTGTGAGCAATGGGGCTCACCCCTGCTGGGGACTCTCTGAGAGACCATATGAATTTGGGAGGGTGTTGATTACACCCATATCTCTTTATCTTGCCTTAATCACTCAGCATGGTCTTCTGGAAATTCCTCTAAATTAGGTGGTAGAGTTCCAATGCATTTTATATAATAGCTCCTCAGAGAGCATCGTAAAAGGCTTTGTAAAGCCCATTCCTCAACCAACCCTTTCAGCTCTCTCCTACCTCAAGATAAATTCTCTGATTTTTCCCCAGATTCCAAATGTGGGACTACCTGTGGCTCCTCTTTTTATAAAGGGGTACTATTTTTGTACATCCTCAAAGTCTGTGGGCATTTCTAAATGCCCTTGCTATTTCTACCAGGAGGTTGAATTTCATCCTGCCTCAGAGCTTCTGGTTACAGGGCCTGATTTCCCAGAATTCTTGAAGGTTCGACCCACACTGTCCCTTGCCTCACAGGAAGTGGCAAAATTAACTAGATGATTATGTGATTCAATCCTTACTGTAAATTAGCAAATTTTGTTTAATTAAATAAAATAAAATGAAAATAATTGCAGTGTTTTCAATTCCAGAGTACCCCTACATTCGTCATTCAATTTCAAGGACCCCTGCCAGCCTTTTCAAGTGCAATAACATTCTCAAATGTGCAACACCACCCCAAATCCTCTAAGCTATGAAGCACTAGGAAAGGGCAGTCAGAATTCAAGAAATATTTTGTGATTTTTTTTTTTAAATGAGCAAAAACCAAGACATTAAACAGCCTCTGTTTATAGTAGGTGGTAAGAAAAATGTAATGTAACACATACCATTTCCTGCCTTTGCCTAACAAGTTTGATGTATACTTCTAGTATGTAAGCAGATTCAAAACTTGTTGGTTTTCTTCGCAATAACATAGCACGTGCCAGGGAATAAGGGCTCAGTGTGTTGTAGGCACAAGGAGAACTTATCCTGGACTGGCTCAGGCAGAAGGGAGCCAAGTTGTTGAGACAAAGGGCAACTGAGGCCCATGATCCAACACCATGCCCATGGCTGCTCAGTGCAGAGATACAGTTCCATGACTGTATCCCAGTGACCCACATTTTGGGTACCCCTCTACTTAGACTAGGTGGTTGAGAGTATCCGTGACTCACAGAGAGAACAGGCTGGGTAGAAGGAAGCTGCCCTTTAGCTGAGAGTTTCTTTGTCTTTTTTTTGGAGGCAGGGGCAGGTAACAGCTTTAGTGAGATATAATTCACATACCATACAATTCACCCATTTAAGGTGTACAAATCAATAGTTTTTAATATATTCACAGTTGTGCAACCATCACCACAATCAATTATAGAACATTTTCATCGCCTCCAAAAGAAACCCTTACCCATCACTCCCCAACCCCCATGTTCCCCCAGCCTTAGGCAACCACTAGTCTATGGCTCTATATATTTGCTTATTCTGGACATTTTATATGAACAGAATCATGTATGTGGTCTTCTGTGATCAGTTTCTTCCACTTAGCAGAATGTTTTCAAGGTTCATCTACATATAGCACATATCAGAGCTTCATTCCTTTGTGTGGCCTAATAACAAGCTGTTGTATGGATTTACCACATGTGGTTTATCCATTCGTTAGTTTGGGTGTTTGGGTTATTTCCACATCTTGGCTATTACGAATAATGCTGTTAGGAACATCTGTGTGCAAGTTTTTGTGTGGACATATGTTTTTATTTCTCTTGGGTATGTATCTAGCAGTGCAACGTCTGGGTCAAGAGTAACTCTTTGTATAACTTCTTGAGAAACTGCCAAGCTGTTGCCCGGAGTGGCTGCACCATTTTATATTCTCCTCAGCAGTGTATGAGGATTGCGATTTCTCCACACCTCACCAGTACTGGTTATTATCTGACTTTTCGATTCTAGTCATCCTAGTTGGTGTGAAGTGGTGTTTTTTATTCGCATTTCCCTGATGACTAATGATGTTGAGCACCTTTTCATGGGCTTGTTGGCCATTTATCTATCTTCATGGGAGTTGGAGAAATGTCTATTCAGATTCTTTGTTCATTTTTAGATTGTGTAGTCTTTTTGAGTTAAGAGTTCTTTATATATATATATTTTTAATATATTCTTGACACAAGCCCCTTATCAGACATATGATTTGGTGCTGGCACAAAAACAGACATATAGACACAGACATTCAATGGAACGGAATAGAGAGCCCAGAAATAAGGGTAAGGGTCCAACTTCATTGCATTCCATGTGGATATCCATGCAAGTTTCTTTTTGAGGCTTCTCTTTCCATTCTGGCTGCTGGCGGTTGAGGTTCATTTTCCTTAGAGGTAGCCAGTAGGATACAGAAGTGATGTGCCTGGACACTGTAACCCCACTGTATAATATTCTGACCCAGTACATACATGTTGAAGAGGCTAATTCAGGAGGAGATGAATTTAGACTATTTGGTCTCAGATTTGTTATAGTATTATAAAAGATTGGCTTTGATATTTGTGAACAGAGCCATTACTGGAGATTAATAGAAAAGATAGGATTTATTTATTTATTTATTTATTTATTTATTTATTTTTATTTTTAGCTGCGTTGGGTCTTCCTTGATGCACGCAGGCTTTCTCTGGTTGCGGGGAGCGGGGGCTACTCTTCGCTGTGGTGCGTGGGCTTCTTATAGCGGTGGCTTCTCTTGTTCCGGAGCACAGGCTCTAGGTGCGCGGGCTTCTGTAGTTGTGGCTCTCGGGCTCTAGAGCTCAGGCTCAGTAGTTGTGGCGCACGGGCTTAGTTGCTCTGCGGCATGTGGGATCTTCCCGGACCAGGGCTCGAACCCCTGTTCCCTGCATTGGCAGGCGGATTCTTAACCACTGCGCCACCAGGGAAGCCCAGGATTTATTAATAGAGAAGATAGGAAGGAAGCCCCCCCTAGCTCTGGGGATCTAACTCAGCACTGTGTTCAGGGAGGCTGTGGCTCATGCTCCACAGTCCCTGTCACCCCTGGCTTCCCATTGCCTTTATCCCACCGTTTTCCTCTCTGTCCCTCCTGTTACAGTGGAAGACACCCATATGGAGCCGCAGGACCTGTGTGCTGGCTGCTGTCACCTGTCATCTGTGTTATCTGCTCAGGAATCTTTGCTCTCTTACCTTCTGTCTCCCTTGTCCTTCAGTCTCTGCTGATCCTGCCCATCAGTATTTCAATGAGCTCTGCTTTAGTTTATCTCAAAACAAACCAACCCATGTCTTGATCCTACCTTCCCCCAGACCTACAGTCCCCACCCCACTCCTGCCCTCCAACAGCTGAGCTTGAGTCCTCTTCACTTCGGGTTTTCGCTGTCCCACCTCACACTCACTTCTCAGTCCACCCCAAACTTCTGAGCCTGTTGTCTCAAGAACACAGTGAGCTCCATGCCACCAAACCCAAAGGACACTTTTCAGTTCTCATCTTGTGTAGCAGTTAGGACTGAGTGTGACAAGCCAAGAAGAAGGGGAGAATGGACATGGGGAAGGTGGCTGTCGACGACGTCTGCCAGACCTTGCCTGACTCCCTCGGTGGTCAGCGCTGTGGGCCGTTTCCTCCTCCTTGAATAAGTCTCTTCTCTTGGGCTCCATGATATTATACTCCCCTACTTTTCTTCCTACCCTTCTGGCTCCTCCTCCTTAGTTTCCTTGACAGAGATTCTTTCTTCTATCCTCCTCAGGTCCCTTCTCACTCTTAACCCTCTTCCTGGGTGACGTTATTCATTCCTGTGGCTTTAATCACCTCATGGATGCAGATGACTCCCAAATCCTTATCTCCTGTCTCTACTCCAAATCTTTATCTCCTGCTTGCTACCCGTATATCAAGACTTGAGGGCTTCCCTGGTGGTGCAGTGGTTAAGAATCCGCCTGCCAATGCAGGGAACACCGGTTCAAGCCCAAGCCCTGGTCCGGGAAGATCCCGTATGCCACGGAGCACCTAAGCCCGTGTGCCACAACTACTGAGCCCTCGTGCCACAACTACTGAAGCCCGCGTGCCTAGAGCCCGTGCTCTGCAACAAGACAAGCCACAGCGATGAGAAGCCCGTGCACCACACGAAGAGTAGCCCCCGCTCGCCGCAACTAGAGAACACCTGTGCACAGCAATGAAGACCAAACGCAGCCAAAAATAAATAAATTTTTTAAAAAAATAATCAATCAATCAATCAATTAATTAATTAATTAAAAATCAAGACTTGAATGTCTGCAAAGCACTTAGAACTCAACATGTCCAAAATTAAACTCATTTTATTCCCTCCAAACTTGCTTCTCCTCCAGAATTGTGTCTTCATAAATGGCTGTACCATTCACTTAGTCGTTCTAGATGTCTTGTTTCCCTTTACTCCCTGACCCTAATTAACCCCACAGCCCATTGAGTCTACCTACTACATGGCCTCGGAGTCCTTCCTCTTCTGTCCATCCTCACTGTCACCACCCTCATCTTAACCAACTTGGGCAGTCACCTGGACTCCTCTCTCAGTGTCTCTGATCTCATCTTTCTGGATGTTTACCTCCAATCTGATCCCCACTCCACAGCCAGAATCTTTCCAAAATGTCAACCAGATCCAGTCACTTACTTCTCATGAACGTAAATTGTCAGAGTTATAAAAATGATATTTTTGAAGAATATATTGATTGACACAAGAAAATGCCCACAACCTAATCCTTAAGTGAAAAAAAGCATGAATTTAAAACTCCTGTCAAATGTCTAATTTCCTTTATGTAAATGCATAGAAAAGTGACAGGAAAAATATTCCAAAATGTTAGGAGAAGTTATCTCAAACTGGTAGAATTATTGGTCACTTTTTGTGTTCTTCCTTATACTTTTAATAATTTAACAATTGTTTCTAATAATGAACTTGTGAATAAGTTAGGTTTTTTCCCTCCTTTGGTTGCAAGAGACAGAAACCCAAATCAAATTTGCTTTAACCAAAGGGAGGAGTTAATGAGAATCCTGTTCTATCTAAGAAACTAAATGACAAGAAAACAGCCCAGCCTCAGCAATTACTGGAACCAGTAATGCAAATGCTGCCTGTGTTCTTTCTCCATCTCAGTGGCTTTCCTCCGTACGTCTACTTTGCTACCTCCTTACTTTCCAGACCAGTTTTCCCTGGTCCAAGTAGGAGAAGGTGTGGTCCCTGAATGCCCCAGCTTCACATTCATAGTCCTGAGATTCTTAAGAAAGACTAGACCACCTGTTTCTAGATCCAAACCGGTTAAGGATTAGGAGTGTCCCAGCTCAGACAAGTGCACCAGTTACCTGCAGACAGGGGTAGAATCACGGCACACTAACATGGTGGCTTCCATGGTAATCATGTGGATGGTGTGTGTGTGTGTGTGTGTGTGTGTGTGTGTGTGTGGGGGGGGGGGGGATTGAAGAGAAGAATAGTAGGTGGTTGCTTCCAAAAGGAAAGAAGCTCTGTATTTACAAAACAGTAATCTTTTTTTTTTTAAATTTATTTTTGGCTGTGTTGGGTCTTTGTTGCTGCGTGCGGGCTTTCTCTAGTTGTGGCGAACAGGGGCTACTCTTCGTTGCGGTGTGCGGGCTTCGCATTGCGGTGGCTTCTGTGGTTGCAGAGCATGGGCTCTAGAGCACAGGTTCAGTAGTTGTGGCACACGGGCTCAGTAGTTGTGGCACACAGGCTTAGTTGCTCCGCGGCATATGGGATCTTCCTAGACCAGGGCTCGAACCCGTGTCCCCTGCATTGGCAGGCGGATTCTTAACCACTGTGCCACCAGGGAAGCCCACAAAACAGTAGTCTTTATACCAACGTGAAATTTTATTAAAATTAAGAAAAAGTATACAGTATGATATTTTTTACATCTCATAAATTGTTTTCAGTAACTTCTTAGTAAGTCATCACTTACAGATGAGTCAGCACTGACTCATCCCCTTTTCTTTCCAACAACTAAACTCATTCCTTACTAGCTTTCTCATAAATTCTTTCTACTGGTCATTTACCCATAAAATGTAGAGATTATCTGCTTCAAACCTGTCATTTCTGAGAGGATGAACTCAAGCCCAGAGGGGTGACATGACTTGCTAAGCTCCCCCACGGGGTTAGCAGAATGTCATCTTCAGCACCTTTCTTGTCCATTGCATTTCCTCTCTCCTTCCCAAACCACCCGCCTTCATAAGCCTCTCCACATCTCAGCTTGTGCTCCCAAGACTATTCAGAACAAAGTCTGAAGAGTACAACAAGCCTGATAGTCCCTTGGCATTGTTACTCTATTCAGCTGCATTTCCTAGACCTAGACACTCAGTGGGAAACCTTGAGTCTTTTCCTGCATAATTACTCTAACTCCCTGACATTCAATAGAGCATCGGTAGTGCAAAGGGCTTCCAGGGCTATGCTGGAGAGGATATAGGCCCATTCTGAGGGAGGGAAGCCTCATGCCTCTAAATGCTACAGATTGTAGATCTGGGAGTCCCAATACCTGAACACATCCAAACAATGAGATTGCTATAAAAGACTCCCCCACTCACCCACCCCCAGCTTCATTATGTATTCATTTTTAAAAAGCACACCACTGTATTAGTCGAAGAAGGCAGGACGTGCTTCAAGTATGGACTACCAGGCCTGGGTTGACTGGTTGGCCATATCACATGGCCTAGTTCATCTTATAAAGACAGGATGGTAAGAACAATAATGGTCAGCAAGAAGAAAATTACTTAGTGTGGCAGGCAGCACCTAAAACGGTTCCCAGTGGTCATGTCCTTGTGAATCTTCTCTCCCTGAGTATGGGCTGGACCTAGTGACTCCCTTCTAACAAATAGGGTGTGGCAAAAGTGATTAGGTTACAAAAGACTGTGACTTTCTCCCTTTCTCTCTCTCTCTCTCTCTCTCATGTTTGGAGCCCTTGGTTCAGGGGAAGCAAGCTGCCATTTTGTGAGCTGTTCTGTGGAGAGGTCCACATGGCAAGAAACTGATGTCTCTGGCTCATGGTTATTGAAGACCTGAGGTCGGCCAACGACCAGGGGTAAGCTTGGAAACAGACCCTCCCACCCCCAGTTGAACATTAAGGTGACTGCAGCCCTACAGGAAACCTTGATTGCAGTCTTGCAAGAAAGCCTGAGCCAGAGGACCCAGCTAAGCCATGCCCAGATTCCTGATCTTCAGGAACTGTGAGATAAAACTGTTTTGTCATTTAAAGCTACTATTTGGCAGGAATTCCCTGGCTGTCCAGTGGTTAGGACTCCACGCTTCCACTGCAGCGGGCATGGGTTCGATCCCTGGTCGGGGAACTAAGATCCCACATGCCATGCGGCGTGGCCAAAAAAAGAAAAAAAAAAAAAGCGGGACCCTGAAGAATTCAGGGTACACACACTTACATACCCTCCCCAACCTCTCTTGACTAAAGACCCTCCGGCTGGGAAGGAGAGTCAGCGGAGAGCAGGGATGGGCTGGAGTATCCTGTTCCCTACCCCTACCATTGAGTTCCCTGAGTGTGAGCAGAGGAAGGTTAGGACGCCACTCCGCCACAACCCACAGCATTGATTTGGGGAATCTGAGAGTAGAGGAGTCCTATGTCTCATCCCCATCTGTAACTGAGGGAAGAGACATGTTTCATAGACCTCTCCCCACGCCCCACCCAGGGGGTGGAAGAGTAGACGGTTGGGTGGGCCAGGTGGAATGAGAGGCCTGAGGAACGACAAAAGGATAATTTGGGCCGTGGAGCAACTAAGCCCTGTGCGCCACAACTACCGAGCCTGCACCCTAGAGCCTGCGAGCCACAACTACTGAGCCCATGTGCTGCAACTACTGAAACCCACGCACCTAGAGCCCGTGCTCTGCAACAAGAGTAGCCACGGCAATGAGAAGCATGCGCTCACTACAACTAGAGAAAGCCTGTGCACAGCAACGAAGACCCAACACAGCCAAAAATAAATAATAAAAAAATAAATACATTTATTGAAAATAAAAAGGATAATTTGGGAGCATTGCAGGCATGCCCCTCGGCTCTTGCTTAATGGAAGAGCATCGTAATGGGTCTCAGAAATGGAAGATGGTGGCTCTGGCTGGAGAGCTGAATAATGAGTGTTCTGAGAGGTCAGTTTGCCGTGGGTCAGGTGCGTGGCCCATGGACGTGGACATGTACATGGTCACAGTAAAGTGGAACTTCCTGATTATAAACAATGGAAGATAGAAGGGACCCCATTAGACACTGTCCAGGAGAAGCTGGGCCCACGAGGGCTAAGGGATCTGTGGGACCACAGTGAAGCTTGGAGATACAAGGTGACTTTGGAAACGATGTTTTCTTTGTTGGTGCGTTATTAAAAGAATTCAAATGGGGATTTGCTGCATTTGTGGTAGCTGTAGGGGCTGAATATTCCCTAAAAAGAAGATAGGGAGCATGACCGAAGATAATACCTTGGAAGTAAGTATCTTAGTTGCTTCTTAACTCTCTCATAAAAATAAGATTTCTTCTCTGTAAAAAAACAAAAAAGAAAGAAATGGAAGATGGTGGGACTTCCTTGTTTATGGCACATCACCTGTTACTCTCGTTTCTTCTCCCCCAGATGAAATGCTAAGCACCGTGGTGAGATCACAGCAGCCAGTCTACATGCTACCACTTCATCTCCTTTGTTCCAGCCATTCAGTCCCATCAACCAGCAAACAGATGTCCTCAATCACAACTTTCTAAATCTTAATTCCAAACAAATCTCCTCTTCCTGAGATTTGAATTTTAGTTCAAATTGCAATGGCCTTTTTAGGTTTATTTTTCTATTATAAACAAACTCCTATATTTTTGAAGTTAGACAATTTGAAAGGTGCCTCTCGATAAACAAGCCAACAAATAGACCACCGTTAAGAAGAAACTTTTCTCATGAGGAACAAGGAGGAGATGTCTGTGGCAACTGGAATGGGATTGTCATAGCCCCCAGGAGTTACGGTTGAGGAAGGAAACACATCTTAGAATAGTAGGTGTATCTTTGACATAGCTGTAAGCTATGCTGTGGTTTTACTAACATGATAGGTGAAATACAATTCAATTGTATAAGGCCCCCAAACAAAGATTTATTTATATTTAGCTTTGCCTTTGAAACCGCCCACTGGTCTGGCCTTTGTAAAAGGCAGACCTAACCTATTCGTTTTCCACTTCCCCTCCTCAATCCTTATTGAGACAAATAAATAAAAATAAAACTGGTAAGCCAGATCCAAAGGCTGGATGTAGCTGTGATTTAGACTTGGCCTTTGGAAGAGACATTAGGATTTTAAGGTCAGGAGGCATCAGTTAGTACCATGAGGCAAATGTACTAAGAGGAGGCTAATGGGGTAAAGGAGCTAATGACGCTTCCAAGGGTACATGCCGTTCACTCCAGGATGGGCATCTACAGGGGGAGGAGATGGCTAATTTTAGCTGAAACTTTCTTCATTTATGTTATAAGCCTTCCTTTTTTAAATTTTAAAAGCATGTATTTATAATCAAGTATTAACTTCGCCCAAGGAACTAAAAATAGTAGGGGAACCAAGAAAGTAAACATATGTCAAGGCCATCTTTATTAAGAAACTCTTTGGGAGACCAAAATTGCTTTCCAATGGCTCATCTCAAATTCAATGTCTTATTTAACCTCAGCTTCTGCAGCTTAATTTTCCTGCCACTGGAGTCTTCTGTTTCCTTAGTGAGTAGCCATGCTAGAGTTCCTTGGGAGCAGTCACTCAAGAAACGGTCCTCAAAGGCAGAGGAAAGAAGGATGTCAGAGACTATGTGAATGTTATGTCAACGGGAGAAATAAATGGAGACATGAGCTGCTTTATTCATCAGCTCACACTCAACCTGAGTCCCAGAATCGATCTTACAGAAACACTCTGCATGCAGGTGTTTGTACAAAGGGGTTTATTGCAGCACTGTTGGAATAGTGAACATTTAGGAATAAGTTAGATGTCCATCATTACAGAACTGATTAAATTGTTTGCCCATACCGTGAAATATTTTGCAGCCATTAAAAAGAATGAGATAGAGGTAAATGCACTGATAGGGGGAGAGTCCCAAGATATATTATTATGTGGAAAAAGCAACTTGCAGAACAAGGTGTACAGCATAACCTGTTTGCATTAAAAATCTGTATAATGTATGTCCATGTATTACACGTAAATGCATAGAATAGGGACAGAAGGATGGCTGCCAAACCACAGTCCTGGCTAATTTGGGGGAGGGATGTGAAAATGGGAGTGAGGATGAAAGTTGACTTTTATATTTTGCTCTCTGGAATTGATTCTTGTTTGAATCTTTTAGCATAAGAATGTGTTCATGATACTTGCGCAATTTTCAAAAGATAGTTTGATGCATGTAATCTCCTCAAAACAAGAAGTAATGAATTCATTGAACCCCTTTGGCATCTGACCTCGTCCCACCCACACCCGCCTTCAAGAGCTAAAAAACAAGAGAGATGATTTCTGTGACAGCTTCTCAGACTCAGCTCAGGTCACTTAAGTGGCTTGAGTTTTTTTTGTCCTGCCCTCACAGTTGGAGGGGTCTCTCCCCATCTTTTGAGAGCACATCAACTTTCTTCTCTTCCCGACTGCTGCATGAAACTGCTTGTTTTTCTCAGCCAGACTGCTCCTGGCCCTGGTGTCCACTGATGACTTAACTCTTCCTGTTTAAAATCTCCAGCCTGTAAAATGGGTGTAGGGTCAGCTTTCACTAAAGTACTTATTTGGGTGAGGGAAGCTGACGGAGGGTTCAGAGCTCTACTGGCAGTTAACAATTCCTCTTGATTACTGGCTTGGTTGGTTTACCTCAGAAAGAGGGAAGTCCTTTGTATCTAAATATACACCAGACTCCACTCTGGAGCGGTTTGAGCCTGGGAAACTCTTCTTCCTCTGTGTTTCAATTACCTATTTCTCAAGAATGGATGGCTCATCTCTGCTCCACATGGCATCAGCTGGGACAGCTTCACTGGAGGGCAGGATTCACTTTCAAGATGCCTCACTCACATGGCTGGCAAACTGTGCTGTTAACTGGGAGCTCAGCCAGGGGTGTGGGCCAGGGGCCTCTGTTCCTTTCTAGGTGGGCCTCTAAACAGAATGTTTGGATTTCCTCACAGTATGGTGGCGGAGTCCAAGAACTATCATCCTCAGAGAACAAAGCAGATGTACATATTTATAATCTACCCTCAAAAGTTACATAAGCTCACTTCCCCCATCCCCTATTGGTTGAGGCAGTCTCAAGTTCTACTCAGGTTCAAGAGGAGGAGATACAAACTCCATCTCTTGACTGGGGGCAAATGTAGGCCATCTATTGACCACACCTTGGTTTTGAGAGGTGGCAGAGACAGAACTGATGACTGGATCTGAAGTAAAATATAATAGCAGTTAAACAATGCAACGACAGAGAAACTGATCTTCTCAGATCTTCCCCAATCAGATCTGTAGTTTGGTTGATAGAAAATTTCTAATTACCACAAATGCAAATGCAAAAAGAATAATAATTAAAAAACAAAAACAAAACCTACTTAATCAGGCAACTCTTCCAGAAAAACACCCAATTTCAATGTCAAATGTAGGATTATTTATTACTTTTTAAGTTTTGACTTATCTAGACCTCCCTTTCATAAGAGAAGGAAATAGAGTTAATTACATCCCACTATTTTATTTATTAATTAAGTGGGTCAAGGTAAAAGTTTACCGGGATTTTGAGTTAAAGAAGATGTAGTCATTATTAAGATTATTAGGAACATTGCTAAGTCACCTATTAAGATAATTTCTTGCATTCTTATCTCATTTTGGTGGGAAGAAATAATCCAGTTGGAGTAATCATTTCTATTTTGAGTAGATTAAATTTTGGTAAAATTAGTGTTTTGTATCTAAACCCTGTTGCTGATTCACATGGTAAATATACTCTATTCAGAAGAGCTTTTTCAGTTGATCTGGAATACTTTCTGAATTTCGTTGTGAACTTTGCACAAGTCTAGAAAGGAAAAGAGGTGGAGTCTATTTCCCCCCGTATTGCATCTGGGCTTGCCTTTGATCAACAGAATGTGACAGAAGTGATATTGTACAACGACTGAGCTTTGTAGCTTCTCTTCCTCCTGGAACTCAGACACCATGTGACGAAGGCTGGGCCAGCCTGCTGGAGACCTAAAGCCAGTACCAATTTCCACGTATGTGAGTGAGGCTGTGTTAAAGCAACCAGCCCACGTCAAGCTGCAGACGTGTGACTCCAGCCACAGGCGAAACCCCATGGGAGAGCAGCAGAAGAGCCCAGCTGAGGCCAGCCCAAATTGCTCACCCTCAGAAAAATGAGCAAATAGTTGCTGTTTTAAGCCACTATTTGGGGGACATGTTTTGTTAAACAGCAATAAGTAACTCATACAAATGCTTTTCTGAGGAGTTATGGATAAAGAAAAAAGATAATGTAAAATACTGAAAGATAGGTCAGCTTTTGTTTATTAATTTGTTCATTCACATACTCCATTTCCGTGTAGAAAGGATTCAAGTCGGCTGTGCTGGGCCAACCTAAGGTGATCTGCAGTGATCCCTGTATTCTGGTGTTCATACATTTATATAATCCTGTTCTCTTGAGTGTGGGCTGAAACTAATGACTGTCTCTAATCAGTGGAATATGGCAACAGTGAAGGGATGTCACTCCCATGACAATGTTACATTCTATAAAACTCCATTATGCTGACAGATTCACACTAAGGATTCTCCTTTTTGGCTCGATGAAGAAGCAGCCATGTTGAAGAAGCCCATTCAGCAAGAAACCGCATGCAGCCTCTAAGAGCCGAGGGTGGCCTTCAGCCAACAGCCAACAAGAAACAGAAGCCCTCAGTTCTACAGCCTCCAGGAAATGAATTCTGCCAATAACCTGAGCAAACTTGGAAGCCAGTTCTTTCCCAGTTGAGTCTCCAGATGAGAATGCAGCTCAGCTGACATCTTGATTGCATCCTTGTGAGTCCCAGAGCAGAGAATCCAGCTAAGCTGTGCCTGATGCCTGCCCCACAGATATTGTAAGATAATAAATATCTCCTGTTTGTTCCATAGCACAGAAAGCTAATATAGCCACTCAGGAAGCTTCAGCATTCAGTCCTTTGACAGGAAAGCAACCTTTGTTCCTAGAAGGAAAATTCGTGGTTTGTTAAAAGAGGGAGACATTCTACAGATGAAGAAGCTCAGTTCTTTCTCATCACACCATGATTTATTTAGAATCTTGGACAAGAGGGCATTTATTTTCATGGTGGACTCAGGGAACCGAGGATAATTTATTCAGAGAAGGTGGGGCAGAGAACATATTAAATTTGTATACATGTGTAAGGGGCTGTTTTCTAGGTAACAGTGAGTAAGCTATTCAATTTCCACTGAGCTGAGAAAAAGAGAGGGGTGTTTAGTGCACCCAGAGGATAGAGGATTATACCTAAACCTCAAGTAAATTCCAAGAAGATTGCTTTGGCCTAAAACGTCCAGTCACAGTAGAGATCTTTACTAATAAGTCAGGAGATGCCTTATCTCCACGTCAACAGCTTTTCATATCTGGCCTCATATAGACTAATAGTTAAGGATTTAACATAGAAGTTTAGAAGACTTCCTGATGATCACGGTGGAAAGATACTAAACTACCTGGTATAATAAAACCATGAAATCTTGCCTTTCTAGATTTCCAGGAAAAATGAGTCGGCAGTTGGAAAAATTTCAGGATTGTGAATTGTTTAATCTCTTGAACGCTCCTTAAACTATATAATTCTAGAATTTGTGTGATAGACTGTTATATAAACAAACAGCTAAAATTGTTTTTATAGCCTATCTAGTCTGTGTATTTCTTTGATGTTTATGTTATTTGTTTTCTCACTATAATCTTCAATGAAGGTAAACAACAATGCTTTGTTCTACATTTGTTTAAAATTTTAAATCCTTCTCCAAATTTATTGGTGAAAAAAATATGAGTTTATGTTTTATTATGCCAAAAGTATGTTCGTTTTTCATCACCAACGAGCGATGTTCAAAACATTTTAACTTAAAAACTAAAAAGTACCTATTACAAAATGCACATTTTAAAAAATCCAAATTTTTTTCTCAATAATATATAGTATCTTGGAACATGCTTCTAGCCAGACCTAATTCAAAGATGCCTAATTTTTGTTAATAACAGATTCATTGGAATATAATCTACATACAACACAATTTACCCTTTTAAAGTGTATAATTCAGTGGTTTTTAGTATCTTCACAGAATTGTGCAGCCGGCACCACAACTAGTTTTAGAACATTCTCACCACCCCGAAAAGAAACTTTGGACAAATTTAACAGTCATTCCCCATGCCCTCCAACCTCGCCAGCCCTGGGCAATCACTAATCCGCTCTCTGCTTCTATAGGTTTGCTTGTTTTAGACATTTCATATAAAGAGAACTGCGCAGTGTGTGATCTTTTGTGACTGGCTTCTCCAGTTAGCATAATGTCTTCAAAGTCTATACATGCTGCAGCATGTGTCGGTACTCCATTCCTTTTTGTTGCCTAACATTTCATGATGTAGATATACCACATTTTATTTATCCATTCATCAGCAGATGGGTAGTTGGGTTGTTTCCACTTTTTCATTATTATGAATAATGGTGCTATGAATATTCATGTACAGGTTTTTGTGTAAAATATATTTTCCATTTTTCTTGGGCATATAAGTAGACACGGAATTGCTGGGTCATATGGTAACTCTCTGTTAAAACCTATGCCAAATGGTTTTCTTTTTTTTTTTTTTTTAATTAATTTATTTATTTTGGCTGTGTTGGGTCTTCGTTTCTGTGCGAGGGCTTTCTCTAGTTGCAGCGAGTGGGGGCCACTCTTCATCGCGGTGCGCGGGCCTCTCACTGTCGCGGCCTCTCTCGTTGCGGAGCACAGGCTCCAGACGCGCAGGCTCAGTAGTTGTGGCTCACGGGCCTACTTGCTCCGCGTCATGTGGGATCTTCCCAGACCAGGGCTCGAACCCGTGTCCCCTGCATTGGCAGGCAGATTCTCAACCACTGCGCCACCAGGGAAGCCCGCCAAATGGTTTTCTGAAGTGGTGCATTATATTACCTTCTAACAAGTATTATGAGGGTTCCAGTTTCTCCACATCACAATATTTGTTAATATCTGTCTTTTTATTATAGCATTTCCAGTGGGTGTGCAGTGATATCTCATTGTGGCTTTGATTTGCTCTTCCCTAATGATATTGAGCATCTTTTCATTGGCTTATTGGCTACTCTTGTATCTTCTTTGGTAAAAAGTCTATTTATATACTTTGCCTATTTTATTTATTTATTTTTGGCTGCGTTGGGTCTTTGTTGCTGCACGTGGGCTTTCTCTAGTTGCGTCAAGTAGGGGCTACTATTTGTTGCGGCGTGCGGGCTTCTCCTTGCAATGGCTTCTCTTGTTGCAGAGCACAGGCTCTAGGCAAGCGCGGGCTCAATAGTTGTGGCGCATGAGCTTAGTTGCTCTGCGGCATGTGGGATCTTCCCGGACCAGGCATCAAACCCATGACCCCTGCATTGGCAGGCGATTCTTAACCACTGCACCACCAGGGAAGTCCCACTTTGCCTATTTTAAATTGGATTATTCTATGTTAAATTGGATTACTTTTTGTTATTGAGTTGTAAGCGTTCTTTATATATTCTAGATATAAGTCCTTATCAGATATATGATTTATAAAATGTTTTTTCCCATTACATGGGTTGGCTGTTCATTTTCTTGATGGTGTCTTTTGAAGCACATTTTCTTAATGGGGTTCTTTTAACAATGTTCAATTTATCTCTCTTTTGTTTTATCATTTGGGTTTTTGCTTATATCTAAGAAACCATTGCCCAATCCAAGATCATGAAGATTTATGCCAATTTTCATCTAAATATTTTATATGTTTAGCTATACACTTAGATCTTTGACCCATTTTGAGTTAATTTTTGTATCTGGTATAAGGTAGGGGTTCAACTTCATTTTTTTTGTATGTGGATAAACAATTGTTTCTGTACCATTTGTTTGTTTGTTTATTTATTTTGGCTGCACTGCATCTTAGTTGCAGCAAGTGGGATCTTTGTTGTGGCATGCAGGATCTTTAGCTGCAGCATGCAGGATCTTTTAGTTGCAGCATGCAGACTCTCAGTTGTGACACGCATGCAGGTTCTAGTTGCCCGACCAGGGACTGAACCCCGGCCCCTGCATTGGGAACATGGAGTCTTACCCACTGGACCACCAGGGAAGTCCCTGTACCATTTGTTTTGAAAAGACTATTCTTTCCCCATTGAATTGTTTTGGCACCCTTGTTGAAAATCAATTGACCACAAAGTGAGAGTGTATTTCTAGTAACTTTGTGTACGTGTGGTCTTATTTTTTTTTAATTTTTGTTTTATATTAGAATAGTTGATTTACAATGTTGTGTGTACATGTGGTCTTAAAGTCTATTTTGTCTGATATTAGTATAGTCACTCTAGCTTGATTATGGTTGCTGTTTGCATGGTATATATTTTACCACCCTTTATTTTTTTCAACCTACTTGCATCAATGACATAAATTACTACAAGTTCAGTGGCTTAAAACAATACACATTTATTATTTCAGAGTTTCCATTGGTCAGGAGTTTGGCATAGCTTAACTGGATTCTTTGCTCAGAGTCTCACAAGGTTGTGATCAAAGTGTTGGCTGGGCTACATTCTCATCTTGAGATTGGGGTCTTCTTCCAAGCTCATTCATGTTGTTGGAATAATTCAGTTGCTGTAGTTCTAAGACTGAGACCATCAACTCTTAGTGGTTTCCGCTCTCCGTAGGCAGTTCACAACATAGCTGTCTTCCTCAAGAGAGAGTGTCTTGAGAGCGAGCAAGAGAATGTCTCAGCTGACTCAAGTCTCTCTAATTAGGGAAGGGATGGATCCACTTTCGAGGGAAAGTGATTACGCCACCTGATTACGTAGGCCCACCCAGGATAATCTCTCCTTTGATTAACTCAAAGTGAATTTATTAAGGACCTTGATTACATCTGCAACATTCCCTCCCTTTTGCCATATTCTAGTGGTTAGAAGTAAGTCACAAAGTCTGTTCACACTCAAGGAGAGGGGATTACACAAAAGTGTAGATACTAGGGCAGCAAGAATTATGAGGGCTGTATTAGAATTATGCCCATGACAGATGGGGACATGGGGAGGAGCACAAATTCTCTGTGTATGTTCAGTGGTAGAGGTTCAGACTCTTTCATGAGGTTGCAATTAAGATGTTAACTAAAGGTTTGACTGGGGCTGGGATCCACTTCCAAGATGGCTGACTCACATGGCTGTTGGGCAGGAGGCCTCAGTTCCTTCCCAACTAGACCTCTTCATAAGGCTGCTTGAATGTCTTCATGATATGGCAGCTGGCTTCCCTCGGAGTGAACGATCTAAGAGAGAGCAAAGGAGAACAAGGAAGAAGATGCAAAGACTTTTATGTCCTAGTCTAAGAAGTCACACACAGTCCTGCCTGCCACATTGAATTCATTTGAAGAGAGTCACTAAGTCTGGCCCACACTCAAGGGGAGGGGAATTAGGCTTCACCTAATTTGTTGACATATTTTAAAATCACCAGGGGGAGGGGAGAACAACTGGGTGAACAGGGTCAGGGCTAGAAGGAAGATTTTCACTATAGCTATCTTTATACTCTTTAAACTTATGTATTTGACTATATTAATCAAATAATTATATTTCTTTTAAAAAGAAACATTTTAAGCTATTTGGGAAAGAACTGGGAGAGAAATAAAAGAAAAAAAAATGAGTTGAACAGGATGTTAATGAGAGAAATTGGTTGAAGTGAAATTGACCTTTGCCCAAAAAGATAGGAAACAGGGAGGGTCTACTTTGTGCTCACCCTTCCCCCTTCTCCCCACCCCAGGAGATTTAGCTTCTCACTTTCCCGGGCACAGGGTGATGGTGATGGTGCACGGCCAGTATGCGTTCTGGATAATGGGTTTGTGGAACAGGAAGAACTCTGTAGCCAAAAATGTTCTATACGATGGTTTTACCGTGGGCGTTTATCGCTTCTTATAGCTTAAGTCCTGTTACATTCCTCCTATCTAAATCATTCTGTAGCCACAGCCTGTGATCACTATTGACTTTAAATAATATCGGATGGCATACAATGCTATTTCTGTATAATGTTTTACTTATAATCTCCACTCTTCTGGCCCTACAAACCCCCCCTCTCAGGTTGGACATCTATTCTTTAACATAACTTGCTCAAACTGTCAAGCACGCCAAGAGGATTTAACCGAGTAATTAAACTGAAAGAGATTTAATGTGTACAAAGACGTGGCACGAAACCCAACAGGTTTATTGTCTCTATAAAAAGTTCGTTAAGGTCGACTGTACTGACGTGTGCAGTATTAACTGTACTCACTGCGCCCTGGTCGGGAAAGAGGAACAAAGTTTTACAAACAAAACTATTCAGTTTGTTCTAACCTCTCTTTTCATACCGTAATACACCCAGAAAAACTAAAAGTCCGCTTGCAGGCCATTTAAACGCTGTTGCTCCTTCTGAAGGGTCTGGGAATGTGGGCAGAGCGCGCGCCCTCTCCCCGCCCCATCAGCGGTGAGCAAAGTCCTTCCAGTGACTCGTGGGGACCCCGGATTCCAAGCCGGGTCTCTGCAGCCCCGAGCGAGGCCAACTCCGAGGACGGTGGTGTCTGGGGTGCTAAGGGGACAGCTCCAGACGGAGCAGGGTTCAACCTCGCGAGGCCAAGGCTGCCCGGATTCGCTGGGGCCTTGCCAGACTCTGGCCCCAGCCCCGGTTCTTTGGGGGACACAGGGGAAGGCGGACGGAGGAAGGACACGTCACGGGAGGGGGGCGGCGGGCCGGGAGGCGAAGGAACCCCAAGAAAAGGGCGAGCGCCGGGGGAGACCCGGGGGGCGGAGGGGGTTTCGTAGACAGCGAGACCCGACCCCCGGGTCCCAGCCCGCCGCTTCCGGCGCTCTCCCGGCCCGCCCCGCCGCGGCCGTGCCACATCCTCCAGTGACGTCAGCCGGCGCCGCCATATTGGAAAGGCGCCGCCGCCGCCGCCGCTTCCTCCTCCTCCTCCCCCGCCTCCGCCTCGGAGCTCCGGCAGCCCTTGGGCTGCGACCGCAGGAAGGAAGGAGCCCCTCGCCCGCCCTGACGCCCGGCCCGCCCGCTTCGCTCCGGCCCGTCTCCCCATGACTGCACCCGGCCCCGCTACCGACGGACGTCGCCCCAGCTCCCGGGTTTAACACGGAAGCGCGGGTCGGGGGCCGCGGAGGGAGGAAGAGGGAGACCCGGCAAGTCCCGCGTCCCTCTCGGCCCGGCGCGGCGCCTCGGCCGGAGCCATGACCTCGCTGACCCAGCGCAGCTCGGGGCTGGTGCAGCGGCGCACCGAGGCCTCCCGCAACGCCGCCGACAAGGAGCGGGCGGCTGGCGGCGGCGGCGGCAACGGCGAGGACGACGCGCAGAGCCGCCGCGACGAGCAGGACGAAGACGACAAGGGCGACTCAAAGGAAACGCGGCTGACCCTGATGGAGGAGGTGCTCCTTCTGGGCCTCAAGGACCGAGAGGTGCGGGCGCAGCGGTCAGGGCGGGGGCGGCCGGTGCGGGGCCCCGGCGCCAGGCGGGAGCCTGGCCACCGGCTCCGCGCGTCTGCCCTCCCAGCTCCCGAGCTCCGCGCCCGGGAGCGCCCAGCTGGTCTCGTGCTTCCAGATCCTCCCCGCCCTGATTGCTTGGATTTCCCTTTCTCCTTTCACAGTCACTTCTTTCATTTTGACTCCCCGGCGGTCTGTTGCTTCCTCGCTTTTTTCCGCGTGTTTAACCCGGGTAGACCCCAGGGTACAATTCCTACCTGGAGACTTGCAGGTTAGAGTGTACCCGAACTCATAGGTTCTGCAGGTTTTAGGACCTGGGAGATCAGGGGACCTAGGTCCACTCATTTGCTTTCTGGGTGATTAAAAAAAAAAACAACTTAAGGTGTACTGTTCGGAATTTTGAAAAAATTTCGGAGAAATGGTAATGGAGGCAAAAGTTGTTTTACTGATAAAAGTCCAACAAAAATCTCATGAAACCTGGAAATTGACTTTCTAGGTAAATTTGTTTTGCCTGAGAGATTTTTAGTATCGCGTTTACATTTTACCAGTTTACTATTCTTAAAAAAGTCTTGCAGTCTCAAGGAGGGGCATTTTCATGGGCGCGCTTGAAATGCTAGGTTTGTGATTTGATGAAAGGCCTCAGCGTTTCGATAGATACTTGTGTTCTGACTTTGAAACGATTGTTTTCACCCCAGTACCTTGTGAGATTGTTCACACATAGAGAAGTTGAGAAAAATGCTGCAGTGGACACCTGTACACTCACCTCCTAGGTTCTATAATTAACATTTTGCTATATTTGCTTCATCACGTGTTTGTCTCCAAAAATGATTATTTTTAGAGACCTGCCAGAGGGTCAGACAGATGAATGGATATTGTATAAATCGTGTGTGGTGAGGAGTCCCAGAAGCTTGTTTTATCTCCCTATGGAAACTACAGACGGCACATTTTGAGAGTCAGATACAAAAATATCTAAGTTTTTTTTTTTCAATAAAGTTTTCCCAATTCACAGAGGTGGGCAAAAAAAAACTAAGTCTTATTAAAACAACTTAGTCTTATTCACCAAAACTTATCAGATATACGTGAGTTTTATATGGATTGTTTGTGGACTCCTGATATTTAGTAATCTAATGAATTAAAATTTACCTTGATGGACACGTCTAGTGTATTTGCATTTTCTGGGTTTCCAGTTTGCTCAGGTTTTTCTGATGATTTCTTGAAAAAAGTTGATGTCCCTCTGGCTATGAAAGGGGCCCCAGTATCTGTGTTTTAATTACTGAGTTATGATGAAAGCAGTCTGTATGTGAAATTCCTTTTTGTTCTTTGGAAAAGCAAACTAGTTATATAGTGTCCTAGAAATGTGATTTTTAGTAAGTATTCTTAAAAAAAAAAAGAAAGCTTTTTTTAGGCTTCACCATTTAGAATCGTGGTAATAAACATTTTTCTTTTTTTTTTAAACATTTTTCTTTAAGTCTCTATCTTTTTCCTTTGGGACAAAGGTAACATAGAAAATACCAAAAAAAAAAAAAAAAAAAAAAGCAAAGTGAAGAAAAGTCATCCATATTTCTGAGTGAACATTTTGGTTTATAGTTTCTGAGACTTTTCTATGTGGATACATTCTGTGTGTAAAACTAAAACTTAAACGCTAAAACCAAAACTAGCTTTTGGACTTCTGAGTCACTCTAAATGAGAAATTATGGTGAGAAAGTACCTTTTTGTTTTTTTAAGTATGTGTTACTCTAAATGTTTACGCTGAAACATATTCACATGCTGTTTTTGTGTGACTGGTTTTCATGAAGATAATCTAAAAAATTTATTTGTTGAAGCTTAATGATACTTACAAAACCTAGAAAATTTAAAGTTCTTTGGTGGTACATAATTGAAACCATCTGTTGTGTTTGTGTCAGGAGTCACTATACTTTGCCGTGTCATGGCCGAGGTCCAGAATTACACTAGGTAATTCTCAGCAGTTCAGCAACCACATAGGGAAACTTTTTTTCCCTTTTGCAGGCAAGTGCATGGAGTTGAAGTGGCAGTGGGTGGGGTTGGGACTTTGCATTGCTTTAGACTTAGGTTTTAGGGATTAACCTGTATATTTTCCCCTGTCCTCACATCTTTACATAATAACTAACCCTGGCAACTCATCCATTCATTTCTTTCTCTTTAGGAGATTCCTTCCACCTCCCCCACCCCCCCTCCCCACCCCCGCCTGTTGCCTGTAGCTATGTCTTCAACTTGTATCACTCTTTTTAGGGGACAGGAATTACTCTCTTACATAGGTTCTAGGCATTTATGCTTTTAACTTACTAAGTTTATTATTTATTTATTTATTTAAAATTTACTTATTTATTTTTGGCTGTGTTGGGTCTTCGTTGCTGCGCGCGGGCTTTCTCTAGCTGCAGCGAGCGGGGGCTGCTCTTCGTTGCAGTGCGTGGGCTTCTCATTGCGGTGGCTTGTCTTGTTGCGGAGCACGGGCTCTAGGCGCGCGGGCTTCAGTAGCTGTGGAGCACAGGCTCAGTAGTTGTGGCTCGCGGGCTCTAGAGCGCAGGCTCAGGAGTTGAGGTGCACGGGCTTAGTTGCTCCGCGGCATGTGGGATCTTCCCGGACCAGGGCTCGAACCCGTGTCCCCTGCATTGGGAGGCGGATTCATAACCACTGCGCCACCAGGGAAGTCCCCTTACTAAGTTTAATATTAACAAATTGTAAACTTTACCTGTAATATATACAGCTTAATAAATTCACTGCTTTAACTTTTTATTATTTTAACTTAGTGTCCATCTTTGTTATATTTCTGGGTACTTTAAAGATATTTAAAAGCTAAATTCAAAGGTTAGGTTTGTCATTAATGATGGACACATTTTATATATATGTGAGCTAACCTTACTTGAAATCAGAACAAGAAGAATTTTAAAGAACTTGTGAGAGGTGAAATTAGTTTGACTTTTCAAAAATGCTGAGACTTATGGTTTGTTAAAAATGCTTTTTGTTGAATAATAAACCCACAGAAAAGTGCACGAGTGTGAAGAATTTTTGCAAATTGAACACACCTGTTGAACCAGCACCTAGATCAAGAAACAACATGACCAGCTCTCCAGAAGCCCTGCTTGATTTCCTTTTCCAGTCACTGCCTGGTCCTCAAGGGTTATTACCACTGGCTTGACTTTAGAATTCAGCATAGAATAATTTTGCCTATTTTTGTACTTTGATTTGTGTCTCTTGTAAAGCAAGGTTTGTGAGCTTCATCCATATTGTGTGAGGTTGTCATTTGTTCATTCTCATTGTATTATCAGCTTACTTTTAACACATTTACAATCTATAATATTAAAATTATTTTCACTCATATCCCGAACCCAGTATTCTCTCCCTCAGCCCTCTGCTGAACGGAAGGCTCAGCTTGCCTGCCGGTAAGCAGATGGTCCGGCTTCAGATTACCTATCAGGGATGACTCTAAAGTCACTGTGAGTTTCATTTCAGATTTTTTACCAATGATTTTCCTTTCTGTCTTACATTAAAACACCAATGCCTGGGCCCCTCTGGGGATTCCGATGCTCAGTCTGGGCAGAGGGCAAAGGTATTGAAGTAAGTTGTCAGAGATCACAGCAAGGATGGCAGATGGGTTTAAACTTGAATTCAACTTCCAAATAATTAGCAAGATTTCTGCTGTCTCCCCTGTAGTTGAGAGGAAGGGACAGCAAACAAGCGAGGTATTTTTTTCCTCCCAACTCTTTGATTTTTCCATAGGTGCCTCCAGTAGTTAGTGTTTTCAGAATGCCTCATTGAGAATTATGTGAAATAACTGGTGTCATATACTTTTAAATATCTTTATTCATGACAAATCTTAGTGCTTTAAAGTTGGATTTGATTACTTTAAACGGCCAGGTATAATTTAGAGTGTGCATGTGGAATAGCAGAGTGGAAAGAGGCGGTATAGTATAGTCCTGGTCTGAGGTGTATCCTTTGTTTTACATGTTATTTGATCTCTGAGCCTCAAAGCTCTCTAAAATGGAGAGAGACGTAGACCTCTCCTGTGGTTCTGATTGGACTGCTGCGGACATTTATTGTTTTACTCTCCACCTTGTCCTTTCTAGGTTTTGTCTTGTTTTTAGGGTGTTCCCATTGGATGTATTTCCAGGATGCACTGTTGAAGCATTTACCCTTTCCCTTTTGTGGTGCAGTCCGACCTAGACTTGTCCAACCAGACATTTTCCCCTGGGGCTTTGGATCTTGAGAACAGAACAGCAGGCTTGTGGGGTTTTTTGGAGACCTATCAGAGGAGTGTCAGTGTGTGGTCAGAGTGGTCTCTGACTTGGGTCCTTTAGCTTCTTTCTCCCTAGCCCTTTGGTGCTTGTCTTTCCCATCCCGATTTTCCAGACACCTTTCAATTTTGTAAGCTTTAGGAACCTTCCAGTAAAGTCCCTCTTTAAAGAAAGCCAGAGTCAATTATTAATGTTTTTAATGCTTGCAGATAAGAACCTTAATGTGATAATTTAACTCTGTATCTTGAAAAATAAGTAAGTGCTTGAGCTGGATAATACACACTTAGGGTAAAATAGTTAAGTTTAACTAAAATGATGGAACTGACTTTTGTGTGGCTTTTAAATTGGCTCCAAAGATTGATACCAGAGTGTTCCATTTTTGGAGTGAGTTTCCCAAGGTCGCTACTTTGAAATACAATACTTATCAAGGCGGATAACTTTGTTTTTTTTTTTTAAATTCTCCTTTCTATACATGCCGTAATACACACCATCTCTGGATATCAAATCTGTTAATGAGAAATTTATTTAACAAATATTCAGTATTTAAAGGTGTGCTAAGATTTCAGTAAATTAAAGTATAATAAAGACTTCAGAGTTTTGGAATTTTGTTATTCCTTTAATACAATTAATATGCTGTTCATATTTTTGAAAGATTTGAGTTTTCATTTATTTTTTTCAGGTGTATTTAAGAGTAAGTACACACATAAGAGATATACAGGAATCTCAAAAATTAGTTTTTGGAGGTCATTGAACCACTTGATTGTATCTTTTAAACAAGATTTTATGTTAGTGAAGTTACTTTTCAGTGCGTCAGGGTCCTTTCACAGTGTGGCCAAAACATTCACTGATTCATTTTATAAGTCATACTAATATTTGATATTTATTAATTTTAAACCATCTGAGCATTCCTGTATGGATCATTTGAGATTATCTTGTAGAATTTTACTTTGAAATTATTTTGATCAAATATTTGGAGAGTTTTTCTGATGTTTAAAGAGATAACCTATTACAGTAAGTGTCAGCTTACATGTAAATCTCAAAAGACCCTAAATGCATTATGCTTGTCCAGTTATGTTGTGTTAAACCTTTGGCCCAAGCAAACTTTCCCTACTTTGTATCAGCATACTTTTTCTGCTATTAATCAGAGTAAATTGTATCATTCAGAGTTGCTGTAGTCTTTGTTTATGGGATTTTATTTTCATGCTAGTTTCCTTTTGAAGCAGCACAAAGAGACTGCTGGTCCCCCGTTTCTTCCACTTAATAAGTGTAGTGACAAGTAACAAAGGCGGGAGCTTGGCTTCATTTTGGAATTGATGTTAGTGGCTTTAGGTTTCCCTGATCAAAGCTTGAAAGACTGCAACATGTTTCAAAAGTATTGTAGAGTGTTATAATGTAATTTAGTAAATCTTGGGGTTTTAATTTAGGTATTACAGGTAAGTATGTAAAATAGGCTGTTATTTTATTCATATTATCTCATCTTATTAGTTGTTTGGTAAACATCTGATCTGCAAGAATACAATTAATATTAAAGTACATTACATTGCCAGAAAGAATGCTTCTTGTAAATATATTTTTAAGCTGATGAAAAAGTTAAATTTTAAATGAAAAAAAGACCTTATTTTTAAACGTAATAAATTGTGTATAGTTTACATATTCCTTTAATAAGGGAAGTTCTTAAATTGGAGTCAAAGGATGGAGTTTAAAAGTCTGTAAAACGTTCTGCAGTTGTGTGTGTTGTATGTGTATATTTTTCTGGAGAAAGAGAACATAGCCTTCTTCAGATACTCAAAGCATTTAGTGAACCAGAAGGTTAAAAATTATCTAATAGAAAAAAAAAATTATCTAATAGAAACTGTTTCTTTGTTTTAGTTTAAGTTTTTTGTTTTGGCTGTGTTTTGTCTTTTTTTTCCTCTTGAAAATTGACTACAGAAAATTTCAGGTTTCAGGGCTGTGGTGGGTTGGATTTTCAGTTCTGTGAGATTTGAGATAGGAAGCCAGCATTTCTGTAGCCTGGTCGTTCTACCACATGTAGAATTCTAATACCTTCCATGCATTAATCAAATGTTTATTGAGCCAAGCCCTCGACGAGGTGCAAGCACTAGGAAGAAGTTCTCTATCTTCAAGCCCATTTCATTTTGTTCTGTGGGTCAAAACTCTTACAGTAAACTAAAAAACTAAATTGTGTTGCTGTCGTAGAATTTTCCCATGGTGAATATCTCAGCTTGGCATATAGCTACCATTCAGAAGATATTTACTAAGTAAATCATGTATTTTTCATTTAGGGTAGCGTCATACCCAAGGGAGGGAAAATTGTTTCTGGGGGTTGGTGGTGAAAAATTCTTACTTCTTCTATGTGTAGAGCATAGATACACATACCGTGTGCCATCTTACTAAAATTTTATGGGGGAGGGTGTGGTTATAGAAAAAAGCCTGAAAAAGCTTCTTTAGGGAGCAGTAATGGGAAAAAAAAGTTGAGAAACAGTGAAATAAATTAATATTGAAAATACTAAGTTTGTGCTGAGTTGAAGATTAGAAATCTTTTTCTCCAATAGGACTTTTTATTGTAATAGAATTTGACTTGTAGTTCAGTAGTAGGAGGAACAGTTTTAGTATACTGAACTGTAGGGAGTTGTGAGTTAAATTTTAAGAACAAAGTTATTCTTGTTGGTTGATAATGTGTAGGTAAACTCTTTGTTCCCTACTGTCTACCCTCTTCCCTGTGGAGGGACTGGAAATTAAAGGACTGCATATAAATTGCTAGTGGTTATTTTTACTCTGGTTTCATTTTCTAGTTCCAGTTTCTCAAATGCAACTGTTAAACAGTTTTATACTATGTTAACAAAATAAGCTCAGAAATAGCATTTTAAGAATTTAGCTTAAATTTCAGTCACTGAATTGAGCTTCTCATTTAATTTTTGTATCTATGCCCTGTTATATAAAATGGAAACAGATTTAGTTCAGTCCAACTTTTTTTTAAAAAATAAATTTATTTATTTATTTATGGCTGCATTGGGTCTTTGTTGCTGCATGTGGGCTTTCTCTAGCTGTGGCGAGTGGGGGCCACTCTTCGTTTCAGTGCACTGGCTCTAGGCGCGTGGGCTTCAGTAGTTGTGGCACTCAGGCTCAGTAGTTGTGGCTTGCGGGCTCTAGAGCGCAGGCTCAGTAGTTGTGGCGCACAGGTTTAATCGCTCTGCGGCATGTGGGATCTTCCTGGACCAGAGCTTGAACTCATGTCCCCTGCATTGGCAGGCGGATTCTCAACCACTGTGCCACCAGGGAAGCCCTAGTTCAGTCTAACTATTGAACACCTATGTGCCAGTGTCTTTGCTGGTGGTGAGGTTGCAAAGAAAAACTTCTTACCCTCAAGGAGCATCCAGTCTATATAGAAGACAGATTTGCAAATGATTCCAATAAAATAAGTTATTGACTTTAATGGAAGTACACGTTAATTGCAATAGGGACATAAGGGGGGTGCCTTGGATCAGGAATCAGAAGATTGCCATGTTTTTGATTTCCAGCCTTGCCCTTGAGTAGTTAGAAGAATTAGGATAAATGCTTTAAATTCTTAGACCCTCAGTTACCCCCTGGGCACAATGGGCCTACATTTGTGGGCTGTCCCATAACCTCTAAATTGTAGGGATCCAATGAATTGGCATATGTGCAAGTGCTTTAAAAACTGCAAGGTGTTGAACAAATGCAAATAGGTAATTACCTAGCCCAGAGAAGAATTAAGATTTATAGTGATCTTGACAAGTATTTAATATTTCCACTGTTTTTATTATTTCTTAACCCTCTTGTGCTTTGCTGGGCTTAGTGAACATTCTGTTCAAATGCAATTAGTTATCTGTGCTCGCTTATCTTTGTGTTTGTCCTGAACCTACAACCCGTTTTATTTTTTTGGTAATCCTTGGCATGCTGTACTGGGAAATCTGGAAACCTGAAGTACCACTTCTTATTCTTAGGCCAAGTCCAGAGTCTTCCTTGAACAATTCTTGTAAGATACTGCTGACTCTCCAGAGACATCAGAAGCCTCCAAACCTCCAAAATGATAAATGATTCTCATGACAAGTAAATAAAATAACACATGTAAAGTGCCTAGCATAGTTGGTGAAGAAGTATTAGGTTTCATCATGTCTTGGCTCTAAGTCGGAAAGCTTAAAAAGGTTCTTGACCTCTTCTAACCCCTCTGGTCACCAGTTCTTCCCACCTTTCGTTGTTCCCACCTCCCATTTTTGATGCCCCTTCTCCCATTTTTTAGGGGGAAGGGTCCTTCCTGCCTAAGTTCAAGGCCAGGATCTCTTGAAGGTCTTAGGGCTGGGTCCCCTCGAAGGCATTGGCCCACAACTCTTTCTTTTTAAATTTATCTTTATTGAAACATTTTCCCCATTTCCTCCATATCTTTTAATTTACTTTTCATTTCTCCTTCACTGTAGGTCCTTTGGCTACCAAAGTGCCTTCCCTGAGGAGGTTGAGAGTGGGGAAAGACGTGGGAATAACAATTTCCAAAATTGCACCAAATTATAAAATTGTACTTTGTGCAAGGTTTTGTTAAATGGGACTAGGAATGAAGTAAAGTAACAAGAAAAGTCTTAGTCTTCACAAGTTTATAATCTAGTAGTGGGGAGATAAGGCACTTGAGAATTAAAGTAACAGTGTAAAGTAGTACTGTCCTAAGTGCCAGTTGGGTAATAGAAGACAGTACATTTTTGGTTCAGAGGAAGTAGTGAATTAGGCTGAGGCTGTCCCGGAAAGTGTCAGAAGCAGTGGGGAGTTGGGCCGGACATTGCACTATTTACAGAAGAAGGGGCATTTCAGTTTAGGAGAGTAGGGGGAGCTAGGGCTTGGAACAGAACCTCCTGGGGAATTCTATTCACAAAGTACTTTGAAGCTGACTGGAAATTGGTTTTGGGATTAACTTCCATTTGATTGTCACAAATAGTCTTTTAAGATGGCGTCTATGAAATTCTAAATTAAAGTTAAAAAATTGTTTTAACATACGTTTTAGTGATCTTCAAAAATATTTCATATGTTTAGAAATTGTTTTTAAGTTTTGAACTTATAGTATTTTGTCCATCCATCCATCCATCCGTCTCTCGCTTGTCCTCAAATAGTTGAGGATCGTTTATGCTCTGGGCAGTGTCCCTAGTGCTGGGCTAGAAACTATTAAAATGGTTCCCTCGTACAGTCTCCGTAGTCTTAACTGTGACTGATAGGTCTAAAAGAATAAAAGGAAAGGTTTTTTTTCAACTTTTTTTATTGTGGTAAAATATACATAACGTTTACTGTTTCCGCCATTTTAAAGTGTACAACTCAGTGGTGTTAAGGACCTTCACATTGTTGTGAATGTTGCAACCATCATCACGATTCCTTTCCAAACTGCAACTCTTACCCATTAGCTAACTGCTCCTTTCCCCCTCCCCCTAGCCTCTGGTAACCCTCATTCCATTCTGCTTTCTCTCTCTGAATTTGACTCTTCTAGATACTTTGTTAAGTAGAATTGTACATCTGACCTTTTGTGTCTAACTATTTTACTTAGCATAAATGTTTTCAGGGTTCATTCAGGTTGTAGCATGTATCAGAATTTCATTCTTTTTTAAGGCTGAATAATATTCCATTATATGTATGTACCACAGTTTGTTCTATCCATTCAACTGTCATGGACATTTTGGTTGTTTCTGCTTTTAAGCTATTGTGAATAAGGCTGCTTTTGGAACATTGTTGTTTGAGTCCCTGCTTCAATTCTTTTGGAGATATACCTAGAAGTGGGATTGCTGGATCACATGGTAATTCTGTGTTTAATCTTCTTGAGGAACTACCATACTGTTTTCCACAGTAGCTGCACCATTTTACATTCCCAGCAGCAGTGCACAAGGATTGCAATTTCTCCACATCCTGGCTGTCACTTGCTGTTTTCTGTTTTTTTGGGTTTTTAAAAAAAATTTATTTATTTTTGGCTGTATTGGGTCTTCGTTGCTGCACGCGGGCTTTCTCTAGTTGCGGTGAGCGTGGGCTACTCTTCATTGCGGTGCACGTGCTTCTCATTGCGGTGGCTTCTCTTGTTGCGGAGCATGGGCTCTAGGTGCATGGGCTTTAGTAGTTGTGGCACATGGGCTCAGTAGTTGTGGCTCCTGGACTTAGTAGTTGTGGCACACGGGCTTAGTTGCTCTGCAGCATGTGGGATCTTCCTGGACCAGGGATCGAACCCGTGTCCCCTGCATTAGTAGGCAGACTCTTAACCACTGCACCACCAGGGAAGTCCCTTTTGCCCATTTTTTAATCAGTTTTTGTTGTTGTTGTTGAGTTTTAGAAGTTCTTTATATATTGAGATACTAATCTCTTATCAGATGCAGGCATACCTTGTCTTGTTTTATTGTACTTTATTAAGTGCTTCACAGATATTGCATTTTTTTTTAAATTGATAGTTTGTGGCAACCCTGTGTTGTCAGATGATTATAGTGTAAACATAACTTTTATATGCACAGAAAATTTGTGTGACTTGCTTTATTGTGATATTTGCTTTATTTCAGTGGTCTGGAACTGAACCCACAATATGTCTGAGGTATGCCTATATGTGATTTGCAAATATTTTCTCCCAGTCAGTGGGTTGCCTTTTTGCTTTGTTGATAGTGTCCTTTAATGATGAAGTGTAGTTTATTTTTTCTTTTTTTTTGCCTGTACTTTCGGTGTCATATTCAATAATTCATTTCTAAATTCAGTGTCATGAAGCTTTTCTGTTGTTTTCTTCTATAAGTTTTATAGTTTTAATTCTTAATTTGAGGTCTTTGATTGATTATGAGTTAGTTTTTGTGTAGGATACAAGGTAAGGGTCCAAATTCATTCTTTTACATGTGGATATCCAATTTTCTCAGCACCATTTGCTGAGAAGACTGTTCTTTCTTTATTGAATGGTCTTGGCCTCCTTGTCAAAATCATATGATCATACATGTGAGGGTTTATTTCTGGGCTCTCTAATCTATTCCATTGGCCTAATGTCTATCTTTATGCCAGTACAACATTGTTTTGATTACCATGGCTTTGTAATAAGTTTTTTTTAATTTTTATTTTTTTAATAAATTTATTTATTTTTGGCTGCATTGGGTCCTTGTTGCTGTGTGCGGGCTTTCTCTAGTTGGGGCGAGCGGGGGCTTCTCTTCATTGCGGTGCGCGGGCTTCTCATTGCGGTGGCTTCTCTTGTTGTGGAGCAGGGGCTCTAGGTGTGGGGGCTTCAGTAGTTGTGGCTTGTGGGCTCTAGAGCGCAGGCTCGGTAGTTGTGCACGGGTTCAGTTGCTCTGTGGCATGTGGGATCTTCCTGGACCAGGGCTCGAACCCGTGTCCTCTGCATTGGCAGGCAGATTCTTAACTACTGCGCCACCAGGGAAGTCCCTGTAATAAGTTTTGAAATCAGAAAGTGTGAATCCTCTAACTTTGTTCAAGCTGTAAATTTTTGAAAATGAAACTAGATATTAAAAGAATTATCTGTCTGCCTAAATAGTTAGAGGCCTTGAAAAGAGCTCAGAGGTCTCATTTAGACAGTCCCTTGTAGTCTGTTCACTCTCTTGTCTTTTTTGTCTGTCTGCAGATTTGTACTGGGTTGTAAGTGCCTTTAGGAAATGCAAAAGGAGAGGTCCAGTAACTTATTTATTGGGTTGGCCAAAAAGTTTGTTCAGGTTTTTCTGTAAAATGTTATAGAAAAACCTGAACGAATTTTTTGGCCAACCCAATATTTCTATCTAACCTTTATGCTTCAGTAGGCAGTTGCAAATTTGGTGTTCAGGAGATGTTCGGACTGGAAATGGAGATTTGGGAGTTGCATCTTTGCACTAAGATGTTCTGCATTCCTTGTCGGAGCCCATACGCTTGCAGCCACACAGTTGCTAGGTCAGACTCTACAGCCTTCTCTCTTTCACCATCCACATCTACTAGGTGACTCAGTCTACATTCTCTGAATTAACTGTTTGAATTTGTCTTCTCTCCATTCTTAGGGCCGCTGCCTTAGTTCAGGTCCTCATTATTCTCTGCAGTGACAATTTAAAATCTTCACCACTCCCTTAAAGTCTCTTGTTTTACTCCTTCCGTGCTCTGAGCCTAGAAATAGAGGATTCCCTCACCTGTCTTCCCCTGTCTACCTTTATCTGCAGCTCTTCTGCTCAGTTGCAGGGTAAGTGGCCTTCCTGTAGGCTGATCGCCTGCTCTCACCTCAGTATGCACTCTTCTTCGGGGTTCTTGCTCTTTCAACTCTTGTGTCTCCTTTTCGTGCATCCACCCATCTCCTCCAGTAACCACACACTACCGATTGAAGCTTTGTCGTGACTTTACTTTCCCCATTTCCTTTGTGGGTATGTTCTGATTATAAACTTTGTTATTAGAAACTCTGCCTTCAGTAGAATTGGTATTGAAGAGGGTTTGTGTTTTTGTATGTTTTTTTCACTGTTTGGTGGGGGAAGTAGCTCTTCTCTTACCTCCAGATTTCTTTGATCCCATTTTGGCGGATGCCTTTGCCTCATCTGTGGAACAGTGGCAGCCTTTTTCTATTCCCCTGCAATTCAGGGGAAATTAAAAAACATCTTAATAGCTGGTAAGAAAAGAGAATTCCTTTGAAGGGAGGAATTCCTTATGTGGGCTCTTATCTAGATTTCATGAGGAAGGGAAAAGTGACTCTGTCATCAGTGGTAGAGTGGGTAGGAGTGCTCGGTGCTGTGGGGACCGGGGCAAGTGAAGAAGACCTGAAGTTGGGGGGTGTCACTGAAGAAGGATGTTGGAAATGGAAGGGAACACTTTAGGGAGATAAGTTTTGAGCAGATTTTTTTTTTCTTTCTTTTTTAATTTTTATTTTTGTTGCGTTGGGTCTTCGTTGCTGTGTGCGGGCTTTCTCTAGTTGCGGCGAGCAGGGGCTACTCTTTGTAGCGGTGCGTGGGCTTCTCATTGTGGTGGCTTCTCTTGTTGTGGAGCACGGGCTCTAGGTAGTTGTGGCATGTGGGCTCAGTAGTCGTGGCTTACGGGCTCTAGAGCTCAGGCTCAGTAGTTGTGGTGCACGGGCTCAGTTGCTCCGTGGCATGTGGGATCTTCCCGGACCAGGGCTCGAACCCGTGTCCCCTGCATTGGCAGGCAGATTCTTAACCACTGCACCACCAGGGAAGCCCCACTGAGCAGAATTTTGAATGAGATGTGGCACCTGACTTGATAGGAAACTAGCATTCTAGATGGGATATATTATGAGAGGATATATATGTGAAAATAACTAGATGGGAAAGTTATCTTTCTAAAAATGTTATTATTTTACACAGCTGAAGAAGAAAATCTGAGTCGTCTAATAATGAGAACTGAGCTATGAGGGGGATTGTGCATAGACTAGGGAAAATAAAAAGTCATTCGTCCCTTAGGACCTTTACACATAAGTTGGCAATGATGTTGGAGGCAGTTGGAGGTCTTAAAGATAGCAGGAATAATGTAAACTGGATTTTTGGAACGGCATTTCTTTTAAGTGAAGAGAGGATTGGCAGATGGAAAAGCTAGAGGCAGGAAGGTTTGTAGTAGGCTTGAAGTTACTAGAATTTGTGAAATTTGGTGCCTGGATCTTGGATGAAGAGGGAACAGGACAGATCAGAAAGATAATTATTATAGAAGAATTATTTGGATTTAATTACCATTAAAGCTTAGAGAGGAGAAAAGATAATTGGTTTGAGTTTAAAGAACCAATAGGTAGTAATATTGTCTTAATTATTTTCTTATACAAGTCTATGCTCATTGTTGAAAAAGATTTAGAAAATATAGATTACGAAAGAGAAAAATAAAATCCATAATTCAACTTTTGTTCCTTCAACAAGCATTTATGGAGTGTCTCCTATATAGTAGGCACCGTACTAAGGAAGACAGAGACATATATAAACACATACAGATAGGTACATATATGTGTAAATTATACACCGTGATAGTTACTGTGAAAGAAAATCAGAGGATGCTGTATGAGAGTGGGTGTTGAGGGGAGGGCACAGGGAAGAACTTTCCAAGGAAATAATATTTAGGCTGAGACCCAAAGAATGGATAGCTGCCAAATCCAGTGAAGACAGACTAGTATGTTTCAAGGCCCTGAGGTGATAAAGAGCTTGGTTTGGCTTGAGGAACTGAAAGATGGTTCAAGGCAGGAGTGGAGCGATAGGGAGAAAGACCTGAGATGATGATAGAGTGCCAGAACATAGAGTCCTTACACATCAGGTTAAGGATTTTGTGTATTATGCTGAGAGCAATTGGGGAACCATTGACGGATTCGGGGAGTGGTATACCCAATCTTTATTTTAAAGAAAAGTTCTGTGTGGAGAACGGATTGAACAAAGGCAAGAAGTGGAAGTTGGGTGGTAATATTTTGGTATTACATTATTCTTCCAGTCCTATTTTAAACAAGTTTACCTATGTTTATTTTTTTACTAAACAAAAGAAATCTCATTCCAGTACTGTTTTGTAACCCCTTTTCTGTTAATGATGCATAGTGACCACCTTCCCGTGTTAGTAAATAGGATCTTTCCAGTGAGAAATAAGGTGCTCCATTATTTGCCGTGACTGCATGATAGAACATATTATTTGATGTACCCTAATTTGTAGGGGTGTATTATAAATATGGTCATGCTGTGGACCTTCATCCTTTATTTATTTTTCTCTCTAATGGCCTGGAAATCACATTATTACTTTTTTTAGGCCTTCGTGTTTGTATTTGCAGATTCTTCTATATAGGGTCTCCCTTTTTCCACCTGGCAGCCATTTCTTACCCATCTCTTGATGCCCAGCTGAAGCTCTTTTTGCCTTATTCTAATCCCCAAGGCACCGTTTGTTGCTGTCATATGCCTTTTCCTTATCGTTGTGTACACCTAGCACAATGTCTAGAATGCTGTAGTTGTTTATACATGTGTGTTAGTCTGCTGGGGTTGCCATAACAAAATACCAACAGAATTAGTTTAAACAGCAGAAATTCCTTTTCTCACGGTCCTGGAGGCTAGATGCTTCCATGGTTGGGTTCTGGTGAGGTTCCTCTTGCTGTGTCTTCACGTGGCAGAGAGAGACAGCAAAATCTCTTGTATCTTATCCTATAAGAGCACTAATCTCATCTTGGGACCCCACCTCCATGACCTCATCTCAACCTAATTATGTGCCGAGGCATTGTTTCCATATACCATCATATGAGAGTTAGGGCTTCAACATGTGAATTTGGGAGGGGGGGGTTCCTCTTCCGTTCATAGCATGTTTTTTGTAGGAAGGAATGAATGGATGTCATTTTATTCCTATCAGTATTATGATATTTATCACATTGAATTATAATGATTATTTTTTTCTTTTCATTTTGTGCCTTGTATCTTGGTCATCTTTATCACTTCTGCTTAGCAGTATCTTGGTATTCAATAGGTGTTTATTGAATTAAAATTATATTTTTGTTATTTCAAGAATTTGAAAATTATTTTTTTACTTTATGTACTTTTAAACTTTATGTAACTTAGTGCCTTTGCCTACCAAATGGGATTGTTTTTTTGTTAGGAAAAACAGAGGCAGAGGCCAACATCTAATAAATAAATTGTGTTATGGTGACTTGATAGAAAACTTAAATGCTTTTATTATTCTATATGCTTTCCAAAATGTACTCAGCTTAAAATACTGACAGTGTAATGTAGAGGTGAAAGTACTGTGTCTAGAGTCACATGAGGCTTGAGGTATAACTGCTTGAGGTATAACTGCTGATTCTGGAGTGTGAACATGATTATACTTCTTGATTTATCTGAACTTCAGATTCTTCTAATAATACTTTACTGGGTTATTGTGAGACGAGGTGATAATTTACATATGTGAAAATAGTTTTGCAAACTGAAATGTTGCTGTGTTTACTAAAACCTTCATGTTTCCTAGGGAAGAATTAAGAATATGGAATTATAGTTAGGTCTTGTTAATAAGATGCTGTAAAATATACTGTTTAAAACTTTGCTAGGGAATTCCCTGACGGTCCAGTGGTTAGGACTCCACACTCTCACTGCCGAGGGCCCCGGTTCAGCCCCTGTTCGGGGAACTAAAATCCCACAATCCGCGCGGCGTGGCCAAAAAAAACCCCAAACAAACAAACAAACAAACAAAAAACTTTGCTAGTCAAAAGTCTGTGCATTTTTGCCAGAAATCCTTTTAAAAAATTTATTTGCTTGAGAGGAAGTCAGTTCCTGCTCACACTTTTTGTGCTGTCTGCAGTGAACAATGGCAGGCGTGGAAGGAAAAATGAGTAATATTCTTTTCCATTTTCATGGAGGCTGAAAGGAAGCACTTGTGGATCATGCATTAGACAGACCGGACTTGGAAGGCAAGACAGAATGAGAGCTAGGGCTTTAGAGCTAGGGAGACCAGTTTCAGTTCCAACTTTGCCACTCGGTAACTGGCAGGTCCCTTAATTCCCTTGAGCCTCGGTTTCATTATCTTGTGAAAATGGAGGAATAAATCCTACTTTACTAGGTCTTCTAAGGATTAGATAATGGTGCTCATTAAATGCTTAGCCCAGTTTTAATTTATAGTAGTACCCGGTGTATGACAAACTGTGTGCACATTGGAAGAAAAAAGGATTTGGGGAGGATATGTTCCAAATGTTAATAGAAGTTACCCTTGAGGGAGTGGGGGATGGATGGAAGGGAAGGGAGGAGGTGGGGACTTTAATTTTCCCTCATGCGGTGCTATTGGAAAAACATTTTAAACAAGCAGGAGTGACTGAGACGTCTCAAGAAGAGTGTATAAATGAGATAAGAAAAGGCCACTTAGCAATACAACACACTCAAGGAATAGGTAGAAGAGTAACCTTTAAAAGCCTGAACAGGAGCTGCAGCGGAAAACTGGAGCGTGGTGTTGGGGAAGCCAGGGGCCGAGGAGGGAAAGTCAACAGCATTAGCTTTTGTGGGCGGTTACTCAAGAGAACTGTAGCTCTTGTTGAGAACTGTATCAGATTGCATGGGTTGGGAAGTGAAAGGGAAGTGGTGGAGACTTATTTTTTTGACTATACTTTCAAGGAGTTTGCGGTGAATGGGAGGAAAATAGGGCCATGTTGGCCCTTGACTGTCTCTTTCTCTTGATGGGCAAACCCGAGGATGTTTGAATGTCACTAGAAGATGCCAGCATATATGTGAGAGGTTTAAACTATTTTAGGAGGGCAGGACTTGTGAGCAAAGATACTTCTTGAGGTGGGAGAGAATGGGTAGAAGGATCAGCCTTAGGCAGCTTTCCTGTTGTAACCAGACAAAAGAAGGCGTGTGGACCGTGAAGTTGAGTTTATTGGTGTGGTTCATTGCTGGAGGTTGAGGTTGTTCCCATCTGACGGTATTTACTTCCTATGATGTTCCCTGCTGAAAATGAGTTGAGTTGAGATTTGAGGGGAATGTGGTTTTGAAACAGCTGCTATGGAGAGTGGTAAGAGGTTTGACTAGGGAAAAGTAGAAGGATTTGCCAGGATGGGCTTAGTTTAAGTTGTACTGAGATTGCAAGACATCTTTTTTCCACCAGCAGTTCAGAAGCACAGGTACAGAAAGGAAAAAGTGGACAGCTGGATTGATCCGTTGGAGTTTTGGTAGGCGAATGCAATGGAGGAAAAATAGTTGAAAATGCCTTCAGGAAATGAGCAGGAGTGTAGTTGAAGTGGTGTGCTTGGGGCTTATTTTCCCTATTGTGGATTTGGGAGCGATGGTAATGGTACTTGCCTCGGAGGGTTGTGGAGGTTTAAATGAACTACTTAGAATAGTAATTGGCACAGAATGAGTGCCCAGTAAATGACTGTTGGGCTGGCTGGAGATGAGCATGAGAATGGAGGAGACTGATGTGAAGAAGGGAGGGAGGCTTGGGTTTGGAGTCTGCACAGAACTGAGAAAGAATCGTACATAGATTGAATTTATTACTTGGATTGGGTTCTAACAGAGCGGTTCTTGGTTCAAGACTGGTATCCACGTTCCCAGGGAATAGATTGGTCCTTAGCCTGGAGGCAGTGGTGGAATTGATGGTAAAATGCTTGGATGGGAAAAGTAATTACTTTTAACAACCTATAACTGAAAGTTATCTACTATTTACAATTACGGATATAGGCAAGCTGAAGTAGTTTTAGTGGTATCTGTGAGTTTGTCACCAGTAGAAACCAGAGATATTATCATATCACATTACATTTATTGATATTTAGACATCTTACATTACTGTCTGCTCATCACTATGTTGGAATTATACTTGCCACTAGAATTTGTTGTTTAATGTGCTAATAAAGAAGCACATGAATTGTTATCACAAATTTATTTTAAATATTGTAATACTTTCTATCTGGTTTCCTTTGTAATCCTATGCATTTTATTTTATGCACTCAAAAGGCAGTATAAATACAGTAGTCTCTCAGTATCCGCCGGGCATTGGTTCCAGGACCCCACATCCCAGGGGATACCAAAATCTTTGGATGATAAAGTCCCTTACATAAAATGCTGTAGTATTTGCATATAACCTACACACATCCTCCTGTATACTCTAAATCATCTCTGTATTACTTGTAATACTTAGTGCAATATAAATGCTATGTAAATAGTTGTAAATACAATGTAAATAGGGGCAAATGCAAGTTTTGCTTTTTGGAACTTTCTTTGATTTTTTTTCCCAAATATTTTCAATCTGTGGTTGGTTGGATCCTTGGATGCAGAGGGCTGACTAAACTTAATTTTCTTTTAAGTGCTAAGTTTTAGAATAAGGAGTGAGTTAGTGTCTTAGTTACTTCCAGTGAGGTGTGGGCTTTTTTTCTTTTTTAAAACTATTACTTGTAGTTTGTTTTTTTTTTAATTTATTTATTTTATTTATTTATTTTTGGCTGTGTTGGGTCTTTGTTGCTGCGTGCAGGCTTTCTCTAGTTGCGGCGAGCGGGGGCTACTCTTCGTTGTGGTGCGCAGGATTCTCACTGTGGTGGCTTCTCTTGTTGCGGAGCACAGGCTCTAGGCACGCAGGCTTCAGTAGTTGTGGCCCGAGGGCTCAGTAGTTGTGGCTTGTGGGCTCTAGAGCACAGGCTCAGTAGTTGTGGCACACAGGCTTAGTTGCTCCGTGGCATGTGGGATCTTCCTGGACCAGGGCTCGAACCCATGTCCCCTGCACTGGAAGGCATATTCTTAACCACTGCGTCACCAGGGAAGCCCCTACTTGTAGTTTTTTTTTGTTTGTTTGTTTTTTTTTTAATTTTTTTTTTTTATTTTTATTTTTTATTTATTTATATTTGGCTGGGATGGGTCTTTTGTTGCTGCACGTGGGCTTTCTCTAGCTGTGGTGAGCTGGGGCTACTCTTTGTTGCGGTGCGCGGGCTTCTCATTGTGGTGGCTTCTCTTGTTGCGGAGCACAGGCTCTAGGCGCGTGGGCTTCAGTAGTTGCAGCACGTGGGCTCAGTAGTTGTGGCTCGCAGGCTCTAGAGCACAGGCTCAGTAGTTGTGGTGCACAGGCTTAGGTGCTCCGTGGCATGTGGGATCTTCCCGGACCAGGGCTCGAACCCATGTGCCCTGCATTGGTAGGCGGATTCTTAACCACTGTGCCACCAGGGAAGTCCTACTTGTAGTTTTTTAATATATTCATTGTGTTTCAATCACTTGTATTAATTATTCTTTTTTATGTTCAAGTTGTCCCACCTTTGGCTTATGGGAATTCCTTTCTTTTGACTTCAGTGTTCTTTTGATTTGACTTACTAACCTTTGATAACTTCTTGCTTTCTGGTCAACACGAAAATGCCCCAGGCTCATTTTGTACATATCCTGTTTCAGACCTGGGATCAATCTTCAAGGAATCCTAGATATTTTTCAGTGGGGAGTGAACCACAGTCTGGGTACTGGATGTCCTCAGTGTTATTGGGATGTCATTGCTTCTAGGACTTTTCAGTACACAGAGATAGAATATATTTTCTTCAAGGGATAGAGCTAGCTAGCATTTTGGGGGGAGGGAAAATCAGTTTACATGGTTTTTGATTAAAATTTAACATTATGGCTTTTTATTTCACTTACTGAATTTTATACTTGTATCTCTTTTTCTCTTAATTGAAAATCTTGGTTCCTAAAATATTAACTTAGTTGCATTGGCTTACTACATGTATTTAAATAGTTTCAAAATAATAATAATGTCAGTATTACTACGAATTGACTATTGAGTTCAGCCTAAAATTTCTTTGCAGTACTTTACTAGGATGTACAGTTAACATACTGCATTCTAAAGGCAGTTAAAATAGTTAATATTTCTTTGTGGTTGTATCACTAATTAGTATACAGTTAGATTAGTTCATTTGTTTTCACTCTTTAAAAATGTTTTTTCTGTTTTGACTATGTACAACTATATAACAACTTAGAAGTTTCATTTCCATCATCCCTTCTACCTCATTCCTTCCTCCTCCTATTGGTCATTTTTAAAACTTAGTTTGGGGTTTGTCTTTCCAGTGTTTTCGTAGCAAAATTATATGTATTCGTTCTTGCCCCTCTCCTCCATATACAAAAGGTAGCCTACCATATGTGCTGTTTGCATCTCTCTTTTTATATATTATAGCTTGAAGATTATTCCACATCATTATATAGAGATCTTCTATGGCTCCATGGTATTCCATTATGTTAATATATCTTCATATATTCATTGTTTTTATTGATGTTATTATGGATTATTTCCAAGCTTTTACTGCTTCAGGTAATGTCACACTTAATAACCATATGCATATATTGTTTCATATTTACAGGGATGTATTTTCAGAGTAGATTCCTAGAAGTAGGATTGTCAAGTTAAAGGGTGCATGTGATTTTCCTTGATTTCTGTCAGGGGTGGTATCATTTTTGCATTCCTGTCACAGTGTATTGGCCTCATCTTTGTCAACAGAATGTGGTATCAGATTTTTGGATTTTTGCCAGTCTTATTAGGTAAGCGTTGTCTCATGTAGTTTTTAAAATTGTGGTAAAATGTACATAACAAAAATTCACTGTTTTAACCATTTTTAAGTTTATAGTTCAGTGACATTAAGGACATTGTCTTATTGTGCAACCATGACCACTATTCATCTCCAGAACTACTACATCATCCCATACTGAAACTCTGTACCCATTAAACGACGACTCCCCGCTCCCCCTCCCACCTGCCCCGGCCAACTACCATTCTACTTTCTGTCTATGAATTTGACTCTTCTGGGTACCTCATATAAGTGAAATCATACAGTGTTTGCCTTTTTGTGATTGGCTTATTTCACTTAGCAGACCTGGTTCATCAATGTTGTAGCATGTGTCAGAATTTCCTTTCTTTTAAAGCTGAATAATATTCTGTTGTATGTATGTGTCACATTTTGTTTATCCATTCATCTGTTGATGGACACTTGTTTTGCCCATTTTTGAATTGGGTTGTTTGTTTTTTTTGTTGTTTTTTGTTTTTCTTATGTTATTTAAATGTGTGTTGTTATGAATGATACAAAGCATCTTTTCATATGTTTGAGTCATTTTCATTTCTTTTGTGAATTTACTGTTCATATCTTTGCCTTTAAAAAACTGAGTATTGATCTTATTTTCCTATAATTTTAAGGAACTAATTGTGTATTTGTGATATGTTATAAATATATTTTCCTACATTTTCATTTGTTTTTTTACTTTGCTTATGCTTTTGCCATGCATACTTTAAAAAAACTTGTTGTATAGTGTAGTGTATCAGTCTGTATTTCTTCTAGATTTTGAGTAATAGCTGGGAAGTTTTGTTTTTTTTTTCCCTCCACTCCCAGTTTATGAAGGTATTCACTCCTATTTTCTTGTAGTACTTATACTGTTTCATTTTCCATTTCAATCTCTGACCCATTTGGAGTTAATTTTGGTGTATAATATGAAGTATGGATCCGATTTTGTTTTTCTAAATGGCTATCCAATTGTTCTAATACTAATGATTAAACTGTCCATCTTTCCCTCTCATGCTGATTATGTCTTCTTTGGAGAAATGTCTATTCAGGTTCTTTGCCCATTTTTTAATTGGATTATTTGGTTTTATTTGCTGTTGAGTCGTATGAGTTCTTTATATGTTTTGGATATTAATCCCTTATCAGATATATGATTTGAGATAACACCTTCATCATATACTAGATTTCAATGTACTCTTGAGTTTATTTCTGGATTTTATTTTCTTGGTCTGTTTGTTCATGTGCCAGTATCCCATTTATCTAGAGGCTCTTGGTAAATCCCATAAATTCTGATATGTTGTATTTCCATGTTTGTTTGTCTCAGGAAATTTTTTATTTCTCATTTTGTTTCTTTGATCACTTTAATATTTAAGAAGATCTCGGTGTCACATGAGAACTGGAAAATTTTCTTATTCTCTTCTACATTATGTATAATAGTGCCAAATATCAATTTTCAGGAACCCCATTATAAATGTTTGTTTATCCTGAGATATGTTAACTTTATTCTTCAGACACTTTTTTATATTGCTATTAAGCAGTTTAAAAAATACCCTTGATGATTGACTTGCAGATGCTTTTTCGGAAATTAAAATAGATCATGTATCCTGTTTTGCCCTAAGCCACGTACTTAACTCCCTTAGGGAATTCTTAACTGATTAGAATCATACTTGTAGAATGCTTGAAGTCTGTCTGTCTCATTGTGTAGAGGAGAAAATGGAGACTCAGAGAGGATATTAAATGACCTGCTTAAAATCCGCTAACAAGTCTTCCTTGTGGCTGTGGCCAGTATTCAGGTTTCTCAACATGTGGTCCATACTCGTTCTTCTTACATCTCAGTAACACTCTGTGTGTGTGAAGATTTTTATTACCTAATTCAATTTCTTGTTTTAGGTTTATTCTGATTTTATATTTTTTCTTGAGGTGGTTTTGGTAATTGGTGTTTTTCCAGCAATTTGAACATTTTGTCTAAATTGTCTAATTTATTGGCATAAAGTTGTTTATAGTATTCCCTTATAATCCTTTAAATTTCTGTAGGGTTGGAAGTGATGTCCCTACTGTATTTTTATTTTGGTACCTTTGTGTATCTCTCTTCCCTCTCCTTTCTTCCTCCCCTCTACTCCTGTTTTAACCTTGATCTTTTTAAAGAAACAACCTGGCTTCATTGACCTTCTCCTTCTTCTATTTTTCTGTTTTGCATTTCATTGGTTTCCATGCTGATCTTTATTATTACCTTCCCTTTGATTGCTTTGGATTTAGTTTGCTCTTTTTCTAGTTTCTTTCTTTTTTTTTTAAATAAATTTATTTATTTATTTATTTATTTATGGCAGTGTTGGGTCTTCGTTGCTGCGCAGGGGCTTTCTCTAGTTGTGGCGAGCGGGGGCTACTCTTTGTTGCAGTGCACGGGCTTCTCATTGTGGTGGCTTCTCTTTGTTGCAGAGCATGGGCTCTAGGCGCACGGGCTTAAGTAGTTGTGGCATGAGGGCTCAGTAGTTGTGGCTCACGGGCTTAGTTGCTCTGCGGCACATGGGATCTTCCCGGACCAGGGCTCGAACCCGTGCCCCCTGCGCTGGCAGGCAGATTCTTAACCACTGCGCCACCAGGGAAGTCCCCTTTTTCTAGTTTCTTAAGGTGGAAGATTAGTTTGTTGACTTGAGATCTTTCTTCTTCTGTAATATAGATATTTAATAAAGCTAAATTTCTAAACACTGCTTTAGAAATTTCTAAACACTGCTTTAGCTGCATCCCATAGATTTTTATATTTTGTGTTTTTATTCTCATTCAGTTCAAAATACTGCTCCCTAACTTCTTTTGTGATTTCTTTGACCCATGGATTATGTAGAAGTGACAGATTGATTCTCACATGGAGATTTCCCATATTTTATTCTGTTGATTTCTAATTTAATTCTCTTGGAGTAAAACATTTCCTATGATTTCACTCCTTTTAAATTCACTGTTTTATGGGCAGGCATATGGGGTATCTTGGAAAATAATTCAAGTGTGCTTGAAAAGAATGTGTATTTTGATGTTCTTGGTTGGAGCATTCTATAAATGTCATTTAAGTCAAATTGGTTGATATTGTTCAGTTCTGTATCTTTGGTGTTTTCTCTCTAGTTGTATCAATTATCAGTGTAGTCTTCAACTACTATTATTGTATTGTCTATTTCTCCTTTTTGTTGTCAGTTTTTGCTTCATGTATTTTGGGATTCTCTTGTTAGGTGTGTGTATGTATAAGGGTTAAATCTTCCTGATGGTTAACTTCATTATCATTATGAAATATTCCCCTTTGTCCCTCTTAATTTTTCTTACTCTGAAGTCTGCTTTGTCTCATGTTAAGATATCTATTCCAGCTTTCTTTTGATTAGTGTTTCCATGGTTTTTTAAAAAAATTCATTCTTTTAAACCTGTTTGTGTCTTTGAATCTAAACTGTCTCTTATAGACAGCATAGGTATGGTTAGATCTTTTATCTAGTCTTGGAAACTTTACCTTTGGAGTATTTGATCTAGTCACATTTAATGTGATTATTGATAGAGTTGGATTTACACCAGCCACTGTGCCCTTTGCTTTCTATGTCAAATGTCCTTTTTGTCTCTCTGTTCCACTCTTACTACCTTCTTTTGTGTTAAATAGAAAATTATACTATTTAAATTTCCTTCCTCCTCCCTTTTTCCCTCCTTCCTTTCCTCCCTCCCTACATACCTATATCCATTTGAGTTTTTTCCTTAGTAGTTGCTCTGTGGATTACAATATGCATCTTTTTTTTTTTTTAAAGTATTTATTTATTTATTTATGACTGTGTTGGGTGGGTCTTCGTTTCTGTGCGAGGGCTTTCTCTAGTTGTGGCAAGCGGGGGCCACTCTTCATTGCGGTGCGCGGGCCTCTCACTATCGCGGCCTCTCTTGTTGCGGAGCACAGGCTCCAGACGCGCAGGCTCAGTAATTGTGGCTCACGGGCCCAGCCGCTCCGCGGCATGTGGGATCCTCCCAGACCAGGGCTCGAACCTGCGTCCCCTGCATTGGCAGGCAGACTCTCAACCACTGCGCCACCAGGGAAACCCACAATATGCATCTTTATCATACTCTTCTTTAAAGTAATACTCACTTAATTCCAGCAACATACAGAAACTTTGCTCCAATATATCTTCATTTACTACCCCACCTTGTGCATTATTGTCAGAAATATTATGTTTATATGTTATAACCCAAACAATACTGTTTTATACTTACTGTTTTATGCAATCTTTTGCTTTTAAATGAGTTTTTAAAAGCAAAAAGAGAAAATATACAGTCTTCCTTGTTTATTTACCTTTTTTTTTGTTGTTTATTTACCTTTGTATCTATCTTTACTTCATATGGATTTGAAATACCGTCTGATGTTACTTACTTTCAATTAGCAGGATTTGTAAGGCAGACCTGCTAGCAACAAATTCAGCCTTTGTTTATCTGTGAATGTTTTTGTTTCACCTTCATTTTTGAAGGGTAATTTTGCTGGGTATAGATACTTGTTTGATAGTTTGCTTCTTTCAGCACTTTGAGTATGTTATCCTAATGCCTCCTGGTCTCCAGTATTTCTAGTGAGAAGTTATCTGGTAATTGTATTGTTCCTTTATACGTGATAAGTTGTTTTCTCTTGCTGCTTTCAATATATGTTCTCTTTGTTTATGTAACAGTTTGTGATGCATCTAGGTATGATGATCTCTTTGTGTTTATCCAGCTTGGAGTTTATTGAACATCTGGATCTTAGATGAATATTTTTCACCAAATTTGTTTTCAGTTGTTATTTTTTCTGCCTTCTCCTCTTTTTGAGACTCCTGTAACTGCTGGGAGGCTTGCTTGAACATTTTAGTCTCTGAGACTTTCCTTATTTTCTTTATTCTTTTTTCCTTTTGTTCTTTAAATTCAAATTCAAGTTCATTGATTCTTTCTCTCTCATCTCAGATCTACTGTTGAGCTCCTCTAGTAAACTTTTCATTTCAGTTGTACTTTAAAAAAAAAAAAAAGTTTATTTATTTATTTATTTTTGACTGCGTCAGGTCTTAGTTGCGGCACATGGGATCTTTTGTTGTGGCACACGGGCTTCTCTCTAGTTGTGGCGTGCGCGGGCTCAGTAGTTGTGGCGCGGGCTTCGTTGCCCTGAGGCATGTGGAATCTTAGCTCCCCGACCAGGGATGGAACCCACGTCCCCTGCCTTGGAAGGTGGGTTCCCAACCACTTGATCACCAGGGAAGTCCCTCAGTCATACTTTTTAACTAAAGAATTTCCATCTCTTTACTGAGATTCTGTATTTGATGAATCATTGTTTTTCTTAATGAGTCATTGTCATTCTTTCGTTTAAGTCTTTAAATATGGTTTCCTTTAGTTCTTTACCCGTTATTTGATAGAATGTCCCTCAGTTTGAATTTGTTTGATATATAAATGATTATTAATGTGTGTCTTAATGCTTGTGTGTTTTCTATCTTTTAAGGTTGGGGCTGTCAGGGTTTCATTTGGATGAGATTAATTGGAATGTGGCACTTAAAGTGTAAGTGGTATTTGATAATTGCAAATCCTAATTTGTTCTTTGACAAATTGGTTAGTTGGGTTGATGGGACTGCTGTTTGTTTTCTCGTAAGCAGCTGCCCTTATTGTCATAATCACACTTACTGGTTTTCTAATAGCAACTAAAGGTTACATGTATGCAAATTTGAATTTCTTGGCCACACATAATATTTTTTAGCCTGTGATGAATATTTTAGTTATAGTTTCTATACTTGAATTACAAAAACCTCTGCCAGATGCCACTGATTTATTATTTCATTAAAGTCCTTCTGGCATTACTAAAAGTCAGTTGCTTGCAAGAACAGAAATCTCCTCCAAGTAGCCTAAGAAAAGGAGATATAGGTGAATCTCATGGAAATAAGGTTTAGGAGTACAGCCCAAAGATACAGGAATGCTTCTGTTAGGATGCCATTCTCTGTGTGTGTCTGTGTGTTCTCTGTGTGTATGTCTTGGTCTGCCTCACATTCTGTGTTCTCTCATTTCTGCTCTGCATATCTCTTTTATACCTTTCAGTTTATCATTGTTCTCTGGTTGCATTTGTGCAAAATGGCCAGTGGCTTCTGAATCCACATAACCAATTACATCTCTAGTGCCCATGCGCATGTACCTGATCCAGCCTCTGTGGGCCAAGTTCAGATTCCCAGGAGGCAAACTTTAATGTGTGCATCCTGGTCCAGTTAGATGTGGCAGAGTACAGTCATCTCTTTCTGTAAAATCTGTAGTTGAGGACAAGTTTTCTAAAAGGGGGATGTGAGCCAAGAGTGGCCTCAGTACAAATTTTGGATTGAGTTTGGTAGTAAATCCCAAATGTTTTTGGAAACCTGGTATTTTCTTTTGCTGAGGAAAGTCTATGTAGAAAGCCATTTCTGAAACATTGGTCACAACAGAATTCAACATTATAGGTTGTTTTTAGTGATTTCATTTTGAAATACTTTGTGCATAAAAACAGAAACATAGCTGGTAAAATATGAAAACTCCTCTGTGTACCTTGTACATATATTGACAACTAGTAACTATTTTGAATTGTTAGGTGTTTGTAGTTTCAAAGTCTGGGCTCTTCAGGCCTGTTCTGTATGACCTCCCAATTCTGGTTTACTTTGTAGTTCTTAGATCTTTCCTTTCCTTTTCCTTTTCCTTTTCTTTTTTCCTTTTCCTTTTTCCCTTCTTCCCTCCCTTCCTTTTTTTCTCTCTTTCTTCCTTCCTTCCTTTCTTTCTTTGGGTATATATTTATTTACTTCTTTTGGAAATATAGTTGATGCACAATATTATGTTACTTTTAGGTGTACTATGTAGTGATTTGACATTTTCATATATTATGAAATGATCACCACCTGAGTCTAGTAACCATCTGTCCCCATACAAAATTATTACAATATTACTGACCATATTTCTTATGCTGTATATTATTTATTTAATAAATTTAGGTTTGTATCTCTTATCCCCTTCACCTGTTTTGTTCCCATCCCCTTCCCCTCCAGCAAACCACCTGTTTCACCTAGCGTAATACCCTCCAAGACCATCCATGTTGCTGCAGATGGCAGAATTTCATTCTTTTTTATGGCTGAGTAGTATTCCACTATATATATATATATATATATATATATATATATATATATATAAATGCAGTAATATGATAAAGAAAGACAAAATACTAGAAGTAGTAGAAACTTCCAGTGATATATATATCACATTTTCTTCATCCATTCATCTGTTGGTAGATATCTTAGCAATTATAAGTAGTGGTTCTGTGAACATTGGTGTGCATATATCTTCTTGAATTAGTGTTTCTGTTTTCTGCAAGTAAATAGACAGAAGTGAAATTGCCTGATCATACAGCAGTTCTGTTTTTAATATTTTGAGTAACCTCCATACTCTTTTCCTTAGTGACTGCTACAATTTACAGCCCCACCAACAGTGCACGAGGGTTCCCTTTTCTCCACTTCCTTGCCAACACTTATTATTTCTTGTCTTCTTGATGATAGCCATTCTGGCAGGTGTGAGATGGTATATCTCATTGTGGTTTTGATTTGCATTTCCTTGTTGATTAGTGATGTTGATTATCTCTTCATGAGTCTGTTGACCATCTGTATGTTTTCCTTGGAAAAAATGTTTACTCAGGTCTTCTGCCCACTTTTTTTTTTTTAATTATTTATTTATTTATGGCTGTGTTGGGTCTTCGTTTCTGTGCAAGGGCTTCCTCCAGCTGCGGCAAGCGGGGGCCACTCTTCATCGCGGTGCGTGGGCCTTTCACTATCGTGGCCTCTCTTGTTGCAGAGCACAGGCTCCAGACGTGCAGGCTCAGCAGTTGTGGCTCACGGGCCTAGCTGCTCCGCGGCACGTGGGATCCTCCCAGACCAGGGATCGAACCCGTGTCCCCTGCATTAGCAGGCAGATTTTCAACCACTGCGCCAGCAGGGAAGCCCCTGCCCACTTTTTAATTGGGTTGTTGCTCGTTGTTTTGATGTTGACTTGTATAAATTCTTTGTATATTTTGGATATTAACTTCTTATCAGATATATCATTTGCAAATATATCCCATATAGTAGGCTGTCTTTTTAAAAAAAAAATAAGTAAAGCGCCTTTTTTTTTTTAGATTTTATTTTTGGCTGTGTTGGGTCTTCGTTGCTGTGCGCGGGCTTTCTCTAGTTGTGGCAAGCAGGGGCTACTCTTTGTTGCGGTGCGTGGGCTTCTCATTGCGGTGGCTTCTCTTGTTGCGGAGCATGGGCTCTAGGCGTGTGGGCTTCAGTAGTTGCAGCACGCGGGCTCAGTAGTTGCAGCATATGGGCCCTAGAGTGCACAGTCTTCAGTAGTTGTGGGTTTTATATGTTAATACAGAAGGGTTTTATGTATTAATACATATAAACATTCTCTATGCATATATATTTATATAATTTCAAATTAGGGTCATACTTTATATATACTATTTTATACCTGTTTTTCATGTTTTATTTATATATATATATCATGTTCTATATTTTTTATTCTGTGCTTACATTTTATTTTTTATATGTGTGTGTGTGTTTATGTTCTATGAAGGAAAATCACATAATACTTTTGGTTGTATACCTCTTATGATATTTGTACACTATGTTTTAAATATTTTATTGCAGGTGGCCAGCCTTTTGAGTTCAGTCTTAAACAACAAACGTCTTCTGGTTAAATATTCTGGAGCTCGTAACTTGAATGATGAGAACTCAGTGTTTGTATATTTAGGGACCCAGTGAGCATTTCCCTTTTCCTCTATTCAAGTTGAGCCACTTGAGAAGAAAAGGGAATCAGGCAAATAGAGATCCAAATAAATGTTATCTTATCACTGAGAAAAAGTTGTGTTGGAGGTTGTTGCTTAGATCTGCAGCAACATCAGGTTTCATATATGTAGTCTCTGTCCCCTAAGTTTAGATCTTGGAACTGCCCACTGAGGGAAGGATTGTGTCTGCAGAGCTTGTCCCTCGTATCGTTGCCTCATTTGTTACTGTACCATTCATTCTTTCTACTTAGCTCCTTGCTTCTGAGTGGCATACTATATGATAAAGGTCATTTATCACAGTTTAAGTTACAAGCTTCTCTTGAGGTCTGCCTAAAGGTTGGCCATTTGTCTGAGTGTCTGATGCTGAGTATTACCAACAACGTAAGATTGATTGGAGCACTCTGTAGTCAGTTTAGCTGGCTCTCCATTGGGAAAGTCTCCACCTACCTGGTTATTATTAGTTGTTATTATTAAAGTAGATTGTTGGTGAAAGGCAAGTAGAGGTGCTTTGCATTAGTTTCCAGGGCCTTCTGATTCCCTGTCTCTTGTGTTCTGTTCTTGGTTTTGTTGGAGGCTTGTGAGCTGCACATGGTATGACTTTTGAATGTGCCTGTTTTGATTTTCTAGCAGCGCAACTCACCAGGAAAACCGTATTAGGGTCTTAATGTGCCCGTTTATTCTTGCATGTTTCCCCTTGTTTTGGACCCATGAACCTAATGAAATCATGTTTCTCTGGATTCTGTGAGGGCAGTGTATGATCCACCTCTATTTGGCATATCTCTGCCTCTCCCATTCTATTTTAGGAGTAGGAGCTGATTCTGATCATAATCTTGAACTTGTAGGGCCCCAAAATAGTTTTTTTTTTTGGTGGTTGTCCAGCCTCCATCAGGACCCAGTTGAGTCTTCTACAGTGAGTGGGGGACATCCTCAAGATACTGTGGCTACTAGTATTCCCAGCGCAGTGCTGCTTCTTCATCAGTAAGTTGATTGCCTGGCCAGTGGTTCTCCCTTGGTGTGACCCTGAACTTTGAGCACTAGTACCCTATCCTTGGACTAACCTGGGATATGAAGCTATTTCCTCCATTGCTGGTGGTAGAGTCTCATACCCATTGGGGGGATCTGAAATGATTATTGGCTTCCAAGCACAAGAGCTGTGCAGTGTCACTGAATACATAGTCATAATTTGTTATAATAATCATCATTGCTATTTCTTTCTTTCTTTTTTTGGCCTTGCTGTGCAGCTTGTGGGATCCTAGTTCCCAGACCGGGGCTTGAACCCGGGCCCACGGCAGTGAAGGCACCGAGTCTTAACCATTGGACTGCCAGGGAATTCCCCGTCCTTGCTATTTCTTTACTCTCTCATGGTATGGTTGCACATGTAGCTAGTTGTGCTTTTGAACCAAATCGTAAACTGCTTGATACTGTCAGGTCTTCCTCACCTATTTTAACCATCTTTTTTAATGTGGCTGGCTTGCCTTTTTGACAGATACGGTATAAGATTTTTACTGGGGCATAAACACATTCATGCCCTGAATATATAACCATCCTGTTTAGACTGCAGCTTCTTGTAATTGTTTCAGAGAGTAGTGGTTTATCTGAGGACAGAATCCTCTGGGCAATGTGGTTGTTACTGACCTGCTCTTATAAACTCTTTTCCACTGAGAAGTCAGGTGGATTGATGGCATGCCTGGATCTGGATGTTCAGTCACCCAATCTTGTACCAAGTTTTAAGATGCCCAGTAACTGACACGGTAGGCTCTAGTTCATCATTACACTGCTGAGCACCTGTGAGGCCTATGCCACCTGTCTCTTCCCTCTTCCATGGGTTAAGGTTAGCTCAGTAGTTACAATACCATATTTCCTTTAATCTAAGGTACCATCTATTTAAAAATGCATCCCAATATCAGAGATAAAACATTTTCCCAGGCTTCCCTGGTGGCGCAGTGGTTGAGAATCTGCCTGCCAATGCAGGGGACACGGGTTCGAGCCCTGGTCTGGGAAGATCCCACATGCCGCGGAGCGACTAGGCCCGTGAGCCACAATTGCTGAGCCTGCGTGTCTGGAGCCTGTGCTCCGCAACAAGAGAGGCCGCGATAGTGAGAGGCCCGCGCACCGCGATGAAGAGTGGCCCCCGCTCGCCACAACTAGAGAAAGCCCTTGCACAGAAACGAAGACCCAACACAGCCATAAATAAATAAATAAATAAATAAATAAATAAAATTAAAAAAACAAAAAACAAAAAAACATTTTCCCTCAGTTTTATTGAGAGATAATTGACATACATCACTATATAAATTTAAAGTATACAGCATCATGGTTTGATTTACATATGCAGGCATACCTTATTTTATTGTGCTTTGCTTTATTGTGCTTCACAGATATTGTATGTTTTACAAATTGAAGGTTTGTGGCAATGCTGCGTAGTCAGATGATGGTTAACATTTTTTAGCAATAAGGTATTTTTAAATTAAGGTATATACTTTTTTTTTAAGACATAATGCTATTGCACACTTAATAGACTACAGTATAGTGTAAATATAACTTTTATATACACTGCGAAACCAAAACATTTGTGTTACTTGCTTTATTGTGATATTGGCTTTATTGTGGTAGTCTGGAACCAAACCCGTGTTATCTCTGAGGCATGCCTGTATCATGAAATGATTACCACAGTAGGTTTAGCATCTGTTATCTCATATGGAGATACTAAACTTCTAAAATATATGTTTGGGGATCGATGAAATCTAGTTTTAAGGTTAACACTAGAGATTAAAAGATGTAAGGGCTCTTTAGCACTTGGCAAGGCCTAAGCTGGTGCTCCGGCTTCTCAGTAGCTCTGCTCACATGTGTTGTGACATGGATTTACTGCAGAATCTTGCTGGCCTAGGTCATGACCAGATTCACTTGACTCTTTTCCAACATACTGCTTTCCCTCTAATAGATGTAATTCTTAAGGATGGTGTTGTCATTTTATCCAGTAATGCCATAAAAGTTTTTAATTTAACACTTCCCTTTTTAGTACCCTTTCTCCCCCGCCTCCTACCTCCTGCAACTTGCTTAATTCCTGATCCTACTTTTATGATGCAGATTTTACCAGGTGTCATCAACATGCTGGACTGTTCTGTTGCTTGGTATGGCTTTTTTGTTTTGTTTTGCTTTTAATTAATTTATTTATTTTTGGCTGTGTTGGGTCTTTGTTCCTGCTCATGGGCTTTCTCTAGTTGCGGTGAGCGGGGGCTACTCTTCCTTGTGGTGCGCGGGCTTCTCATTATGATGGCTTCTCTTGTTGCAGAGCGCAGGCTCTAGGCGCACAGGCTTCAGTAGTTGTGGCTCGCGAGCTCTAGAGTGCAGGCTCAGTAGTTGTGGCGCATGGGCTTCGTTGCTCCGCGGCATGTGGGATCTTCCTGGACCAGGGCTCGAACCTGTGTCCCCTGCGTTGGCAGGCGGATTCTTAACCACTGCGCCACCAGGGAAGCCCCTTGGTATGGCTTTGATGGCTTCATTTATTTTTGGAATATTGCTCATGTGTCCCAGAAGCTTTGCTACAGAACTGTCCGCGCCCATTTGTCTATTTTCCCACATGAAATCAATTCTGTTTAAGCATGTGTCTTTTTATGTTAATGCCCAAAAGCCGTTCATTAAATGTAGATCTTTGACGTCTGTTATTAGAGACTCCATTTTGCTGACATCTCTGGGTATGCCATTACTCTGAGAGCAGTTGAGGCTGAGGTGTATTTCGTTCTCTGCTAGCAAATGTAAGCTTCTAATGAGTACTGTTCATCTGAAATTTCCAGGCTGCAGAGACAGGGCATTGTCCTGTCTACATCCATCACTGTTTTATGAGGTGTACTCTATTGTTTATAGTTTTTAGAGGCTCACCTAGGAACTCCATCTGTATGTCCAGGCCAGTTGAAGCCCAATAGCTGTAACTTTGATTTTATGTGAATCCATTCCTAGGCTTCCTAGGGCTTTAATTGTTTTGGATGGATACAGAAGCCATCGTTTATACCTAATGTCTGTAAGTTATTGGTCTTATTAACCACTTAGCTAATATCTGGCAGTCTTAATTTAATCAGATCCCTAACACTTAAGTTTAAGAGGATTCCCTCAAACGTAGTCAGTGTTTGCTTTCCCTGCCTCACATTTAAATCTCCCTCTTTGAATTGATATTTTTGTTGATCTCCTTGTGGCTCCCTTCATCCAAATTTTTATTTTCCCAAAGCCTTCATTCTCAGAAGCGGTAGGTTCGTCATTTAAGTCCTTGTGTCAGTGGTGAAGTCCCACGGACCCTGATGGTCAGGCATCTTCTTAAATACAAGCTGACCACTGTGATCTGGCAACGTACCAAGACTGACCTCAAGACAGTACCGAAACCAAGGGTCTAGGCCTCCCTATTCCTGGCCCTCCATTCTTCAAAGGATCCATTGACCTGTTCTCCCTCCCATCAAAATTACATGTTACCTTGTTCTGAGCCTTAACCAGAACCATTTATAGCTTCTGCTTTCTCTTCAGAGTTGGGTACTTTAAACTAATAGCTGGCAACTCTGCTGGCAAAGTTCATAGCTTCATAATTTGGACAGTCCCAGTTATTAGCTCTCAAAGAGTGCCCTGACTTTATCTGGTGATGCCTGTTTCACTTGAGAATTCCCAGATCCCTGGATGTCTATCAATCTCATTCTGTCTGGCTGTTTTTCCACCTTGGATGTTGCCCTTAAATTTCTCTTGGTGGGGTGGGGGAGTCCGATTGCTTTACAGTTTGTTATTCAGAACTTTAGGCATGGCCCCATATGTAAGTTTTCTGATATATTCTTCCAAATATAACCTTGTATTTTTATTGTAAACAGCATTGAATGATGTTCTAATTCTCCATGAGGCTACATTGGGCTAGATTATTTTTCCTGAGCTTCTTAATTTGCCCACGTATACTAGTAATAAACCACTATAATCTAGGTTAACTGAGTCGGTGAGCCCTGATGCCTGCAATCTGCAAGAGCCTAATTAGCACATAACTTAGTGAGTTCCAAAGTTATTTGTTGTTTATCCACATGTAAGGAAAGTGGTGAAAAGACAGTAAGTCCCTGAAAATCCTAGTTTAATAATGTATAGTAACTGTATTTTTTCAGTATTTTAATTTTAATTATGGAAAGACATGCAAGGTAAAAGGCACAAGAGATAACTTTGGCTAAAAAGTATTTCTGTTCTTGACTCTGAGTTCAAAGTAAATTAGCTCTTTTGTTTTCTTTTTTAAATAGGGTTACACATCATTTTGGAATGACTGTATATCATCTGGATTACGTGGCTGTATGTTAATTGAATTAGCGTTGAGAGGAAGGTTACAGCTAGAGGCTTGTGGAATGAGACGTAAAAGTCTGTTAACAAGAAAGGTAAGAGGGGGCCTATATAACATCTCCTTTTTAAAGAGTTTGTGCTGCCTAAAAACGAAGACTGTTTCTACTAACAGTTTTCTTTTTTATTGAAGTATAGTTGATTTACAACGTTGTGTTAATTTCTGCTTACAGCAAAGTGATTCAGTGATACATATACATGCATTTTTTAAAATAATCTTTTCCATTATGGCTTATCACAGGATATTGAATATAATTCCCTGTGCTATACAGTAGAACCTTGTTGTTTACTAATAGCTTTCAAAAATTAAAGAAGAGAAGTTGATTTTAAAGCTAAGTCTTTGTTGAATCATGTTTCCATATCTTTTCTTGCATCCTTGGGTTTTTGGTTCTTTGCGCATAATGAGTAATGTAATTCATTGTTAGGATCACTGGCCATTGCATCCTACATATTCAGAAAGACTCCAAACTTTATTTGCTGCTCCTGAAAGCCATGATTTGGAAGACTTGACATAACTACTCAAAAGTGGTATTGTGCAAATTAACTATCCATAGGCTGTTGATCTTTTTGCCAGAATACAAATAGTTTTCAGATCTCCGCCTCTCCACTGTGAAGGTCTGTGTTAATAGAGGTATTATTGACTAGTTTTTAGAATTTCTAACTTTAACCTCAATCTAAAATACTCAAGACTCTTTCTCTTCTAGTCTGTCATTGTTTCTGGGGGGACGTGGGGTGTTTCAAAGCTATTTTTTCCTTAATACATTGTCTTGTAATGAAATCCAAAAAGTTTTAGGTGAAAACTGAACATTTTTTGATTGATATGCCAGAGAGAGTAATAATCCTATAGGAAAGAAAGAAATGTATTCTTGAAGGTTGTATGCAAAGTAAACACGGTATGGCAGAAAATATTCCTCGTGGAATATTAAAATTAAATCTAGTCATTTAGAGTCAAATGAGCTGGCATGAGATTAGTTTTGAAGTTACTGTTTTAGATATCTATGTCATAAAGCAGAATAAAATTTTTATTTGTTTTACTGTACAACCATAGATTTATGGAGGACAGAAACCTTAAGAATTTGTCATTATAATTATCAATGAAATACACACATTGGTTACTACTAATAATAGAAATTACAAGTAATTTTACATTAATGTTATGGAGCCCTGACCTAAAGTGAAAAGATTTTTTTTTAATTAATTAATTATTTATTTATTTATTTTTGGCTGTGTTGGGTCCCCGTTTCCGTGCGAGGGCCCTCTCCAGCCGCGGCAAGCGGGGGCTACTCTTCATCGCGGTGCGCGGGCCTCTCACCATCGCGGCCCCTCCCGTTGCGGAGCACAGGCTCCAGGCGCGCAGGCTCAGCAATTGTGGCTCACGGGCCCAGTCGCTCCGCGGCACGTGGGATCCTCCCAGACCAGGGCTCGAACCCGTGTCCCCTGCATTGGCAGGCAGACTCCCAACCACTGCGCCACCAGGGAAGCCCAAGTGAAAAGATTTTGATACTGTTTGTTTTTTTTTGGAACAGGAACCAGTTTTGTGTTGATTATCAACAAATTATTTGCTCTTTCATTCATTTATTCATTCATCATTTACTTATTTAGTGCTTAAGTCTTCCATGCATTGTGCTTGACTCTGGGGATACACTGGAGACCAAGAGACACATGTTCCCTGCCTGCATGGGCTTTTTATTCCAGTCTGCTTGTTTGTATGATCTTAACTAGGCAGTTGATAGGTCTTTTGGAAAAATACTCCAATATGATTTAATCTATTCATTTAAAAATAATGATTGATTATATTAAGATAATACATATATGATAGTTATAAAATCAAATTGTACTTAAAGACTGACGACAAAAAAGATAGCAGTCTTCCACCTGCCCTTCCCCACTCCTTAGTCTTGTATCTGGGCGGCGGCCATTCTCAGTCCTTGTATTAGTTTCGTAAGGCTGCCTTAGCAAATTACCACAGACTTGGTTGCTCGAAACAACAGACATTAATTCTCTTTACAGTTCTGGAGGCCACAATGTGCTGTTCCTTGCCTCTTCTAGTTTCTGATGGCTTTGAGGCTTTCCTTGGCTTCTGGCTGCATCTCTCTCTGTCCTCTGTTTTTACATCACCCTCTCCTTTGTATGTCACTCATAAGGACACTTTCATTGCATGTTGGGGCTCATCTGGATAGTCCAGGACAATCTCATCTCCAGATCTGATTTAACTTAATTTTATCTACAAATATTTATTAAGGGTTAGATTCTGGGGATTAGGACATGAACACCTTTTGGGGGTCACCATTCAGCTTGCGACTTGCGACAGTTTTCACTTATTTGGGCATTTACCTCCATATTTCTAAATAAGCTTATACTGCCATTTCTTGATAAATCAGTTGGAGATGCTCTTTACTTACTTACATCTATTACTTAAAATAGATGCATATTTGCGGGCCTTCCGTGGTGCCGCAGTGGTTAAGAATCTGCCTGCCAATGCAGGGGTCACGGGTTCGAGCCCTGGTCTGGGAAGAGCCCACATGCTGCGGAGCAACTAAGCCCGTGCGCCACAACTACTGAGCCTGCGCTCTAGAGCCTGCGAGCCACAACTACTGAGCCCACGCGCCTAGAGCCCATGCTTCACAACAAGAGAAGCCACCGCAATGAGAAGCCTGCGCACCACAGTGAAGAGCAGCCCCCGCTTGACGCAACTAGAGAAAGCCCACACACGGGCAACGAAGACCCAGCGCAGCCAAAAAAATAGATGAATATTTGGCTTTCTTACATACCACTCTTTACCGCTACCTTTCAATCTTCCTAATAGAGTTATATCATAATTTTTGGCAAAACAGTAATGATTGTTTTATATTGTTACAACTATATTAATACTGTTTTCTGTAGAGTTAAGTTTATATCCTATGATTTCCTTTCTTAGATAGTTTTGTTTTTTTCTAGAGTTAATCCCTTTTTTTAAAGTTTTCTATGTAGCTCTCCGTTTTTCTTAAGTGCTCCATCAGAGAAAAGTTAGATTATTAATTTTCAAATGTTCAGATACATCAGATAACTCCATTAAAATTTGCCTGTGCTCCAGTTTGGACTGGTTATGCTTTGGTTCTACTGGGACTTCCTGTCACTTTTTTTTTTACTGCTTCAGCCCCCTGTTTTCTGGATCTAATGTTTTCTTCCACCCTCGTGGGAGGAAAATGTTTTGAGACTTTGCATGCCTGAAAATTCCTTTATTGTACCATATTTCTATTTGACAGATTGGCTGGGAATAGAATGTTAGATTTTTCCCACAGAATTTTTAAGGCATTTCCCTTTTGTCCTCTAGTATACAGAGTTGCTGTTAAAGTCTGATGCCCTTCTGATTTTCATTCTTTGTATGATGCCTGTTTTTTCTTCTCTGGAAGCATTTAAGATCTTCTCTTTATCTCTAGTGTTCTGAAATTGTATAATATGCCTTGATGTGGGTCTTTAAAAATTCACTATGCTTGGACTTCTTCAATCTAGAAATGTGTGTCTTTTGATTTTGGAAAGTTTTATTTCTTGTATCTTCACTCTGTTTCTAGAACTGTATAAGGTGGAGTGGACCTCTTGGCTGTTCTTTATTTTCTTTCTGATTTTTATGTTATTTTTCTTTCTGGTTTGTTTCCTAGCTTTTTTGAGATATAATTGACATTCTCTTGGTCTCTCTTACCTTTTAACCCTCTGTTGAGTTTTTTATTGTGGCTTTCATGTTTTTGATTTCCAGGAACCTTTTTTTTTTTTTTTTTAATTTTATTTATTTATTTATTTATTTATTTTTAGCTGTGTTGGGTCTTTGTTTCTGTGCGAGGGCTTTCTCTAGTTGCGGCGAGCAGGGGCCACTCTTCATCGTGGTGCACAGGCTTCTCACTATTGCGGCCTCTCTCGTTGCGGAGCACAGGCTCCAGACGCGCAAGCTCAGTAGTTGTGGCTCACGGGCCCAGTTGCTCTGCGGCATGTGAGATCTTCCCAGACCAGGGCTCGAACCCGTGTCTCCTGCATTGGCAGGCAGATTCTCAACCACTGCGCCACCAGGGAAGGCCATCGTGGCTTCTTATTCTTCTTGTTTTATGGATGTAAGATTTTCTTTTAAATCCCTGAGGATATTACTGCTCTTTTGAGAATTTTCTTTATCTGTGTTATCTGTTTCTTCAGTTCTTATTTTCTCTTTTGGTCTCTTCCTTGTTGAAGACTTTCAAGTGTCTTGTCATCCTTGGTTATTTGTTTGCATTTAAGAATGAGGCTTGTCCTCCAAGAAGAAAAACCCTAAATATAAATTATATGTGTGGGCAGGAATATTTACTAGTGGGCCACACATTGCTGAATTTTGTTAAGGAGTTGGAACTTGCTCTGAGTTATTGAAGAATTTTAAGCGGAAGCTGAAATGTCATGATAAGATTTACCTTTAGAAAGATCAGTGAGGAGTATGGATTGAAAAAGGCTAAAACTAGTTCAGGGAAGCTAGTTAGGAAACTTAATCCAAGGAAAGTTAATCAGATTAGGTAGATTAGAATGATTGCAGAGGTGATGGAGAAAAACAGTCCATCTGAGAGAGATTTGGGGGGCAGAACTTCACAAGAAGAAAGATCCAACTAAACCCAGCTTATTGTCAATGTGAGACCATTCTCAAAGGGGTGGGCATGCACTGGGTGTTCAGGCCAGATGGAAGTAGATTTAGGGAGTAAGTGAGAAGTAAGAAGTGGTGGCATGACCATAGCATATAGACATACAACTTTTTCTCCCAAAGTTCTCCTTTCTTTTTTCTTATTCTCTCTGACCCCCTACTAAAAACATGGTCTAGAATAGTACTTGCCAATCAAACTCTGTGATGATGAAGATGTTCTATATCTGCACTGTCCAGGATGGTAGCCACTAGCCACATGTGGCTATGAGCCAGACACTTGAAATGTGGTTAGTGCAAATTGAGACACGCTGTAAATAAAAACACCCTGGATGTGTGAGGACTTACTATGGAAAAATAAGAATGTAAAACAATCTCAATTTAAAAATATTTATTACATGTCAGTATTTTGGCTATGGTGGGTTAAATCAGATATATTAAAATTAATTTCACCTGTTTTCATTTTTTAAAATATAACTACTAAAAATTTTTTTTTTTAAGTTTATTTATTTATTTATTTATTTATGGCTGTGTTGGGTCTTTGTTTCTGTGCGAGGGCTTTTTCTAGTTGCGGCAAGTGGGGGCCACTCTTCATCGCGGTGCGCGGGCCTCTCACTTTCGCGGCCTCTCTTGTTGCGGAGCACAGGCTCCAGACGCGCAGGCTCAGTAATTGTGGCTCACGGGCCTCGTTGCTCCACGGCATGTGGGATCTTCCCAGACCAGGGCTCGAACCCGTGTCCCCTGCATTGGCAGGCAGATTCTCAACCACTGCGCCACCAGGGAAGCCCTAAAAATTTTTAAAATAGATTTGTGGCTTGTATTTCTGGTTCTAATTATATTTCCATTGGGCCATGTTGTCTCAGATACCGTATTTTTTTTTTTAACCTTTCATAAGATTGAGCAAAAAGGGAAGGACGTATTGTCAAGGACAAGTTTGAGGGAAGACTCCCATTTTAAAAATAATACTGTTAAATTTCATAACATCTTAATAGGTAATGTAAAGTAATATAACAAATTCAACTTTGATATTATAGAATTTCAACTAGAAATTTGTTGTTTAGCCAAGAACGTTATAAGGCTATAAAGATCTAGTACTTGGTTAAAGCAGTGTAGCGTTTTCTTCTCTCATACCCTACCTCTGGTTTTTCTACTCTTAAAGTGGATTCTATATCCATCTTAACTTAAAGTTTTGTAGTATTTCAAAATTTTTCGTAATCAGACCTATTGGTATTTTCAAGGATTCTGCTTGTTGCCACAATTTTGAGAAAACTTTCTCTTCCCCTCAATTATATTTCATATTTAAATCTTTATCTTTTATTGTGGTATAAGCTCTGAGGAGCCAAGTCTTACTTTACCTCTAATTTGTTAGCCAGTTGTTTCAGTAATATCTATTGAAAAATTAGTTTCTCTACTGATGTGAAATGCCACCTTTATTATATATTGAATTCTTATATATAATTGAGTCTGTTTCTATAACTAATAAATGTTTAAAAAATGAATTTCGGGATCACATAGCCCAAGGTTTAGCAGTAAAAGGAATTATGATGAGTATAAACTGTTCTACCATTTTGCTTTCCTAATTATTGCACGGTAGCTAAATTTTCGTTCATGATTGTGGCTAATCCGGTTAGGTTAAATATTGGATTTCCTTAGTATGGAATTAGTTTAAAATCTGAACTTTGATACAGTATGAACACTTGGGGCTTTAAGCATAATGAAATGTTTGCATAATTGTTTAAGTTTTTTGTTTAAAAAGATCAAGTAGATCATGTGATTCTTGTTGATTACGTTTTAGGTGATTTGTAAGTCAGATGCTCCAACAGGGGATGTTCTTCTTGATGAAGCTCTAAAGCACGTTAAGGAGACTCAGCCTCCAGAAACGGTCCAGAACTGGATTGAATTACTTAGTGGTAAGCTTCTGTGTATAAAGTAAAAACTGAATTCTCTGAAAGATTTTTGTAAAAGTTTAAAATCCTTTTGAAAGGAACTTAGACAAAATAGCCAAAAGCTTGTTTAAGTTAGTTAGGCAATCTTGAAAGTTAATCAGTCACTAAATAGGGAAAATAGTGGTTTTTAAAATTTCATCACCTTTAACAAAACAGAGCAGATGTGAATCAGATATTGTATACTTCCTTAGCTTCCTTAGCTCCTGTCATTCTTTATCAAAATTACTTCATGCTACCTTATTCTGGATAGGCTGGGTTAAGCTGTGGTAACAAGCAACCCTAAAACCTCAGTGGCTTAAAACAACAGTTTATTTCTCACTCATACTGTAAATCAGTCACGGGCCACTTCATTCTCATTTTGGCAGCTGGGCAGATGGAGCTGCCACCATCTGGAGCACTGTCAGTCACTACTGTAAAGGAAAGAAAAGAATAACAGATCACCCAGGCTCTTAAATTTCTGCTCAGAAATGACATGTGGTTCAGGTTTCATTGGTCAGAGCACGTCACATGGCCTCCTCTAACTTTAAGGAGACAGGAAGTGCAGCTGTAGGAAGGAACACCTACTTGTTTGATAGCACTAATGACTACATTATTTTAAAGTTATTTGTGTAGTTGTCTAATCTTTAGATAGTAAACTCCTTGAGTATAGGACCTGAGTTAGCTTGTTGTTCCTCTCTACTGTTACATAAAACATAGCTTCTGCATACATCTATGATCACTTCACTTCCTGTTCAAATATATTGCTATTTAGACTGTTTTAAAAACCTTTGGAGGTTGTCAGAGATTGGTAATTAACATGATGTCATTTTTCTCACTTATAAATAGAGTTTCTAAATTAATAGTTGTATTATGAAGATATTCTTATATCAGTAAAAGATTGAGTTTTGCATGTTTGTTTATTTATAATGTGAATACACATATTCCAAACTTAGGTAGTAGGACAATAAATGGGCACTTTATACTTATGGCAGGGTTCATTCTTCCTTCTTATTGGTAGAGAACATAAGCTTATTTACAAGTCTGTCTTGATAATTTTGAGGGGTTTTCTTTGACCACCCTCTTGTAGATCTGCTGATAACTTTCTTTTTACCTCATTGAGTAAGAGAAACTTTAATGTGACCCTTTTTCCTTCTTTGTGGTTGTGATATTGATGTTGTCTTCAATTATAATTTTTTTGTAGGAAATCTTTTAAAATTACTTTACCCATTTGATGAAAGTTTGTTTGGTTAAAACTAGGTACTTACTCAGCACATACCAAGACTATATGTCACAGTGCTCAGAACATTGTCAGCCCTCTTTGGTTGAGCCTTCCTCCTATTCAGCAAACTGTGGCCAGCTGACAAAGACTCAGTGAGGGTATGATGTTAACTCCATATGTTAAATATTAGCAAATATGATTTTTTTGAGATAAAAATAGAAGTGCTAATACCTTCTAACTGATGGATCGTTTCTACATTCTCTGGAGTTCACTGGCCTAAGCAGTCTTTGTGTTGTGCTCATGTTGTGCTGCCATTGTTGGCCATTACCACTTCCCGTGGTGCAAATTAGAATTTGTAATTAGGTTCTCAGCTGACCAAAAGGAGGGTTTCTCAAGTTGTAGTTACTTTTTTTGGGAGGTATGTCAGGTAAGTCAGAGTGCTAAAGTTCTTTTTATGGAATATAGTTTGTCTTGCCTTAATGTCAATGTTTTTGATGTCACTTTGGTGCCACTTAGCACGTGGAGGTGTTTTCAGATGCTTCATCCATCAACAGTCTCTTTATCTTACATCATATATGTTAATGGCACATTGGGATTTGGGTTAATAATATATCTTAGACCACTGGATTTCCTTTGTTATGTACGCATGGTACACAGGGAGTATGGCTTGCAAAGAGTTGAATCTCACCGTTTAAGGTGGCTGTATGTGTCTTAAACTTTACCTGTTATGTAACATTTTATGCATGTAGCTTATCCAGTACTCAATGTGTATGATAAATGAAAGTGGTTTTCAACTTGAGCTGTGTGCGCTGTTCTCACTTGGTTGAGTGAAAGGAGGGCAGAAGTCTATAAGCTTTTCTCAAAAGTATTAAATATAATTAAGATTTTGTGAAACAGAGTGTCCATTTGAGTTAGGAATTTGTGTAAACCAAGAAGCTAATAATACTAAGAAAGTGGTTTTTAAATTTTTTTAAACAACATCCTGTGAAGTTTAGAATGGCTAAATGGCCAAAATATCACCTATAGCACTTTGGTTGCATGTTCCTGATGTATAATAGGAATGACCTGTAATTTCAGCGTAAAAGAAAGGAATCTGGAGTGGAAGAAGGAGAAAAAAGCACATTTCTTTTAAATTAAGAAAATATCTACTTCCCACCCAGTTAAAAGTACTGCTAGTGCTTGCTGATTTTTAATAAAAAATTGTATCCAACCTAACACCATTTTAACCATTTTTACGTGTTCAGTTCTGTGGGTCAGTTTGTTGATTTAAAATTTTTTAGTTGCTTCAAAATAATGAGTGGTATCAAATACCAGTTATTGCAACAATACTGATGTAGGTACTATGAAACTTAAAAAGAAGTGCTTCCATACTAAAAGAATCTTAAAATTCATTTGCAGAACAGTTGTATATTTCTATTTATTTATTTATTTATTTAGGCTGCGCTGGATCTTTAGTTGCAGAATGCGGGATCTTTAGTTGCAGCATGTGGGATCTTAGTTGCGGCATGCATGCAGGATCTAGTTGCCCGACCAGGGATCAAACCTGGGCCCCGTGCAATTGGGAGCACAGAGTCTTACCCACTGGACCACTAGGGAAGTCCCCAGTTGTGTATTTCTAATAACAGATTGATAACAGATTAGAGTTTAATAGTATGGTTCTGTGAAAGTGCAGTAGCCCAGAGAAAAGAAATCCTTGGGAGCTTTAGTAGTTGGAGGAAGTGGAACTTGGATTGGGCCTTTGAAAGGTAAAAATGAGACAGAAAGAAGGAAGTGTTCCTGTTCAGAGGGATTAGAGGGGGTGGTAAAATTGGTGGACCTATCCTTACACAGTTAAGTCTGTACTTGTTATTAGGTTTTCAAAACTATGTATTGTACTGTATTGTTGAGGGATACGTGCATAAGTGGTGAGACTATATGTAAAGAAAAAAGAATGATTAACCTAAGTTTGTTTGGTGGTTACCTCTGAGGCAGAGAAGACACAAGGGAAGCATCTAAGGTCTTGATGAAGCTTTCTTCTTTACCTGGGGTGGGAGCATGGATACCCAGGGGTTCATCTTACTGTTATTTACAGTGTGCATATATACATGTTAAAATTACTGATATTTAAATATTACTTATATATCTTGTTAATTAAAAAAATTAATAAATATGTGTATTTGAGGCAAAGAGTAAAAAGTTTAAAGACTACTTTCTGTTTTCAGGAACAGTATTTTTTGCTTTCTGAAGTCTTAAGACATGTAATTGATCAGTTTGGTCACAAGGTGTCGCTAGATTGCCAAATTTATGAATAAAGCTGCTTTTTTTTTTGTAACATGATGTCAAGGCAGATGGAAATTTTTTGTAGTGAAATTATTTAGGTGCCTGCCAGTATGTCATTTTCACTGAAATAATTGTTGGGCAGTGGGATATAAATAACCTTTGAAGAACTTTCCCTCTCCATATATACTTCTCAGTTTCCTTTATAAAAGAGTGAACTATAAATAAATTCTATACATTTAAAATTTGCTTGTATAACTTATAAAGTCTTTTTTGCATAGTGAGTAATTTAGGATGAATGACAATATGGATCACAGTAACATATTTTAATCTAGAATTTTGAACATTATTCCTCCATTGGGGGTTTGTTACAGTATATTTAAAAGATATTCAACATTCTGCTTAAATTGAAGCAGCTAAATCTTTTAGTAGATAGTATAGGTTAAACCTTTATTGTATCTTCTCTTCACTTAACCAACTCCCCTCCTCCCACCCCAGTTTATACTGTTGTCTTAAGTATGCTAATCTCAGGGGTAACTTTATTCTTTGGATTTAGATTAATTTGGTTCTTTTAAAATAAAAGACAGAAGTGTAAATCAACCAAAATAAAAAAATTAAAAAAACAAAAGCCCAAATAGACAAAAATAAAATAAAAGGCAGAAATGTCAGGATGCCAAGACACTTTGACCACTCAGTTATTTATTTATTTATTTATTTATTTTTGTTTATATTTGGCTGCATTGGGTCTTTGTTGCTGCGCACGGGTTTTCTCTAGTTGAGGTGAGCAGGGGCTACTCTTCATTGTGGTGCACAGGCTTCTCATTGCGGTGGCTTCTCTTGATGCGCAGCACGGGCTCTAGGCACGTGGGCTTTAGTAGTTGTGGCGCACGGGCTTAGTTGCTCTGCGGCATGTGGGATCTTCCTGGACCAGGGCTCGAACCCGTGTCCCCTGCATTGGCAGGTGGATTCTTAACCACTGTACCACCAGGGAAGTCCCACCACTCAGTTATTTTATCGTGCCTTTTTTGGAGTGTTCAAAATAGTATCAAACAACATTTACATATTACCCATACTGGTTCAGCTTTCTGCTTATGGGATTTTTTCATTTTTAAAAAATATCTGAGGAAAGCTGAATAACATTTTTGTTGGAGTGGGCACACAAGATTTGCCCTATTCCAGGGAACTGCATCAAAAGATGATGATGTCTGAGTCCTTTTTTGTTACTTCCTCCGAGGCAGAAATGATTGCCCACAAGAAGGTCCAGTCATAAATGGAACACATTATTTGAAGGTTGGTCTGTGTTCAGGCTCTTCTCTTTCTTAGTAGCAACATTAAACTAAGGTAGCATATTTTGGATTTGAGGAATTTGTCACAGGAACTTTGTAATAAGCATTTCTTGTTCTATTGGGTACAGTATGTAAGATTTAATTGTGGATAAGGTGTGGATAAGCCTTATTAGCATGACTTCAATACAATAGACAGTAAGTTATAAACTGCTAATACCATTTATTTCCAGTGAGAGGAAAAAAATCATTGTATAGCAGCATCAGAGGGATTTCTGGTTTTTTTTAGGTCTATAAAGAGAAATGGACCTGTAAGTTTCTTAGAATAATCTTAAACACCCCCCCGCTCCCGCCCCAACAATTATTTGAGAATAGATAGCCAAGATGTTTTCTGAGACATAGAATAACTTCCTAATTGACTAGTGAGTTGCCAGGGAATAGTACTTCTTTGATAACTGACAAATTATTATTATGAGTATAGTTAATTAATTAACCTTGGATTTGAACTATAGTTTTTTATGGGCTTTTACTTGAATTTGGCTATTGATTATTTTGTGTTTATTAGTTTGAATTTCCAAAAGTAATTTAAGAATGTCGGAAAACACAACCTAGCTAATTCTAGCCTGGTGCCTTAGGCTGCCTACCACGTGCCAATGATATTAGAAAGCACAAAACAAAACCCAAACTGTCTGGTGAAAGTTACGGCAGGCATTTATTGGGGAGAGAGTGGGTTGGTACAACAATTGAAAAATGAAAGTTATAACTAACCTTTGAAAGATGTGTGCCCTTAACATCAAACTCAAGTAATTTCTTATTCCTCTGGGCTCTTGGTTCATATTGTTTTTATGGCCCTATTTACATCTTATTCTAGCCAGTTAAGTACAGTTAGTTGTTATATTATGAATGTTCCCTTCATTTGATTTAAAATTTCTAGAGTTAGAAATATGTGTTACTAGGACTTCCCTGGTGGCACAGTGGTTAGGAATCTGCCTGCCAATGCAGGGGACACGGGTTCAAGCCCTGGTCCGGGAAGATCCCACATGCCACGGAGCAACTAAGCCCATGCACCACAAGTACTGAGCCTGTGCTCTAGAGCCCGCGAGCCACAACTACTGAGCCTGCGTGCCACAACTACTGAAGCCTGCGCGCCTAGAGCCCGCACTCCGCAACAAGGGAAGCCACCGCAGTGAGAAGCCTGTGCACCGCAATGAAGAGTAGACCCCGCTCGTCGCAACTAGAGAAAGCCTGTGCGCAGCACCGAAGACCCAACGCAGCCAAAAATAAATAAATAAAATAAATAAATTAAAAAAAAAGAAATATGTGTTACTAATGTCTGCATTCTCAGTACCTAGTATGATTTTTTTAGACCATTATAACTAGGATAAACTCTTTCTGCCAAAGTGCTGATTCTGCACATGGATAAATAATAATAGCTAACGTTTATTGCAAGCTTACCATGTACCAGGCTCTATTCTAAGAACTTGATATGTCTTTAACGTAACTTAATCCTCATAATAACCCTTGTGAGCTGGAAAGAGTTGTTTTCATTGCTTTACAGATGAAAAGACAGAGGAATAGAGAGGTAAGAAGGCTTGCCCAGGGTTGCACTGCTAGGAAATGACCAAATTGGAATTCAAATCCAAACAGTCTGGCTCCAGAGCTTGCTCTCATAACCTGTTATGCTATAGTGCTTCATCAAGTAACTGTTAATGATTTCTCTTTTTTCGTTGTTTTTTGTTTTTGTTAATGATTTCTTAACATTAAATGTAGGTGTGGGCTAATTTAACACCAGAAATTGAAAGTAAGTAGAATTTCATTTATTATTGAGTTATATTTTTCTTTTATACTATTAAGTTTTAAAATCTAATAGGGCCCCAAATATATTTCAGCTCTTTTACTTTTTGAAGTTATCAAGGAAATTGAATGCAATGATTGTTTTTCTTTTTGTGGAAGCTGATTTGCCAGGGTTTTTTATTTGAAAAGCTTATCTTTTCTTGTTTTCTTTATTTTTATTTTTTGCTTTTAATCTTTTTTTTTTTTTTTTGGCTGTGCCTCGTGGCATGTGGGATCTTAGTTCCCTGACAAGGGATTGAAGCCGTGCCCCCTGCAGTGGAAGCATGGAGTCTTAACCACTGGACTGTCAGGGAAGTCACGGTTATGTTTTCTTTAAATGTAGAAGATGACTTTAATAATGATTCATGGTACCATTTCTTCATTATTTAATTGACAGTTTTCTTTCAAGTCCCTAGTTTTATAGCGTGAATAACAAAATGTAAAATGGCAGTTCCAGATCATTTAGCCTTTAAAAAAGAAAAGCTCTCGTTTTCTCTTCATTGTGCTCGTGTTTTCCTTTAAATTATTTAGATATTTATAATAGCCATTTTAAACTCCTTGTCTGCTAATGCCATTGTCTCTGTCATTTCTGGGTCATGTCAGATTTGGTTGACTTTTTTTTTTTTGGTTGTGTGGCATGCGGGATCCTAGTTCCCTACCCAGGGATCGAACCTGCGCCCCCTGCAATGGAAGTGCAGGGTCTTAACCACTGGGAAGACACCAGGGAAGTCCCTGTTTGAGTGTTTCTATTGATTTTTTTTTCCCCTTAGTTTTGGGTCACATTCTCCTGCTTCTTCACAAGTCTAGTAATTTTTATTGGATGCTGGACATTGTGAATGCTATGTTGTTGTGTGCTGAATTTTGTTTGTCTTTAAAGACTGTTGAAATTTGTTTTGCTAGGCAGTTAAGTTACTTGTGGATCAGTTTGTTTGTAAGCTTTGTTAGGCCAGGTCTGGAGTAGCCTTTACTCAAGGGCTAGTTTAGCCCTATTACTAAGATGTGATCCTTCTGGAATCCTTTCTGAATGTCCTGGGTGTTCAGTGAGACCTTTCCACTCAGGCTAATTGGCATGCATATTTTTCCTAGCCCTCTGTGAACTCTTGAAATTGTTCACGTTACAACTTCCTTGATTTTTTTTTTTTTTTTACCTTGTTTTGTGGAGTTTCTCACCATAACACATGTGGCTTTGTTTTTAGCCAGACTCAAGCGAACACCACGCAGATTTCTAGAGCTCTTATTCTGCAAATCCCCTCTTCTCCAGTACTCTGCCTTGCATATTCCAGCTGCCTTAGCCTCCCCCAGCTCTGATCTCTGCCTTTTTACACAGTGTGAGTTCTGTGCTCTACTTGAGGTCTTCTGTTCTGCTCTGCTGCCTGGCATGTGCCTTTGGGTAGCAAGCTTGGGCAGTAGTAGGGCTCAGTGAGGTTTGTCTCAAAAGGTCACAGCTCTGGGCGGCCTTTTGACTAGCATCTGAACAGTTGTTTCATATATTTTATGCAGATTTCTAATTGCAACAATGGAAATGTTTTATTTCTGTGATGTCCGCTCAGTAACCTCTAGCCCCACTTGGCTGTTGAGCACTTGAAACATGGCTAGGGCAACTGAGGAACTTGAGTTGTTTTCCCTCCTTATTTATTTATTTGGCTGTGCTGCAGGGCTTGTAGGTTCTTAGCTCCCTGACCAGGGATCGAACCTGGGCCCCCTGCAGTGGAAGCATGGAGTCCTAACCACTGGACTGCCAGGGAATTCCCTGAGTTTTTTTATTAATTTAAATTTAATAGCCCTATATAGTTAATGGCTGCTGTAGTAGACAGTACAATTTGGTTTTTCTCAATATTATAAAATTTCAGCTTTTGCATATAATAAAAGTGCCAGTGGTTGATCTCTAACATGTCCCAATTTAGAAAGGTACTATAGTATTTTTTTCAAATTACCCAACTAGTTACATGTTCATTGGAGATTATTTGGAAAATACAAAAATTACAAAAAAGAAAATTTGTCACATATAATCCCCCAAATAATCAAGATTAATATTTTGATATATTTCCTTCTAGTCTCCTATAAAGAAAAAACTGTTTTAGTGAAAAATATTTGGTTTTATTATTTTTTTTTTTTAAGATTTTTTTGATGTGGACCATTTTTAAAGTCTTTATTGAATTTGTTACAGTATTGCTTCTGAGGGGTTTTTTTGTGTGTTTTTTGTTGTTGTTGTTGTTGTTGTTGTTTGGCTCCAAGGCATGTGGGATCTTGGCTCCCCGACCAGGGATCCAACCCACACCTCCTGCATTGGAAGGTGAAGTCTTAAACCACTGGACTGCCAGGGAAGTCCCTTGGTTTTATTTTAAGTATTTATGTCTCAAAGGGAAATACGCATAGATGACAAGATTAAAATGATGAAAATGTTTTGTCCTTCTATAATTAGGTTTATATTATTTGTCAGCAAAGAATAGCATTGCCTAAACAGGCCTTCCCAGCTTTATAGGTCAGGTATATGTAGCAGTTCAGGAATAACTTATTAATCAGGGAACTTTTTAATTCTTTTCTCTTTTTGTTGCAGATGGGTGTTTAACAGAAATGAAATCTCATATTTTGCTAATGGCTGCTTTTTGACAGTAGCTAGAGAGAAGCCAAACATAATTTAATATTGATATTTGGCTTATTTCCGCATTAGGGGAGCTGGTTTGGAGACTGCTTTCAGCTTGAGTAACTGTTGTGCCTGAAAATCATGTGCCAGGTGCCTAGAAGCCGAAGGCCTGGCCATCAAGGGGTTCATGGTTTAGTTGGCAAGAAAACATAGGTGGATTTTCTTCTGTTTCTCTGGAGGAAAAAAAGTCAAATGTTGCTGTTCATTTTAACAGTACAAAATTTAATAAGATTAGCAGATAATACCTATCATTTCTCACTTCGGGAATCTTTCTTTTAGGCGAGACGTGGAATCCGTTAAAATTGCATTATCAGTTAAGAAACGTGCGGGAACGATTAGCTAAAAACCTGGTAGAAAAGGGCGTATTGACAACCGAGAAACAGAACTTCCTTCTTTTTGACATGACGACACATCCCCTCACCAACAACAACATTAAGCAGCGCCTCATCAAGAAGGTGCAGGAGGCCGTTCTCGACAAATGGGTGAACGACCCTCACCGCATGGACAAGCGCCTGCTGGCCCTCATCTACCTGGCCCACGCCTCGGATGTCCTGGAGAACGCGTTCGCGCCCCTCCTGGACGAGCAGTACGACTTAGCCACCAAGCGGGTGCGGCAGCTCCTGGACTTAGACCCTGAGGTGGAGTGTCTGAAGGCCAGCACCAGCGAGGTGCTGTGGGCAGTGGTGGCCGCCTTCACCAAGTGACCCTGCGCAGAACCGAGCGTCCCCCTTTCTCTCGCGGGAGCCAGTCGTTTTTCTTCCAGGGACTTCTGGTTTTCTGCAGTTTGTACTTCCCACACTATAATTGGCTTTTGTTTTATGAAATGGTGGGTGGCTTTTTCTTTTGTGTATGTATGCAGGATTCTGCTGGTACGAGAGGCCTTCCTCTTTCTGTTGTGAAAAAAGTTTCACTGCCATACTGGCATTCCATTCCTCGTGGCCATCCTCACTGTTGCCTGTTTGGGTTCTGGTGGGCTTTGACTGTCAGAGTGCCTCCAGGCTCCTCACACGCACATCTTTTGGATTACCTCAGGTTGAGTTTCTCCCACATGTGCATGTACATCTCGCATTCTGCCTGCAATTCAGACAGAAGTCACAGAAAGGCCTTTAACTCACCAAAGGTAAATATCTGTATCTATTAGGACATTTTATACATAGACCTCAGTTGAGATGTATACTTAGCAAAATTATTTTTAAATTGAAATACACAGTAAATAATATAAAGTGCCCCTTGGATCTTGCTTCCCATGTAAATCTATTGTATTATTACACTTGTTATAATTTTAACTATTAAATCATAAAGGTCCAGTTGTTTCACACAGCCAGTTTGGGATGAGCTGCATCCCAGTTATGCTGTATATAGTTTGAATTATATAGAAGTTGTTCCTTCTTCTGGCCACCACTGCCCATCTGAGTATTTTGCAGGGTTTAATTAGTTGTACACCTGGTGCCCCTTACTTGCTACAGTCATTGTAATTTGATGGCAAGATAGACCTCTCATCATTGAAGGAGAGAGAAAACATGTGTGTCTAATTGGTCCCAAGATTTTTTGAGCTGTGCCATTCATGGTACTCTTTGCCTATATGCATCTCCTTTCTGGAATTTTTTTCAGTCTTATTATTTTTATCATTTCTGTAGAGAAGAGGCTTGTGACCAGTACTAATCTTGAGTACAGTTTTATCTTTTTCTGTCCACAAGTAAATTAATGTCTGCTCTTAAATAAATATCTACTCACACTTTCTTGGGGGAAAAAAATCAGATGTCAGTACTAGCAGATGTTGCATGTAAATCGTTAGCAAGTAACGACTACAACTCAGATGATTAAGAGTTTTGTAACAGAAAGCTCTGCTATGTTTTAATTTTTATATACAATTATGATAATTAGCACATTGTAAGAATATAAACCTTTGCTTTTTAGAGTTTATTTTTACTATTTCTTTATCACTGTTTATCATATCTCCATTGGTTTCATAATGTAAATACTATATATTGAACAAATTAAATGTCAAATTTTTTATTACCATAGTTCATGTTACTAGTGGGGCTTTCAGGTGTTTAGAGACTTTTTTGGTTAACATTCAATGCAAAAGTACTAGATGGTGTATAACTCTAGAGTTGAATTTTAAGGGATTCCCTGATATGTATACTATCTTTTTATCTGAAGTAATAAATAAACTATGATCTTGAAAGTGCCTGAATCAGAGCAAGCATGTCATTTGTATTTTTGTATTCCAATTATTGTGGTTTTAGTTTTCTTTCTGATGAAGTTTTACTTAGCCGTAGTTTAGTATGGCAAGATTTCTATGCAGGGGTTGGCAAACTTTTTCTTATTGGGCCAGATAGTAAATATTTTAAGAAAATATTTTAGGCTTTGTGAGCCATATACGGTGTTGCAGCTACTCAACTCTGCTGAATGAAAGTTGCCATAGACAATACAAATAAATGGGTGAGGCTGTATTCCAGTAAAACTTCATTTACAAAAGATAGGCAGCTGGCCATGGGCATTGGTTTGCCAATTTCCTGTTTCAACTCATGAAAAAAGACAGATTTTTCTCTCCATTAAAATAACCTCCTTTACCTCCAAGAATGATAACTACTGGTGGTAATTAAGTATAGAAAGTATTAATGTATAGTTTCTTCCCACAAAATGGATACTTGAAACTTATACCATGTCCTGGAATTTCTTTTTAGGTGAAGATTTACTGTTTTCCTCCAGCAGAGATTTTAGAAATGAGGTAATGGTTGTTTCTAAGGAAATCTTGGCTTTCTAAGCCGCATCTGTATTCTCAGGCAAGGGGGAAAGGGCCTCACCCAAACTTGTGTCAGCGTTTGTTTCAGAGCAGAGTGCCCGTCAGCCATACCTGTGTGTGACCTCAACTTCAGTACGCGTTTGTGTCTCCGGAGGAGAGGACAAGTGGTACCATCCGGAGGCGAGGGTGTTATCTAGAACTCCTTCTTCCTGTAGAAGGCCGCTGTTCACAGTTCTCTGTAAGCAGGAATGGTGTGACTCCAGGGACATTATTCTGTGTGGAAGGAGCAGTATGTCCACAGGCTTATGCCACTTTTGTTAAAAGCCTTCAGATCCAAGAATCAGGCAGTGAGTTTTAATATAATAAAACTTACTGTGCAATAATAAATCGATCTCTTCATATGTTGAACCGCTGAGTGTTCCTTAGAATAACCTGGTCTGGAACAATGCTGTAACAGAAGGGAGAAAGGAAACTTGCTGAATGCATGCTCTGTGCCTAGTAAAGTATTTTATATCTTGTTTTGACCTCCCCAAACCGCAATTACTGTCTTCATTTAATGAAGAACAGGCTTGGAGAGGAGGGGTTGCCCAGTCTCACATTATCTGGTAAGTGTTTGAGCTTTTAATCCTGAAGTGATTGAAAACAGTAATGGCATTCAACCATAATTTTTCCTTTCTTATTTGGGGACTAGGAGGGGGCTTCTTTTCCTTAACAGAGATAAAAACCACAATAGCGGGCATGCAAAAAATCCTCATGGTGGTGCAAAATACAATGATAAAAAGATATCCCTGCTTTATTCTGATATCTTGGTATAACTTACATAAATTATCTTTTGGGGGTGAAAAAGTTGACTAGTTCTGTATATTCTCAGGAGAAAGAAGCATCGTCAGATGTCAGTTGGCCAAGAAATCCCTGGCCTGCTGAAGTAAGATTGCCTTGTGGCCTCTGATGCATTACGTTACTCAGTTCCTCCCCTCGTTTGCAAACAGATGGGTACAATACTTTTTTAAAGTATGACAAACCCTTGAATTTGGCCACCACCTGAAGGAAAGTGAGAGGGGCTGGTGTGTGGTTCGGTGGCAATATAGGACCAGTGAGTGATGACATCCAGCCTGATGATGACAGGAGTCCATGACTGCCATGCATGGCTGGCTACTCTTGCCCCAGGAACATGGAAACCACTAGTCACAGGTCTTTGTGAGGTATTTATGAAGTTTAATTCCAACTCAATGGCCTCTCCATCTTAAATGGAGATACTTATATTGTCAGATAACATTGTTCCATTTCACTTTCATCCAGATCAAGATGACTGACGACCTGAGGTAATTTCCAATTCATTGCAGCCCACTGGGTCCCAGAATGATAGCCCTGACTCTTGTAAGTTCTGCATGAATGTCGTATGTTCTTTAACATGTCGTATGTTCTTTAGCACCAAGTAAGGAAGTGATATTAAGGTTTGTCACCTTGCAGGCTACTTACTCTTCAAAGAGGCATGGATGGTAAAGTTAGATTGATATCCACACTTCCTCAGCCCAATATTAGAATTATGTAGGCAATTACTCCTGATAGAGCAGTGGTATAACTGTGATTCCCACTAGCATCATTATATACTGGTGTACAATTTACTTTTTGCACTTACATTATAGAGAACTTTCAGAATAAGCACACATCATTCTCTTTAATCATTTTTGGCTTCATTGTATAATTTCTCCCATTGATGGGCATTTGGGTTCTTCTCATGTTGTTCATTATTACAAACAGTATTGTAATGTATATTTTTGTACATATCTTTATATTTGATTTCTATAGGAGGAATTAATAGAAGTAAGTTTGCTCAAAGACTATGCCTTGAAAATGTAAAAGATAAAGCCAAATTTTCTAAGATTCATGTTAAGTTCCACTTCAAATTAACGTGAATGCTGGTTTCCCCACACCTTAGCTAATACCGTAGAGGGTGTCATCAATCCTGGTCTTTGCCAAGGTAATAGTGAGGAGAAAGGTCAAATTATTTTAATTATCGAAGAGTTGATTATCATTTACTATCTTTATTGGTAATTTGTATTTTTTTTCTGTGAGTTACCTGATCATGTTCTTTATTCATTTTTCTAATTTAGGGTATTGATCTTTTTATGTATTGATTCACCAGGACTTTCCATATATTGTGGATACTAACCCTGTGTCTGTGATGCAATTGTTTTTCTCAGTCTTTGGAGTTGGTATATATGGTAAGTATTTTTTTTCCTTTTTTCCTTTTTTTTTTCTTAACAATTCAGAAAAGTGTAAGGTGCAGTAGTGCTTAAGCATGGAATCTGTGGAGACCTTAATTATCATACTAAAGAGATCAGCATGGTATTCAGGTTTGGGGATATATATATTTCATAAAAATTTGGGGAGGTATGATTAAATATAACAAATATAAAAATCATGAAAAATATGTATAATTATATGTGTATATAAAGGTTTCGTGTAATTTTTATGATTAAAATGCAAATGGAAAATCTCATAAACAAATGTGTAGGCTAGTGGATTATTTGAAGGCGAACATGCTTGCAGCCATCACCCAGGCCAGGAGATAGAACCTTGCCAGCTGTCCAGAAGCCGTTCAAGGCTTCCTCCCAGTTACAGCCTCCCTTACAACCTCCCTAAGTCTCTATCCCAACCCAGTATTCATCTTTAATAATTTTGTTCTGTTTCATTTTTCGTTTTATATGTCTTTTTTAGTTTCTCTCAATCTGTAAGTTCTTTCCCTCATCTCTCTTATTTTTTTCCTTGTGGAATATTTGTTGATAAAATTGGATCCCTTTTCCTTTTGTTTGGATTTTGCTGATTGTATCCACATAGTGTAGTTTAATGTGTTATTGACCTCTACTTCCTGAGAATTGGGCGTTAGATCTGAGGCTCCGTCAGATTCGGGTTGGTATGTGTAGGCACCTGTTGCATCGGTGGTGGTGTGTTCTTTCATCAGGAAGCACATGGTGTCTCTCTTTTTGTGATGGTTTGTGATAGCAGCCTTGCTGTTCAGTTCTTAGATCCTGTGATTTATTGAGGTTGCATGTGGTGATATTTTAACTGTTATCATTTCTTCTTTGTTTATTAGCTAAAATATTTCTATAAAGAGAAACTTCACCTTACCTATAATACCTTTTAGTACAGTTCGTAGAGGAAAGGTAGGAGAATTTCTACATTTTATTTACCAATTTTCAAAATAGACTTGGTTCCAAAGCATTCTCCAAAGGTGACTGATTAATTTAAGTATCTTGAACTTGTGGAAATTAACATTCTTTTATCATCATCATTTTCCTTGATGAGAAGTAGGATTCTTGATGTGGAAAAGTAGAGCTATAGCTTTAAGACAGAAGACAGAAAACCCTTGTAGTTCTAAATTCGAATCAGAAGTATTGCTGTAAACTTACAGGGTACTTTATTTCTTCCTTTTTTATTGTGGTAAAATATACGTAACATAAAATTTACCATTTCAACCATACTTAAGTGTACAGTTCAGTGCGTCTGCTTTTTGTAGTTGCGCTGCATCTGCTTTGTAAGGACATCATCATTATATACTATAATCTCTCCCTTTTAACTCTTGCTTTAGTCTTAACTCTTCAAGTAAATACATGCTTAATGCTCTCCACCAGTCCTTGTGTCATCTATCCAGTCATTCTGCTTGTCTTGCTCGTTTGTTAGTAGATTCTTCTGGAAGGGCTTGTGAGACTAGTATACCCTGAGTTTTCATATGCTGACAACAGTTTATCTGCAGCCTTTTGTTTGAAAGTCTGTTTGGATAAAATGGTTGGGCCACATTTTTTTTTTAGTATCTTAAGTATGTTCTTTTTGGCTTAAAACATCACTGTCAATGTCTGATGATAACATGATTTTCTTTCCCTCATGAATGCCTTATTCTTTTTTACTGGGAGCCCACGGGATTTTTTTCCCCCGATTTTTTGCCAGTGATGTTACTGCAGTATGTTTTGGTGTTGGTTGTTCTGGATCAGTATTCGCAAGTACCTGGTGTGTTCTTTCAATAGGTAGCATCAAATCTTTTTTTATTCTCAATTTCAGGAAAATTAAAGTTTTAGTAATTGTTCTGTTCCCTTGTTTAGGCTTTCTTCTTTGGGCATTGCTATTATGTATGTTGTTTTGGGTCACTTTTGCTTGGCTTATTTTATTATTGATCTTTAAATGTTTTACTCTTTTTATCTTCTCTTCCTCTTAAGACATCCTGTTTATTTACTGTGAATGATCTTTCTAGTTTAGTCTTTTCTGAAATTAATTTTTTCCTGAGTTTTAATAACCAATTTCTGAATTTTTCTAATTTCTATTGATATCATCCATATTTTGTGTCATTTTCCTGATGTATTTTAACTCATTTTGGGGTATTATAGTTTTCGTTGGTTCCCTAGGTATGTCTTTCTGGTGTGCTTTTGTTGTCTCTAGGGATTATATTTTCTCCTCATGCTCTTTTTTTCTTATGATAACTTTGTATGGGATTTGACCTAGATTGTCTTCTGTTGCCCCTGTTTACATGAAATTACTTTTCCTATTTTCGAAGAGAGATGCAGGTCAGGGTAGCTTTTCTAACTGTGTTTATTCTCTAGACCCCCTTCGTCTGTTTTTGAGTGTGAAGAAATACGGCAGCTTGCTTTCTGAGATCTGGTTCTGCCACTCTCGGCCACCTTTATCTGGACCTTCTTTTTTTTTGATCTCTGTTGTTCTTATCTTGCTCAATTTCGATTCTGGTCCCAGTAGTTTCTCCTCAGTGTGGGGCATTGGCTGATCATCTCTGAAAGTGAGAAAACGATTCAGGTTTCAGGGGCCGTTATCCAGTCGGTCCTCTGAGCTTCCCTGTTGATTATGAGGCCGAGGGTGAGGGTGTCGGGGTGGGTGTGTGTCTTAGGGGTATCAGATGCCCTGTTGCTTCCCTCTACCCTCCTTGCACAGATTCCGATACCAAACTGGTCTTGTTGCTGTTAGTAGTTTACTCCTGCTCATTTGTGCCTTCTGGGGTTTGTGAGGGTACTTTCACACCTAGTTTTGTTGTAGATGTTTACCATGGATTTTCGATACTAGTTGGTCTGGGTTGTATGTGTGTGGTGTTAGTGGTGGGGAAGGGGAAATGGGTGCTATATGAGGAAATTGAAAAACTATGTTGGGGAGTTCCCTGGTGGCCTAGTGGTTAGGATTCTGTGCTTTCACTGCCGTGGCCCGGGTTCAGTCCCTGGTCTGGGAACTGAGATTCCTGCAAGCTGTGCGGCGCGACCAAAAAAACAAACAGACTGTGTCACTGTTGTGTTACCTTGCCTGAATCTGCTGGGAGAGCCCCCAGTGGTTTTTAGTTTGTATGTAGTCTCATTAAATTATGAGTCTTTTGCTTTATAGCTTCTGCATTTAGCCTCATATTCACTTTATGATTAAAACAGTATATTTAGCTCTTTTGATGGGTTTTTATTTTCCTTTCTTGCTTTTAAATATATGTATGGTGACTCTGGAATTTTATTTTGTTGTGAAGGATCTTGTTGCAAGGAATCCAGCTTTTTTTACCCCCCCCTAAAATATTTAGCCAGTTTTTCCAAAATCAGCTATTGTATAATCTGTGTTTTCTGTAACTGACTTAGAATGCCCCTTTGAATTTTCTTTGAATTCAGAATCTATCTGTCATCTTTATTCCAGTGGTTTGGCTGTCCATGGAAGAGGAGACACTTTTAATTATAGTAGCTTTTTTGATGATGTTGTAATAGGGCTAGTCCCCCACTTATTATGCTTTTTCAAAATCTGGTTATTTTTACGTGTTTATCCTACCAAATGGACTTTAGAATAATTTTTTTCAGGTTAAAAATTATTTTGAGATCATTGTTCAAATTTTATTACATTTATAAACTAGTTTGAGGAGAGTTGAGATTTTTAGGGTTGTCATCCTATCCCAGAATAAGCTAAACCTCCCCATTTGTTAGAGTTATTGGTTTTATGTCCCTTAGTAGAATTTTGTAATTCATTTAGATCTTTTTAAAAATAATTAATTAATTAATTAATTTTTTTTGGCTGCGTTGGGTCTTCATTGCTGTGCGCGGGCTTTCTCTGGTTGCGGTGAGCGGGGGCTGCTCTTCGTTGCGGTGCGTGGGCTTCTTCTTATGGTGGCTTCTCATGTTGCAGAGCACGGGCTCTAGGCACACGGGCTTCAGTAGTTGTGGCGCATGGGCTTAGTTGCTCCGCGGCATGTGGGATCTTCCTGGACCAGGGCTTGAACCCGTGTCCCCGGCATTGGCAGGCGGATTCTTAACCACTGTGCTACCAGGGAAGCCTTCTTTTAGGTCTTGCCAGTCCTTGCCAAAGTTAAATGTATTTTTAGTTACTATTGTGAAGTGTTTCCTCTTATAATATGTTTTAAGTGGTTATTATTTATAAATAAGAAAGCTCTTGTTTTGGTGGATGATTTCTGATAGCCAACTTCACTGAATTCTAATATTTTAAAAGTTTTTAAATTGATGTGTTTGTGCTTACAAGTACCCAGATATATCTGTGCACACTATGATGCATTTGTTTCTTCTATTTATACCTCTTTTAAAAAATTTTTGTCTGATTGTATTGGCTTGTACCTCTAGAATATTGTTATCCAACAATAACAGCAGTGAACATCCTTTTTGTGTGTATTCCTGAATCTAATGGGAATGATCCTGGAGTTTTTCCGTTAAGAGTTTGAAGCAGGCTTTTAAAAAAGTATGTCTTTCACAGGATTTTTGTGTGCATGTGTGTCCTACTGATATAATGAACTACATTCTACATTTACATTTATAGATTTCTTTTTTTTAAAAAAGAGCTCTTTATTTATTTATTTATTTATTTATTTATTTATTTTTGGCTGTGTCGGGTCTTCGTTTCTGTGCGAGGGCTTTCTCTAGTTGCGGCAAGCGGGGGCCACTCTTCATCGTGGTGCGCGGGCCTCTCACTATCCCGGCCTCTCTTGTTGCGGAGCACAGGCTCCAGACGCGCAGGCTCAGTAGTTGTGGCTCACGGGCCTAGTTGCTCCGCGGCATGTGGGATCTTCCCAGACCAGGGCTTGAACCCGTGTGGCCTGCATTAGCAGGCAGATGCTCAACCACTGTGCCACCAGGGAAGCCCCTATAGATTTCTTAATTCCAAATCATTCATGCATTCCTGGAGTTAACATCACTTAGACTTGGTATCTTCTTTATTGTACTACTGGATTCATTGGCTAACATTTAATTAGGATTTTATTTATAAATTTGTTTTGTCCATTGTCATTGTATTCTAAGCATTTTTCAGGTTCATCAAGTTCATCTTCAATGGCACTGACTTGTATCCTGCAATCTGATTTGACTTGATGCTTATATGGCTTTGGTTTGGTAAGGTGGTCTCCTCAGTTTCTGTTTAGTTCTACCAGATCCACATTAATCTCATTTGATTTTCTTATCTCTTCTTTGATCTTGTGCGTCTTAGAAGCCACATTCTCTTTGAGTGCATTGAGAATACGAAGCAGTGTGTGTTTATAATTTTCTTTTGATTCCTAAGGTAGTCGTCCAAATTATTTTATCTGCCTTTTGCATACTATGTTTCAGCACCCTCCCCCCACCTTTCCCAGCTTGGTATCACGAGAAGGGCCCTTGCTCAGCCTGTGTAATGGGGGAGGTGGGGTTTTACTGAAGCCTGCCATTTGGTCAGTAATGGATACTTCAGAGCTCTGTGTTTAAGCATCGTTCAGTTCCTCCCTTCGGATGAGAGAGGAAAGTTGGATACCAGATGGTTTTAACCTTTATTCAGATCTACTCAGCTGCTTTGGGGGGATCGAGAAGAAGGCTGTGATCGGTGCTTGGTGTGGCTTTTACGGGGTCGGGTGAGCAGAGGCTGCTGATCTCTGAACGGATCAGTTGAGCCCTTTCGTGGCAGGAACGTACGTGGTCGGGGCTCCCCTCAGATCAGACCATTCCTTCCCTCTTACTCCTCTGACCTGCTGAGGCTGACCAGGTGCCTGGGAAAATCAGAATGAGCCTCCCCTTTAACTTCGCCTTCCCTACCATTCTGAGGAGTGGGAATGGCTCTAATTCTGGGGGCTTCCTACTTTTTCTGGGGCTCACCTTCTGTAATTCCCTTTCTTCAAGTTAAGGGTTTTGGTGACATTCTGATATTCTTCAGAACTCTCATTTCATACTATCTTTGCTTTCTCACATTCAGAGAGAATTGTATCCCATTTCATTGTTCTCCTTCAGTTTGGTTTCAGGTTTTATTTATTATACATGGTATGTAGCCTTCAACATTCATAGAATGGGTTTGTGGCTTTTTTTTTTTTTAATTTATTTATTTAATTTATTTATTTTTGGCTGTGTTGGGTCTTCGTTGCTGCGCGCGGGCTTTCTCTAGTTGCGGCGAGCGGGAGCTACTCTTCGTTGTGGTGCGTGGGCTTCTCATTGCGGTGGCTTCTTTTGTTGCGGAGCATGGGCTCTAGGCGCGTGGGCTTCCGTAGTTGCGGCACGTGGGCTCAGTAGTTGTGGCTCACGGGCTCTAGAGCGCAGGCTCAGTAGTTGTGGCGCACGGATTTAGTTGCTCCGTGGCATGTGGGATCTTCCCGGACCAGGGCTCGAACCCGTGTCCCCTGCATTGGCAGGCGGGTTCTTAACCACTGTGCCACCAGCGAAGTCCCTGTGGCTATTTCTATAGTGTATTAAAACTCTCCCCCAGGAAAAAGTTCTACCCAAGTGTAGCAGTGGACTGAGCCAATCAGAATCTTAACTTTTGGAGGATATATGGAAAATCAGGCAGGTAGCAGCCTGTATGTCCAGAGAAATTCTGTGATATAGAGTGGGGCTAAAATTATAACAAAATAGCATTCATTGGTTTCTAAGTAAAGAAAAGGTGTGAGGAATTGGGGATAAGGCTGCCAGCTAGTGGAGGGAGGAGAAGCGGGTCTGCAGAAACAGACCCACAAACAGCAGGGAAGTCCTGCCAGTGGGGAGCACTGAGTGACAACCCATGAGCCCCCGAGTTCCGTCGAGGCCTGGTCATATGCTGAGTTCTGTTCTGGGATTTTTGTGAGATGCCATCTTGCTTTCTTCCCTTGGGCTACTCTAGTTTGGCGTCTGCATCTGAAAACCAAAACAGCCTAAAATAAAGTAGATGCTTTTTATTTCACTCTGTGAAATAAGATCCCAGATCATCCAGGTATTTGGGGGGAGGGAGTGGTGAATGGGTAGGGATTTTAGGAAAAATGAAGAATGTATTCATTGTGAAGAATGAGAGAAAAAAACTGACAAGGAAACAATTGCCAAGTAGCATCCAGAGTCCAGTTGAGGTCGGAAGCCGTGAATTTATAGCAAATCACTATGTGTAGCTGTGAGATTTTTCTTTAGGAATAAGCATGTAGGCACCAAGAGGCTGGCTGGTTGGAAGGATCCTGGATTAGACGGGGCGAGGGAGCTGTGCGCCTATGGGCTGGAGGGCGATTGTTGTCCTCTACTGTGGGGTCTAATCTAAACAGACAGAGAAGGGAAGGAAACACGGGTGGGGATTCTGAAGCTGAGAAAATTGCCAGTTGCCTAGGGATTGGAGGGCCTGTTGAAATTGAAGCAGCAGAACCAGGAGGAAGGGGAGTAAGCTCCAGAAGGTCAGGAGGTTGTAAAGAAGGCATGACATGTTTGATTTTGAGATCTCAGAGGTGGAGTGGGTTTGGATTGTGTCAGATCCTGGGTGTGGCCATGGAAGAAGAGTGGTTGACTTGACTTCTTTTGCCTTTGTCCCTCTCACCCATTCAGGTAATCACCATTTCTTAGCTTGATGGTTTAAAAGGTTATTCTATAGATGCAGAACTAAGCAAACAAAAAACCAAGTAGTAAACAGTGTTTATTTTTTTAAAATTACTTAAAAAAGGTTGTTTATAGAGACGTGGATTTACATAACTTGGCGACAACATTTTAAAAATGTACAGGCTATTTCATATTATTGCACTTACTCTTTAATAATATATAAGGCATTTTATTTTACATAAATAAAGGATAATGTATAATATCATACAACAGGTGTGGTGCCAACTAAAAGTCAACCCTAAAATTAAATGAGCTGTGTATGGGATGATAGAAATGAAACCCAGCCTACTTCAACCTTCACGGTATATCCTTGCAACTACGATTTACATGTTATAACAGTTACCATCATAGCTTATTGTGGATGACGGACCAGTTAAAAAACCAAAACAATGGAAGTTTTAGTAGGACAATACCATTAGTGTTCATGTCAGGAAGTTTGGGAATTTATTAGAGTAATTAGAAGTACTAGTCATGCCTTGAACACTGACGACAAATAAATAGCTTTCTATCTTAGGGTCAAAGTTTAGCTTTTGCTTCCTCCCTTAAATTCCAATTGTCGAATTCCAAGGGAACCCTTCTGGCAGGGTCCACTGGAAATGGCTGATGACTTGAATATAGTTCAGTGACCAGAGGGCTACCCTTGCACTCTTCAGATAAGAGGATTAGGAACTCTTAGAAGGAGACCAATTCCGCTGCTTCAGAAACTCCTGTCACACAGGACTGTGCATTTCTATGTAGGCACAGCTGGAAGAGTGGAGGCAAAAAATCGTTTTCAGTGTTGACTTCAAAGAGTCTCTCATCATTTAGGCAAGAAAGCAGAAGCCACAAAGCTGACCCCAGAGACTTAAAAACAATCTAGCATGCACCTTGCACTGACTTCCTATAGTATCCTACTTGGAACTGTAGTAGTGAAAAGTAGAAGCTAAATTAATCAGGTCTTTCTAGCTAACTCCTGAACTACATTCTCTTTTGTATAACCTGTTTAAAAATGAGAAATCTGGGCTCACACCAGCCAGATATTTCACTCCCATCTGAGAACCTCTCTGGGCCAGCTCCACAGAGGTTTACTGGGATTAGTCACTCAGAAATAGGTTAATTAAAGAAATCGCCGACATAAAACCTTAGCGTCACCATGCACGCAGGTATGCAACCTCACCCGTATTCCCAGGACTCAGCTGGCCTGCACCACCGAGGAAGTGGCTTGTAACTACGCAGTTCTGCTCGTTTACCTTGAAAGACTGACTCACCCTCGTTTTCCACCTTCTTATTATGTTTTGGTAAATGAAGCTGATGAGGATTTGAGTTTTAAGAAAAGAAGGTACAGTACGAGGGAGAAGAGCCAGCTTTGTGACGAGGAACAGCACACGGAATGGGAACAGTTACTGCGAAGAAGCTTGTGCTTCGGAAGGAGGGCAGCTGGGACGAGTGTCACAAGCAAGCGTGAGTCACAGCAGTGTTCTGCTGGGAAACATTTTTGGCAAAAGGAAGAATTTGCAAAACAGGAAAACAAAAAGAGCAGAACTTCAGTCACTGCAGACCTATGCCATTACACCCAGGTCAGGAAAATAGATCCAGTGCTTAGAAATGTTACATTTCTTAAGCTTGTTGAGAAGAGAAAGGGGGAAAAAAATCAGCCAAACAAAAGAAAGTCCCCTAAAAGGATTATTTTAAGTTCCTCTATTTGGATTATAAATCCAAGGACACTAAAAAGATAATTGATTTCTAAAACTTTAAATTAGTGGTTGGATCTATAAAACATAGAAATGGAAACTCAGTGACAATGATATTTTTGCCTGCTCTTTTGTTGACCAGTCTTGAATTCAAATACTTATTCAAGACAAGTTCCAAACTAGATGCAAGGTGCTTTCAGAGCTGGAACTTTCTGCTCATTCTAAGCAGCAACGTTCACAGCTGTTTAGTACAGTTTATCAGAACTGCATTCCCGTAAAATTGCCTTATGACGTATGCTTTTAGATCATGATCAACACTTCACGGTGATCAGTAACCACCGAGTTAGTTAAACTATGCAGCCATACGTTGCACATTACACTCACTAAAAATACCACTTTCTGTATTTTGCTTTTTCATTTTTGGATAATTCCTGAGCTCAGCCTAACCATTAGGTCATAATTGATTTTCTTTTTTCAAGTCTCATTTTCTTTTCAGGATAACATACAGACCCTACAGCTCCTTCCACTGAATGTGCCTAAAAGCATTCTGTCATTTACTTACTTACTTACAAAATTATATAAAACTATAGTCCTTTTTAGTTGTGACACTTGTGTTGCCCCTCAGACTTTGTTAGCTCCCCAGTTGCCAGGATTGAGTGTGTTGGGAGAGGTGGCTAGAAGGATACGGAGGTGTCACTAAATGTTTCAAGTGAAGAAGGGCATGCCGCATCTTGTGTCCCCATCAGGAAACACAGAAGGTGTCGGGACAGGCACTGGAACAGAATGAACCCTCCTGGCCTAGGTGATCCAGGCAGAAAGGTTTCTGAGTTCAGCTCCATTGCTGCTGCTTCATGTGTAAGTAAAAAACTGGAGAGTTGTTTGTTTTATCGTCCTTGCCACACCAGTGCTTCTGCGTTGTTTCAGGAACCCATTGTTTAAAGAAGTCATTCTGATTTGCTAAAGAAAGAAGGGAACTGAGAAAAGGAGATTCTGATTAATAAAAAATGTAACAAGCGCAATTAGTGTCACTACCAGTGCTTGTTGCATGAAGAATTCCTGTGCTTTCTAATTACTAACTGCACAGGTCCCTCTGGGACAGACTTCATAATATTCCAGGCATCGAAGTGCATGAGCCCAACCAGGGATTTCCCATTAATGGCAAGAACTTCATCTCCAGCTTCTATTGTTCCAGCTTGCTCAGCTGCACCACCTGAGAGAATAAATACAGAATAATAGTTTGGTCCTTTCATAACATCCAGAATAAATTCCAGGTAAATGAAAAACTTACTTAAGTGAGAAATATCTCTAAACCATGTGCCTGTATTCTTCAGAGAGGGAAATTTTTCTTAAACAAGACACACAAAGCAAATACCCATAAAAAGAAATTTGACTGCATAAAAAATTCAAATCTGTAACCCCTCTTTCCCCAAAACATAAGCAACTGACTATGGGAAGATATTTTGATTGTATTTAGTCAACAAATAAAATGAAACATTAGGGTTAATATCTAGCCAAGCTAAAGAACTCCAAATCAATAAAGAACACACCAAAAAAATCCAAATGACCAATAAAACAAGTTCAACTTCTACTCGTTAACAAATATAGTCTGATATACCCACATGCTGAGAATGTGATTACCGGCTCAGCAATGACTGTGGAGATTACTTAAATTATTACTTACACAAAATTTAACAGATTTCTAGACTACAGCTCTGGGTATGTTAGAGCAAGTTTATGAGCTTTTCTATTTACTTTCTTGCACATGCGCATCTAAAACAATCGTATTGAAGGAATGCACACTGGCTGTGCAGGTGAAAGGACATTAAAAGAGAAAAATTCCCAAGTTTGAAAATAATTTCCTCAGAAATATTTAATTAGATCTCAAAACACTGAGCAGATAAATCTACTTCGTTCTACATTCCTGAAAATCACTGTTAAATATTATTTGATATCAATACACATGTAATTATAGTTGATTATAAAGACTGACAAAAAAATATAGCTGGAAGAAAGTGAGTTCAAATGCAACCCACTCAAGGACAAAAACATTTTATGTTGTTAATGACAGAGGCAGATGCTGTCATCGGAAAAGAGGTGAGCCTTCACCGTTACCGGTCCTACAGTGGGAGCGAAGAGACTGATTTAGTCCCCGTCATTGCTTTCTCAAGATACACATTTTTGGAAGTACCAAAGCACTGTTGTCTGACATGCCCAATTATACTGCGTTAGCATATTTCCCGTTCTAGGAATATTACCTAAAGGCCTCAAGCAGGTTATGTGAAACGAAAGAATTTTCTGGGTCTGAGGACGTGGGCTTCCAACCAACCCAAACAGGAGGCTGTGAGTGAGGGGAAAGCACGTTGAATACCTGCAGGCAGTCAGACTGGCTTGGGTTCAAGTCTGCGACTTCAAGCAAGTTACAGGTTTCCCGAAACCTCAGTTTTCTCCTCTGCAAAATGGTGTTAGCCTGTCTCGTTCCCTCACTAGGTTATTACAGGGATCTAATGAGATGAAGCAGATGAAAGTCCTTGATGAACCACTCAGTACTGTTCAGACCAAAGGTAGTGCCAACTTTTGGACTTCTTTTTTTTTTTTAATTTTTTTTAATTTATTTATTTATTTATTATTTATGGCTGTGTTGGGTCTTCGTTTCTGTGCGAGGGCTTTCTCTAGTTGCGGCAAGTGGGGGCCACTCTTCATCGCGGTGCGCGGACCTCTCATTATCGCGGCCTCTGTTGTTGCGGAGCACAGGCTTCAGACGCGCATGCTCAGTAATTGTGGCTCACGGGCCTAGTTGCTCCGCGGCATGTGGGATCTTCCCAGACCAGGGCTCGAACCCGTGTCCTCTGCATTGGCAGGCAGCTTCTCAACCACTGCGCCACCAGGGAAGCCCTGGACTTCTTATACACGAGAGAGAAATAAACTTTTCTTTAAACCGTTGTTATTTGGGGTTTTCTATTACATGGGGCCAAAGAGAATCCTAACTAATTTGATCAGGCTATGTCTCTCTCCATTTATTGAGGTTTTAAGAAAAATGTAGAACACTTTTATCTTTTTTCCAAAAAGGTCTTGCATAGTTTTCCTGTGACACACCCTTAGGTTCCTTACGGTCGTTACTGTGAATTGGTATCATACAATACTGAATCTGCGATTAGCCTTTTTTCCCCCGTTCAGCCCTGTTTTTGAGCTGGTCCCGGTTAATGGATATAGCTCTAACTTGCTTCTTGAATTGCTATATAGTTTTCCTCTCTATGGATGTAATATATTTTACTCATCATTTTGCTACAGATAGAAATTTAAACTGTTTTATAGCTTCCATTTTAGCAAGCACTGCCAAATTTTTCCCCAGAGAGAGGAACCATTGTATATACTTCTGCCAGAAAGTATGAGTGTTCTCCTTTCCCTACATCTTGCCAACACATCATATTATGAGATTTCTTATTTATGGCCAACCTGATTTTAAAAAAGATGATTCCCAATAGTTATAATTTTCACCCAATAACTAATACAAGTTTGAGTGACCTTCCCTATATTTCTTGACCATTTAGGTTTTAACTTTTTCTATTTTCTATTCATTTCCTTTACCCAGATTTTCTCTTTATTTAGTATTTTTCTTTTTTTCTCAGCCACGCTGTGTGGCTTGTGGGATCTTAGTTCACTGACCAGGGATCGAACCCGTGCCCCCTGCAGTGGAAGCATGGAGTCCTAACCACTGGACCGCCAGGGAAGTCCCATGTATTTTTCTTATTGAATTATAGTTCTTTATATATTCTGGAATTAGCCTTTTGTTGATTAAATACATTGTAAATATCTTCTAGTCAGTCACTTAGATTTTGTTTATGATATAATTTTTTGCCATATAGAAGTTAAACATTTTACATATGTATTCTTTCACGATGTGTTTTTGTGAAATTTTTTGCCATACAGAAGTTAAACATTTTACATATATATATATATATATATATATATATATATATATATATATATATTCTTTCATGATGTGTATTGTGTTATAAAACCCTCCCTATAGGGTTTTAAAATAATGGTTATTGCTGATATATAGGAGATTCTATTGATTTTTTTTTTTTTTTTGTATGTTGATTGTGAATTCAGCGATCTTGGTGAGCTATTTATATTGGCTTGACATTTGATTCTCTTAGATTTTTTCAGTCAGGAAGAACATACAATTTGCCAATAATGACGAATTGTATTCCTGTATTTCCAATCTTTATACCTCTTATCTTTTTCTTATCTTATTGTATTAACTGATATTCTTGGTAAAATGATACAGAAACATCTTTAAAAGCAGCCCAAACATAGTAAAAACAAAAACATTTTTAAAGTGTTAAAATTTTTTTTAAAAAGCAGCCCAGATATTAGTAGTGACAGTGTTCTACCCGGATGGCTGCCACTTCACACGAGAGGGTACAAGTAACTGTTTACTGCATTTTTTTCATCGGTAAAATCCCTGACCTTCCAGAGAGCTTTAGGGAAATATGATATTTAACTCACTTATTACTCAAAGAATTTTTTTGTATTCGATTGATGCAAGAAATTGAAGATTGCTATATTGCTTTTGGTGTTCGAGCTAAAAGGCACAGGAAACCAAGATAAACAGAAAACCTGTACCTGTACTTAAATTTGTAAGTATGAAATAAAGGTAAGATGATGAAATCTTTGGGCAGAGCTCTAAGCCTCTACAAAGAAACTAGATTTACCAGTCTCCAAAGAGTGAAGGGGAGGGATCTGTATAATATTCAGAAATCCTTGAATGCCTTTTCCCAAGAGTAAATCTGCAGGCCTGCACACAAGGGCACTGGAAATGCTCATCTGTGGAACAGGTGCTTCTTTGTATCAATTCTTCCTCTCTATCCATTTATATAGTTTCATGGATTTCTAGCCAGATGCTAGAGACAAAGGCCAGGAAGTCACCCAGGACATTGTCCTTGCTCTGCTGGAAGGAGATCTGGGAGATGCTCATCTCCCCTGGGGCTGCTTCTCCACTTCAGTGCTGCAGATTCCATGGGATTCCTGGGCCTGGCCTCCCAGTCTCCACCTGGGCTGCTGCTTTAGCCACCTTCAGCTTCTGGCTGTTTGGCTCACAGGCCAGAAAATCCTTTTTAAGCTGTGAGCTTCTTGGCCTGCGGAGGCTGCGTGTCCTGTGGCTGATCACAGTGGCGGTGACTCCGGCACCCTTCACTGTGTGTCCTAAACACCTCCATCTTGCTGTTTTAGGCTCAGTCCTCTGAAGGTTAGTCTGTTTTCTGGCATTCATGCTGCCAGTCTGACTACTGCCTTTGTGAGCAAGCTGCAAATTTTCTGTGTGCTTTTTTTTTTTAAATTAATTTTTATTTATTTATTTATGGCTGTGTTGGGTCTTCGTTTCTGTGCGAGGGCTTTCTCCAGTTGCGGCGGGCGGGGACCAGTCTTCATCGCGGTGCGCGGGCCTCTCACTATCGCGGCCTCTCTTGTTGTGGAGCACAGGCTCCAGACACGCAGGCTCAGTAGTTGTGGCTCACGGGCCTAGTTGCTCCGTGGCATGTGGGATCTTCCCAGACCAGGGCTCGAACCCGTGTCCCCTGCATTAGCAGGCAGATTCTCAACCACTGTGCCACCAGGGAAGCCCTCTGTGTGCTTTTTAAGTTCTTTATATTTTGAAACTTTATTGTGATACATCAAGGTTTGGGTTTCTATAAAATTCATCCTGTTTTGCCCTTGATGAGAATTTTCAGCCTGAATACTCCTGTTGTTTTTCAATAGTCATGACTTCTCCAAATATTTCCTTTCTCGTGTTCTTTTTCTTTCTTTCTTTCTTTTTCTGGCACTCCTCAATATTTCCTCCTCATTGCTCATCACCCTTTTGTAATTTTTATCTCTTTTTTCCCTTGTGCTGCAGTTTTTATGGTTTCTTCTTTCTTGATTTTTATAAATTCTCTCTTTGTAAGGATTTAGTATACTTTTTAATTCTATTTATTAATTTAAAAATATATTTGACTGCCTTTTTGCTAATGGGCTTCTCTGTGTGTGTCTGTTTTAACATATCTGCCTGTTTCTTTTGAATACCCTCTTGCCTTGTTTCATGGCTAATATTCCTGCCTTAATTTTTTAATGGACTTTCTTGTTTATTGTGTCTGTTGGCGATTTCCTCATGTACTTTGTACACTTTGTTTTAGAGCTCTTGCTTAAGAGTGCTCTTATAGTCAAACAGTTTCACGCTTGCCTTAACTTGCCTTTCTGTGTTCTACTGCTGTCCAGTTAACATGTATAGGGTTTTCCCTTTACCCTGGTACCGTGAGTCTAGATGTCACACACAGCAGAGGCCTGGCTCCTGATTTATGCCTGTCCTCTGCTTGCCCCAGGGACCGTGAGCAAACAGCCTGTTTCTGGCTGCCACCCATTTACAGTTTGAGTGTGTGCTAGACTGGAAGAAAGTAGACGGGAGCCGTAGATATCACTGGACTAGTTGGCAGATACGAAATCTCTTTATACACTTGAATAATTCATTTTATGATATTGGACAGTTCCCAAAAATCTCTTCAGCTGAATTATATTAACAATATCAGTATATATGTATATGTTTTAATACTAACAATATCAGTATAAATATATATTGAATATATGAAACAGTATTATAGTATAATATTACATATAATAGGATATATAATCAGCATATATGTATATATATATATATATATATAAATATATCATTAGTATAATTATATTGTTAATATAATTGCTCAGCTCAGGGACCTGAAGAGATAATTTTGAGAACTGTCCAAGATCATAAAATGCATTATTTAAGTTCATGAAGAGACCTCATATCTACCAACTATTTCAGTGATATCTGCTGCTCCCATATTACTTTCTTGAAATCCAGTATTTGCAATTTTAACTGAATATGACCTTGACCAATGTTAAGTACCCCTGACTGGCAATTCTGATGGCATTACTTAGCTTGCTGTGTTCACATCCGTAACAGCTAACCGTAAGTAAGAACACGAAGACAGGAGCATGGAGTTAGGGCATACAGTATTGAGGTTGGGGGCACAGACTCTGGAGCATGGGTTCAAGCCTGATTCTGCCACTTAATCTGTGTGACCTTAGGTGCCTGCATAACTCCCCTGTGGCTCAGTTTCTTCTTTTGTAAGACAGGGATGATAATAATAGTACCCATCCTAGAGAACTGTCATGTGGATGACATGAGTTAAAACGTGTAAAATGCTCACAACAGGGCTGACACACCGTAAACCCTGTATGTCACACAGCATTAAACACATTGCAGATTTTTTAAAACAAATTTGATTTCCAAATGGAAGGCACTGACATACACAGAAAACTGGTACTAGGCAGCAGACTGGGGTTTCTAGAACATTACCTTTGTACACTCTTTTAATGAACAGGGGCCCATCTCCAGACATAGACGATTTCCCTCCATCCAGACTCAGTCCCAGCCCAGCCGAGGTCTTCAGCACTTCAACACACAGAGCCTCGTGTGCACCTGTGCTTCTCCCTGCAGCGACAGTGTTCGTAAAGATGATGATGACTGACAGGGAACCGCAGCCCCTCCTGCCCGGTGCCCCCAGGTGTGTTCCCCGGGCACCCTCGAGTCCCGTCCACCTTGAAGTGCTGATAACGACATCTGAGACCAACTTTAGGGTTGCTCTCCCAAATCTAGAGCTGTGTTCCTGCTGTCCCTTGCTCCCCTAAGCACTCTCTGCAAGCACGGAGAAGGCATTTATGCCCAAGCAGAAATCCCCAGAAGCCAAACTGCTCTTGTCAACCCCAGATAGTCGGTGCACATCATCTCAGTGGACACTGAAGTCACGCTTGGGGAATCAGATTTGATTTCCTGCCAACCTTGGCAGCCGACGGCAGCAGAGCGTCACAGCCGGGTACTGACCACCTGCGACACCCAAATGCCAGGCCTCACATGAGACGTGGCGCTTCCTTCCTTCCCCTTCTGCTCCTGTGAGGGGCACCCCTGCCTCTGGTTGTCTGCATCACACACTAGCTGCCTTCATTGCCATCTCCCGGCTCCACTGTGGGGAGCGCGTTCCCTTGGTGATGCCTGCTTCATAGCAACGAGCCTGTGCCTACTTTGTGCGCTAGTGTGGAGAGGCTGGCTGGGGTCTATCTTGGGGGTCTGAGTGGGGATGGTAAACTTGCCTCTTGTTTCCCTTACTTGCTCGCTGTATCAGTGAAGGATGTCTGAGTCGAGTGGAAAGGGCACTTGATTGCTTGGGAGGCAGGGGAGGGACCACAGACACATTAAACTGTCCACTTGGGGTTGAGGCCAAGCCAGAATCACTGCCTTTGAATGTAATGGCCAGTCCATTCTTGTGGTTTAGAGAAGGCCACTCCACATGGTCTGAAAGAAACTTACTAGCAGTGGGAGCAGCACCGTTTTTCAGTAGGTCATTTTACCTGCAGTTAAACAGGAAAACGGGCCCGTACTGGAATCACCTGGGGAACCTTAAGAAGACATGGATGCTGGTCCCCCATCGCACCACCCGCACCCCTCAGAGTCTGACTTAATTGAGCTGGGGGATTTCCTGGGGATCAGGATTTTTTAAAAGCTTCCCAGGTGCCTCTGACATCAAGCCTACTGCATCAGGCCCCAAGTGGGCTGCTCAGTGCATGTTAAGAGATAATTGCATAGGATCTGGTAGAGCCCCGGGCAGGGGGATCTTAAGGAATAGGAATACGAAGAAATAAGTTTAAGCCCTGAATGTGCTTGCAATTTGATAACTTTGTAGAGGTTGGTTCAAGGCCAGCTGCCTTGAAGGTGCCACAGGAACACTTAATGATTATAAATTTCGGGATAGTCTTCCATATCTGAGTTCCTGAGTCTTAAAAGCTCTGAAAGCTGTTAGGACTAAGTGCCCGGTGGTTTCCTTTGACAGGTTACGTTTCCAGGATCCCATTGAAAATACACCAAACAGGGAATTCCCTGGCGGTCCTGTGGTTAAGACTCAGCGCTTTCACTGCCAGGGCCTGGGTTCAATCCCTGGTCGGGGAACTAAGATCCCACAAGCCGCGTGGCCAAAAAAAAAAAAAAAAAAGAAAAGAGAAGAAGAAAACAAACCCAAACAAACAGTTGAGACAGTGCAAGGGCAAAGGTGAGCATGACAAGGTCTGATAAATAAGGTATTTCCCTGTACTGGGAAGGGCTTTAGCTTTCTAGAAGAATGAGAGCAAGACAACTGAGCAGAGGGAAGACTAAGAACACCCCCAACACTGTGGCGGCATCTGGACAAGAAGAGGTTCTCATTTGTTCAGTGGAATCAGTGCCATTCTCAGCAAAGTCATTACAAATAGCTCAGGCCCCTGCTGGTTGTTGAACTGGTACCTTACCTGTTCCAGGCTCCAGGGGGCTGGTCTTTCTGGACAGCAAGCCCTTCCCATTGGCCATGGGAGGCTCCTGCCTGAGGGAGGGCCTGGGCCGATCACTCCCTTTCTTGATGACCACGAGGACATCTTTGTGCAGCTGTGCCTGGTGCAGAACCTTCAGGACCTCCCCGTGGGCTAAGCCAGCCAATGAGGCGCCGTTGACGGACAGAAGGAAATCCCCTCGGCTCACGGTCCCTTCCTGAGAAGCTGCCCCCTGAGAAAACACCCTGTGGATCTGGGACAGGAGAGGACAAAAGCCAAGTTCATTTATGACCTCCAGTAAAAGCAAAAGGGCAAATTTGTAGTAAAGGAGCTATCTAATGGCAAGTTTTCCAAATCATACAAACACTTGGTTTATCAAAAACATTCCGTGTGAGGAATGGGATTAAAAATGTCAGTACCAGCACCTCAACACGTTTTTACTCTATTCTTGCTAGCATCTCAAATGTGTCTGGCACTCCACGGGGCCATAAGAGTAGAAAGATGAACAGGACCTGGCTTCGTCCAAGGAAGGTGGCCTCCCTAGAGATTTCAAAAGGCCTTTGAATGATATAAAATTTTTAAGTTTTTGATCTTGAGAAAGAAGTGATTTATAAGCAAATGCAAGTTTTGGTCCGTTAGTTCTAATGTCCTTCCAATGCTTAAACCAATAAAATGAGGTGAATATAAGGATATAGACAACTGTGTTTATATGTATCATCATCTTAAAGGTCACTCGCTATGTGTTAAAAGTGCGTCTCCCAATGCAAATCAAAACTATAACGAGGTATCACCTCACACCAGTCAGAATGGCCATCACCAAAAAATCTACAAACAATAAATGCTGGAGAGGGTGTGGAGAAAAGGGAACCCTCTTGCACTGTTGGTGGGAATGTAAATTGATACAGCCACTATGGAGAACAGTATGGAGGTTCCTTAAAAAACTAAAAATAGAATTACCATATGATCCAGCAATCCCACTACTGGGCATATACCCTGAGAAAACCATAATTCAAAAAGAGTCATGTACCACAATGTTCACTGCAGCTCTATTTACAATAGCCAGGACATGGAACCAACCTAAATGTCCATCAGCAGATGAATGGATAAAGAAGATGTGGCACATATATGCAATGGAATATTACCCAGCCATAGAAAGAAACGAAATTGAGTTATTTGTAGTGAGGTGGATGGACCTAGAGTGTGTCATACAATGTGAATTAAGTCAGAAAGAGAAAAACAAATACCGTATGCTAACACATATATATGGAATCTAAAAAAAAAAAAAAAAAATGGTTCTGAAGAACCTAGGGGCAGGACAGGAATAAAGATGGAGACATAGAAAATGGACTTGAGGACACAGGGAGGGGGAAGGGTAAGCTGGGACGAAGAGAGTGGCATGGACATATATACACTACCAAATGTAAAATAGATAGCTAGTGGGAAGCAGCCGCATAGCACAGGGAGATCAGCTCGGTGCTTTGTGAACATCTAGAGGGGTGGGATAGGGAGGATGGGAGGGAGGGAGATGCAAGAGGGAGGAGATATGGGAACATATGTATATGTATAACTGATTCACTTTGTTATAAAGCAGAAACTAACACACCATTGTAAAGCAATTATACTCCAATAAAGATGTTAAAAAAAAAAAAACAGCACTGTGTCTCTTTGTCAATGATAACGTTATGTACTACTTTCCCCACTTTTCTGTTTGTTTTGGTGGCAGGGAACAGACACCAGCATTCTTTGAACCCACTGACATGACTTCTGTCCTGATCAAATTCTGAGGCTGCTTCAGGAGTGACTCTTCCGACAGCATCTCGACATTGTCACTTACCACAATTGATTTTGGCTCCACATCTGTCCCTCCTGCCACACTGAATCCCAGACCTGAGCCTTCTTTTTTATTCAAGACTATGAAGTAAATATCTTCTTTATTCTAGTGAAAAGAAACAGAAACAAGTATATTCCTTGTTCCAGAGTAAGGAAGTTCTGATGTCAGTCCTCCCGCAGTATTGCAGAGCTTGTCACCACTAGCCCCAGTGGTTCTTTAGGCACTTCCACACAATACTGGAAGCGGAGGGGCCATCTTGAATATCCTGCCTTCCTCCTGGGTGGTGCTTATGTGGAGTTTTGAGGGTCTATCCTGTAGCTATAGAACCACCAAGAAGGTCATATGAACCAGGATAGTGGCAGGGACACGGGACACTTTAGAAGTCATTCTCGGCACCAGACTGTGTGTTCCCAAATCTGATCACAGCACATAATTCAATCATGAAGGGATTTCTTTACAATTTTCTAAGTCTGCAATTGAGGAAAGCCCATGTTGTCAGCAGGAGAGAGAAGTATAGGTGCCAAGAGACAGGACAAGAGCACATTGAGGCCGTTAAGTTTTACGTCCCACCTTCCACCATGTTCAGCTTATTGGATTTTCGGTGCAATTAATGAACTGGTAGTCATAAAACACAAAGTATGCTGAAAAATAGTACATTAAAACAACTTGTCAACTCATACTGAGACTAGAACATTCTTAGTAGGGTCCTAGGGTTAAGTAACAAAAGACTGTCCTGTGTTCCAAGCATCAATCAAAAGATTGATGCTTGGAATAAAAGCATTTAACTAAATGCTTAAAAAGATTTTAAAATTAAAAAAAATTAGCTGGGCTAATTATTCTGAATTTGGACTTCCTTCACACACACGCTAGATAAGATTCAGCATCATTTTAAAGACCTGCATTGCTAGGTTTCCCATGAAGTGATTTATAATCCATCAATTCAAGGTGTTCTCAAACATGTTGATAGAAAAAGAATCTAATAATAACCCTCCAGGATTGCTTTGACAGAGAGAGAAAGTGAAAACGTTGGAAGAGAAAACCACCTCTGTATTGTGCTGGGGAAAGAAACCAACATTTAAAATAAACAGTGTTTAGTCCTATTAAGTCCTAAAGAGTAATCCCAAGCATTTTACACCTCTCTAAAGAAGTTCATTCAAACCAAAGCTCCATGTGCTAACACTAGAATATCGTGCAGAACTTTGGGGGGCTGGGATTTTGACTTCATGGGCAAGTCCAAGTGCATATATGCTCAGACACTGTTCACTGGAGAGAAGAATGATGACTACGCTTTCTCACAAAAACAGGAACATGTGGTCTGGGAAATGATCTCAGATATTTAAATGCCTTATTGGAGCAAAGACAGTATTTGAAAATGAGAATCTCCTGCATTCTAGGACATATCACCAAAATTCTAATTTATTCAAATTCTTTTTCCAGTTGTGTTTGAGGATACAAGTCGTCTAGAGGCTGATTGCCAGGCCAAGTGTTGCCTCTTTGAGAAACTTAATTAGCACAGCATCAGGGAAGCTAGAAGCACCTCAAGAGCTCTCCAAGGTTTGGGCGTGTTGAAGTCACAAGACCAGGGCTGTTTCCTGACTCTCTCTAATCTCTCACAGCACCCCCAGAGGTCACAGGAAGTCACTGTGTGCAGGGCCATTTTCAACACCTACAGACCATACTCTTTGGAAAAAAGCAAGGCAGGAAACTTCTGAAGATGGCAGAGAGAGGAGATCTCTACTCACAGCTCCTCTCTGAAATTAACTGAAGACAATTAGAGAAAGAGATAAAAGCAAGCTGCATTCTGATCAAAGGAGGAATAATCTTCAACACCTGCTGGTGGTGAATATGGAACCAGGCTGAGGGGGTGAGGGAGGCCCAGAAGATGACCCCAGGGTGGCGCTCAGCGCCCCGTTCACACAAAAAGTCTCTGCTTTGTCTGTGGTCCCTGACAGTGTGCCTCTCACTTGTGAGGCTGGTTGAGACTTTTTGGTTTTCACCTCATGTCTAACACCGTAAAATGTCTGGAGCAAAGAGCCTGGCAAAGTGTGAACCCACTGAGCCACCTTGACTCAAAATCCCAGAGTAAGGTTTTCATGCTTTGTAACAGAAGGAGGAAGGGAGAGGATGAAATAGTCCCTCGTCCTGAAAGTAAAAAACGCAGTATGTCTCAAGGTGTTTGCTAACTTCACAGACCCAAACCAGGGGCCGAGAATCCAAAGGCAGTGGAAGCTGAAAGGAACTGGTTCTCTATTCCATCCCATCTCCTCTCCATTCTGGCTCATTCCTTATTAGATGCCAATGTCACAGCCCTGCTGGGTAATGTTAGAATTTCTGGAGCAGTGTTCTCGGGTGACATCCGTGACCCAGGTACATTACCACTCAAGAAAAACTGTTCATGTTTGCTATTCTTCTCTGGATAGAAAATATTCATATATTAGGGTTCAAATCTCAGTGAACAGTTCTGAGAAATTAATGTGCTTCAGGGTTAGATATGGACCATTTCTTTTGTTATTGTTTATTGTCACATCCACTTTACTGAAAAACTTTACTTGTAATGACTAATCAGCTTCTTTGAAGCTCTTACACTTAGGGCTGGGGTAAGGCTACACAGCCGTTAAGTCTCATTTCCCCAGCAGGTGGCTCCCTTGATAGGTAGTTTATGTCCAGTTAGGTGGACAAAGGTACTTGTGCCCATTCCCCGACAGTTCCAGGATGCCTCGTCCTATTCGGAGGACTCACTGCAGACAAACCAAGTGCGGGGGGGCGGTGGGTGGGTAGGAAAGATGGTAACTCGTCGCTGCTGGGGAATTAAAACACCAGTCTGGCACCTAAAAATTCAAGACAAGCAAGCTACAAGCAAGTGAGACAGAAGTCAGGCTGAGCTGTAGGACTCGCTACACAGCCCTCGGAGAAGGGCCCTCCCAGGCCCTCTGAGCCCGTGGCACACGCCTGAGCACTGAGGTGGCAGCGGTCCCATCTTCCTGTGTTTTCTGTATTTCACTCACCTCTGATTGTGCTTTCGCTTCCTGAATGAGAGGAAGGACAGTAGATTTTGACTCCACTGACGACAAAACAGACTGCAGTCTTTGCTGATCCCCCGCTGAGACCAGGAGTTGATGCAAACTAAATAATATAAATATATTTGAAGAACATTAAAGAAAAAAGCAATTTCTCCATTTTGCTAGGATGCATTTAGAATGATCTCCTTTCTACCGTATTGCAGGTATTTTCTGATTTTCACGCTCTCTTTTGGTCGTAACTCCCACTCCAAACTGCTTGAAGAATTCTGAATGTTGAACGGGAATTTCATTCACTGCTGATAGCAGTGGGAATTCCTATAGATTTTGGGATCCCTCCAAGATGTTAGGAGACCAATGCCAGAGTTTAACAGAAAATTTCAGACATATTAAATATTCTATAGGCTCCAGTGAAACATTTTAAAACATATTAGAAATTTCCTGTTTGACTCCAGTCACCCTCAAAGGCCCCGATTCTCCCCTGAGCGTCGGCTTTCCCTGTCCAACCATCTCTCTCGCTCTCTCTCGGCACTTCTGTATAAGTGCCCTAGCCTATAGAAGCCTCTCTTTAGAGCAGTATTTTGGCAAACACTTTTCCCTGCAGGCACTTTATTTTCCCAGTAATGATATTAAAACCAAAATTGGAGGCTGGAATAGAAAAAGGACGTTTAGTGGAATTTATTCAGTGAAATCTAAATAAAGTCTGTTGTTTAGCTAATAGTGTTGTTCCAATGTTAACTTCTTACTTTTGACAAATGGACCGTGGTTACGTAAGATGTTAACATCAGAAGCAGCTGGGTAACGGGTACAGGGGAAGTCTGCACTATCTTTGCATAAAACCAGTCCATCAGAAAAAAAGTTTAATTGCATAAAAGGGCAGGGGTGGATACTTACTTAACTGACCAACTTTTTCCGGAAGGCAGATCCTGGGTGGTCTCACCCACATCGTGGGCTGAACTGGGTGCCCCAGGCTCAGTGGCTTTAGGGCTGCTTCCCCCTGGACAGGCCCTGTCCGCCCCCTTCACGGGCCATGAAAGGGCAGTGGACCCGTTGAGGCCTCCAGCAGGGGAGCCAAGTGACCTCCGGGGGACGATTTCCAGCTCGGTTTTGAAGAGCACGGCAGTCGGCCCAGCCGAGAAGTCCTCGCTGCAGAGCTTGTCGAGGTCAGGCATGCTCAGGGCTCTCAGCTCCTGCAGCTTCGAGCGGGACAAAGGTGAAGCCTGGCTGTGACGCACCGAGGACTTGTTTCTCTTGGCGGGAGAGGCCGGGGTCACCGTGGGGGTGGGGATTCCCGAAGGACCAAGTGATCTCTTTGGGTCTGAGTCAGCGCCCTTGTTACCAGCCTCCACTGGGCTCTGCCGGGAGGCTGTCAGAGTCATGCTGGACGGGGACTTGGTCATCGGGGGAATGAGGGTGCTGGCTTCACCTTGGCTTTCACTGCAGGAACTCAGGCTGCGTCTCAGCAACCTCGCTGCTGGGTCACTGGAGTGGCCGAGGTTCCCGGACGCCACGCTGCCTGAAGACCGCCTCGCAATGGGAGGCTTGGAGCTTACCGACAGAAAGGGGGAGGCCCCGGACTTGGCCGTGGGCCGGTCAGAATTGGCCAGGTTCTCAAAAGACTTGATCCTCTGCTTCACAGAGAAAAATGAGGTAGATTCATGGGGCCAGTTCTGCTCAGAGTAGTAGTATCTCCTGGTGACTTTGATTTTGTCTGTGAGTAGGCAGCTTGTTTCCTGCACTGATAGGACATCCCCTTCGTCTGTTGTTGGAAGGTTCCTCGAAGTCTCCAGCAGGGGCTTTACGCTATACACGCCCTGTCCATTAACCAGGCTGAGAACACTGCCTCTGGACGCCTTGGCCTCGAGGAGGCCCCCACTGGTGGCAGGGATCTGGCTGTCCCGAGGGGCGCGCCCTGGGCTTTGTAGGGCATGACCCTCCCGGCCGAAATGGCTGGAGAACTGGGCCGGCATGGAGTAGGTCCTGGTTGCTGGCCTTGGTGTGAAGTAGGGATGGTCACCCAGCGCCGGGCCCACTGTCGTGCCGTTCCTGGGCATCCCCAGGGAGTCTGCCCTCTGGTCTGACTTTCCCTGGCAGGGATCTGCCGTTTTAGCCGGCAGCCGCGGGGAGGAGGAGGAGGAGGAGGAAGTCTGTTTCGCCCTGCTGACAGACCGCTGCACTTCCTGCTCCACCGGGGAGGCCCGAGGCGTGCGTGAGGATGGATGATTTGGGGATGACTCCACTGACTGGTGACACAGCCTGAATTCACTCTTCTCCTGACAGTTGCTCTGGGCCAGGAACCCTCCCTGTCTGTCACTTTCAGCTGGCTTGTCACCATACGCATTCTTCGGCATCCTTTCAGAAGAGATCTCAATGATTTTCAGCTGGTTGGTCCTTTCGAGGGGCTCACCAGCGATTATTTTGCTTCTTTTGTCGCCAGTCCCTCCGGCCTGGAAGGCTTCTGCTGCTGAGTCCATTTGGCTGGACGGGGGCTGCTCGCCCTGCCCGGTAGGGGGGACCTCCCACTTGCCGGCCGCTGTGGACACGCCACTCCTTGGTGCCATGGGACTCAGCAGCCCAGGGGACGCAGGGGGAGCCTTGCTCTCTGGACCACACTTTGGAGATCCGGGGGCAGCCGGGCAGCCTCGGTCCGGTTCTGAGTGCACAGCCGGGTGGGGCCTACTGCATGCACCTTGCTCAGGAAGGGTCTTGGGGGAGCTCAAGGGCGAAATGAACATCCTGATGCTGGTGTCGGATGCCGAGGGCTTCAGGGAGCCTGGGGTGCCCTGGGGCAGCTTGCCCTCCACACACTGCGGGGGCTGGGGGGAGGCTGCGGCACTTCTGTCCGGTTCCTCATGGTCACCTGTGTGGAACCGGCGTGATGCCACCTTAGAAAGCATTTTGTGGGAGCTCTGGGGTGAAACAAGGGCTTTCCTGTGCTCTGTGCCCCCGGCCTTCCCCGGGTGAGCGGCTGGGGCCTCGGAGTTGACTTTGCTTTTGCTTTTGATGCTCAGTCTCTTCAGCTTAGGGCCGGCTTTGGGTTTCTGACAGGTACTCAGAAGGGTTTCCATGGAGCTTTTTTTAGGCAGGTCTTTATTCTCGGGACTCAGCCGGGGAGGGGGGCCATCCGGTACGGCCACCCCCTTCCTGTGGCTGGAGCTCAGCGCCTGATCCTTGGGGTCGGGCCTTCTGGCCGGCATCGTGGGTTGGTCCGTTTCACTTTTGCTCTGCGGATGAGTCCCTTGGTTGCTTTTATTTATCTCTTTAAACCAGGCCATGATGGGCCGCCTGGAGATGGGTTTCGGCTTCGGCAGCAAGTCGTCCGGGTCTTGAACTTCGGAGATGTGCAGGTTTGCCAGAGCCAGGTCTCTGTTCTCGGGGACGCACGCCCTGAAGGCGCCCCGGTTTCCAGTGGCGTGAACATTTGTTTCCTGTTCTTCGGGCGGGGTCTTGTCCTCCAGCCAGTCATGCTCCAAACCATTCACCATGTTAGGAGAGCCGAGGGTGCCCGGGGGGCCGGGGACAGGCCTGGGGACGGGCGGAGGCTGGGCGGCTTCCCCGGGGTCCTCGGCAGCCCGTGCATGGTCGGGCGTCTCCGGCTGCTGAGAGCTCGCGTCCGAGAGAAGAGGCAGCCGTGGAGGGCCTGGGGCTGCTGGGCCCAAGGCTCCCGGCGCGGAGGAGGCGGCGTCGCCGGCGGCGTCTCCCCTCGCCCGTCTTAGGGCTCCGCGCTTCGGTGGCAGGGCTCTGGCGAAGGCAGGGCAGGCGGCGCCCTGGGCAGGAGCGAGAGCGGCGGCCGCGGGGGGATCGGGGGCGCCCTTCGCGGAACAGATTTCAACCTGCTCCTCCTCAGACTCCGTCGTGTCTCCCTTGTGAGAAGCCCCACGAGGACGAGGACAAAGACGAGGACGGGACCAGCTGTCCCTGGCGGGAGCTCGGGGGGCTTCAGTGAGCGACTCGGGGTCCGAAGATGAGTCCTCAGCATCTCCGTACATGGACGAGAGGGACGGCTCCGTGCTGTCGCCCAGGCCCGACAGCGACGTACTGTCTTCGTGTTGGCTGCTGAGGTTTCTAGAGTAGCTGCTCAGAAGGCTTTTGTTCACAGTAAAATGTCTGTCGGGGTTGATGGAATCCAAAACCGAAGGCTGGTGGGCCCACTGCGGGGAAGCGGCTGGACCGGCAGCCGCGGGCCTCCTCGGGCCGGGGGCCTGGCTCCCCGAGTCCGGCTCCGGCTCGGCCCGCGGTGGCCCCGGGGCAGCGCGCTCCCGGCTCAGCCCGCCCCCTTTCCCGGCCGGCGGAAGCCTTGCTCCGGAAGCATCCAGCTCCTCCAGGAGCCTGTCGATGTCAGTCACGGGGCTGCTCCCGCTCCCCCCGGGGCAGCCGGGCCCCGCGGCACCGCCACACCCCTCGGGGGCCTTGTCACTCGGTGACGGCAGGCAGGGGCTGGCCCGCGGCGCCCTTGCAGACCCAGAGTCTGTTCCTGGGGGCAGAGCCGACCCCCGGCAGTTTCCAGGGACGAGGGTTCCCGTGGTTCGCAGAGCCTCGCTGTGGTGACCCGGAACCCCCTGTCTCTTCTCCAGGGTCGTGAGGTCTCGTGACAGCATGGCAGTGGCCGGTAATGCCCCCTCGGCCACGGGTCCCGCTCCGCTGTGGGCAGCGGCCTTCCTGGTGGCGCGGGGCGAGCTGGCTTCTGGGGCCGCTCCGGTCTCGCTGAGGTCAGGATAAGCTGTCGCCATCGTCCCCGGGGATGCACTGTCCTCAGACTCAGGCGCCCTGGGTGACTCTGTCTCTCCGGGGTCCTCGGGTGGCCTCACTGGCCCTGCGTGCGCTGAGGTCTCGCTGGGGTCAGGGTGCACCGCCCCCTTCTGCCCTGGGGAAGGGAGGGGGCCTGGGGAGCCGTGGGGTCCTGTGTAGAGAATGTAAACAGAAGGTGGGTGGCGGGGGACATACGGGGGCGGGGGGGGAAGGTGAGAAAATAGAAAACCTCTCAATTAAAAAAGTGGAAAACTGTAAACAGCCTCAATTTTTTGGTCTTTTTTAGAAAGACATCCCACAGCCTAAATGTAGGCTTGTTTTTGTCTCTAAAATTACAGAGTGCTCACATCTAACAAATACCACCAAGCTTTAGAGGCTCTAAAATAACTCAGACTGGATGGCAGAAGGAACCTCTGCCTCTGCCCTTTTTGGTTGTTTATGAAGATGGGGGACACCAGAAATCCTTCACTTGGGTTTCTGTGCACCATCTGCCCTCTGATGGCAAACCCCACAGGAGTCAGGCCGTTGTTCTATTTGATTCTGCAAACCTCTCAGTCCCTGGCTGATCACGTCGGGGTTTAGCCCCATGCCGTGGGCTGTGAGCCACAGAGTAAAGTAAAACAGTCCAAGCAGGGTACTTGAGGGCCTTACTGCTTCGTGCAGGAGAGGAGGCTAATTGGGGAAAACACATGGAATGCTCCAGACAGATGGAAGCCTGTCCTGAGCTCCAGTGTGTCCTGACCAGGTTCGGGGGCGTGGGTGACCTAGGAGGTAAGATTATCCTGGGAAGCTGTGACAGGAGGGTCTGGACCTGAGTGGGGTTCTGGAGGGATAGTTTGATCAGAGACCGATGAGAAGGAAGGTGAGGAAGGAAAGGGAGTCAAAGCAGAGAAGCAAGAAAAAGCATGGAATCTCCAAGGCGCAGGGAAAGATGACACCTGCCTAGAGACAGTGGGAAGTAAACTCATTCCATGAGGTGGGTTCTGGACAGCCACTCTGTCCTGGAGGCTCCTCCTCAAAAGGCCTGCATATGCGCGACCTAAGCTGTCCACCTCTGGCACGTGGCATCTTACAATAGATGGGGAAACTGGCATGATAACATTAGATTTGCATTTTCTTACGAACTCTGGGTCTGAGCTTGGAGTGAAAACCTCAGTCACAATGAAAGCCCTTGCTTGGAGAAGTGTTATCTCCCCCAAATGTTATATTCACTCCACATCTCCCATGCAAATCATCTGAACTGCATATGCCTACCCCCTCCGAAGGGGGCGGTCAATAATTAAGAACGAATTATTAGGACTTAGCGCTGTGCTAAGAGTTTTTCATGCACTTAATTTTCCTCCCAGCACTGCGACCATCTGCACTGGAACGGTGGGGAACTGAGGCACAGAGTTGTTAAGCAATGTGTCTGGGGTCACAGAGTTCACGGCCAGGGGTCAGCCCAGGAGGCTGGCTCCGTAGCCCACACAGTTACCTAAACCCTGGCCTCTGGGGAGAGCACCTGGCAGCAACAAGGCTGGCTCATCAGGACACCCACGGAGACCAGACACCACTTCCCCAGGTCCCCGAGGACGGCCGGGGGCACCACAAGATTCACATCCACGGCCTCCTGTCCTTCTCTGCTCAACCTTTTTGAACTCCCTTCAGCATGACTTTCCTGCTTCTGCTGGTGCCAACCTCGGGGAAAAGTAGCAATGAGACAAAAGGAGGGGATGTAAGGCTGTTTTTCAGGTGATTCACTCGCTGAACAATTTGTTCAGCAATTTGGCTTTTGTGCAAAGTGTGTAACCTAAGAGGGTTTTATTGAAGGAGATTAAATTACATGGTGGCAGTCCATGACATCACCTTTCAAAATACTCCTTCACTTGGAAACCCCCCAGATACTCAATAATGGGAAGCACATTGGCTCAGTTATGGCACATCATGGGGTAGAAGGCCCAGCCACCTTTGTAACGGATGTCGTCGGTGTAGAAGTACAGGGAGGGCTTGGTGCAGCTTCCTAACTAGAGCAGGTTACAGGTGTGCTGATAACCTGAGTCCCTGGTGCCGAGGACAGCCTGCCAGGGCCAGCGCCAGTCACGCGGGCCTGGGAGCATCTTGCTGACCTCGGAGGGCTCCTCAGCTATTATTTTCTGAGGATACATGAGGTAAAAAAATATTAATTTTTTACTTGTCCTCTGTGGAGGTTTTTCCTGCCATTTTTCAGTACAATTGATTTCACGTAAGCAGAGTGTTGAGTTTCTGAAGGGCAGGATATGCTTCTGTTTCATCTCGTGCCTCATTCACTAAGGTACATGTCAGAAAATGGGTAAAGGCTGTGGACTGGCTGAAGACAGACACACTCGACATGGAATTAAAACTATGAATTCAAGCACAATGATCTAGTAAAGTTGTTAAATGCAGGCAGTTTTGACTGTTATTAACCTGTGTAAGATTTCTCTGCCCCTCAAAATTCTCCACATATATCGATAACACTTTTATTAAGGTAACTTCTGCCCTCTCATCCTGAAGCTTAACAAGTGATAAAATAATCTTACCTGTCGCGGGTTCTTGCCCCTGCTCGGGTGCAGCTTCAGGTGGCTTCTCTGTGGGGTGGCCAGCATCTGGGTGGGGCAGGGTACCAGCTGGCCCCCAGTCGGTGGGGACTTGTCCATCCCCAATGGTCAGCTTGCCCAGAGAGTCCTGGCACAAGGACAACTACAAGTCACTGTCAGTGGCTTTCAGGGTTTCTGTGTCCTAAGACATCATACACAGAGAACTGGGCTGAGAAAATTCAAAGGGCCCTGGACTAGGGGCCACAAGATCCAGATTCTGGGTTTAAGGTCCAACAGAAATGTTATGGTCTTGTCGCTCTTCCTAAACCTCAGTTTTTTCAACTTTAAGATGTGGGTGATTAGGAAAATGCAAATCAAAACCACAATGAGATACTACCTCACACCCATTAGGATGGCTACAATCAAGAATACAGAAATAACAAGTGTTGGGTGAGAATGTGAAGAAATTAGAACCTCGTGCACTGTTGGTAGGAATGTAAAATGGTGTAGCCATTTCCATACTATGGAAAACAGTATGGAGATTCCTCAAAAAAATAAAAACAGAACTACCACATGATCCAGTAATCCCACTCCTGGGTGTATACCCAAAAGAATTGAAAGCAGGGTCTCAAAGAGATATGTGTACACCCGTGTTCATAGCAGTGTTATTCACAATAGCTAAAGTGTGGAAGCAACCCAAGTGTCCGTCGATAGATGAATGGATATGCAAAATGTGTTATATACATACAATGGAATATTATTCAGCCTTATAAAGGAAGGAAATTCTGACACATGCTATAACGTGGATAAGCTTTGAGGACATTATGCTAAGTGACATAAACCAGTCATTAAAAAAAACACAAATGTATGATTCCACTTATATGAGGTACACAGAGTAGTCAAAATCATAGAGACAGAAAATAGAATGGTGATTCCCAGGGGCTGGTGGGAGGGGGAAACGGGGAGTTGTTGTTTAATGGGTACAGAGTCTCCATTTTGCAAGATAAAAAGAGTTCTGGAGATGGATGGTGGTGATGGTTATATAACCTTATAAATATACTAATATCATGGAACTCTACACTTTAATGGTTAAGATGGTAAATTTTATACTATGTGTATTTTACCACAATAAAAAAAATTAGAAAAAAGATGGGGATGATAAGACTTGCTTAAATAAAGGATAATAAGTTTTAAATAAAGGATAATTAAATGAGATAACAGCTACAATACGCAGCATACAAAAAGGCTATACAGACCCACAGACATGGAAAACAAACTCATGGTTACCAAAGGGGAAAGTGGGGAGGGGAGGGATAAATTAGGAGTTTGGGATTAACATATACACACTACTATATATAAAATAGATAACCAACAAGGACCTACTGTATAGCACAGGGAACTACACTCAATATTTTGTAATAAACTATAAGGGAAAAGAATCTGAAAAAAAAATAGGTATATATGGATGTATAACTGAATCACTTTACTGTACACCTGAAACTAACACAACGTTGTAAATCAACTATACTTCAATAAAAATAAATAAATTAATTAAAAAAATAAGAAAATGAAGAAAAAAACCCACGAAAGGCTATACAGAGGTAAGGTATTATTGTTATAATGTTGCATCAAGATATCCAAGACCAGGGACTTCCCTGGCGGTCCAGTGGTAAACAATCCACCTTCCAATGCAGGGGATGTGGGTTCAATCCCTAGTCGGGAAACTAAGATCCCACATGCCCCAGGGCAGCTAAGCCTGTGTGCCACTACTACTGAGCCCACGCGCTTCTCAACTAGAGGGCCTGCCTGCTGCAAACAATAGAGCCCACGTGCTCTGGAGCCCACACGCCACAACTTGAGAGAAGCCCACGTGCCACAACGAACAGTCCACATGCCACAGCAAAAGATCCTGCGTGTCACAACTAAGACCCGACACAGCCAAAAAAAAAAAAAAAAAAACCACACAGGATGCCCAGTTAAATTTGAATAATAATAATAAAAAAAAGATATCCAAGACCAAAATCAGCTCCTCATTTTGGGAGTTAGGGAGAGGACTAAGCTGAATAAATAAAATTAACATTTCAAAATTGCACTTTAGCCAAGTGTCAATTACTTCATCTTCCTTTCTTCTATCTAATACCTACTGTAAAAAAAAAAGTTTTTAAATAGACTTGCTAAAAAGTTAAATCAGATTTATTATAAATTTACCCTCTGAGTGAAGGAGTCATAAAGTGGCCCAAAGGTGGCAGCAGAGGAAAGAGGTGAAACAGATGGAGTATCTTTTAGCTATTTTTGTAAAAAAAAAAAAATTTAGTAAAATATCAATTATCTGCTGAGGGAAATCTACAGTGTTTAACTCAGTGAATTTTCTGTTTACTAATAAGGCATAAATATAATATAAAACCAGCAGAAGAGCCTGGAACTCGATAGAGGTAGTGACTGTACAGCACTGAATGCAGCAGGTGCCACTGAACTGGACATTTTATTTTTTTACTTTTTAATAAATTTATATATTTATTTATTTATTTATTTATTTATTATTTTTGGCTGTGTTGGGTCTTCATTGCTGTGCGCAGGCTTTCTCTAGTTGCGGCAAGCGGGGGCTACTCTTCGTTACGGTGCGCGGGCTTCTCTTGTTGCCAAGCACAGGCTCTAGAGCACGCAGGCTTCAGTAGATGTGGCACGTGGGCTCAGTAGTTGTGGCTCGCGGGCTCTAGAGCGCAGGCTCAGTAGTTATGGTGCACGGGCTTAGTTGCTCCACGGCATGTGGGATCTTCCCGAAGCAGGGATTGAACCCGTGTCCCCTGCATTGGCAGGTGGATTCTTAACCACTGCGCCACCAGGGAAGCCCTGAACTGGACACTTTAAAATGTTTAATTTTATGTTATGTGAATTTCATCTCAATTTTAAAAAGTATTCAATAAAAACAGTGGAAGACAATCCATTTGCCAAAAAAGAAAGTTTTGTTTTTTTTTAAGCTTCTAATATTTGAGGGTAAATACCTTATGGCAATGTAGTCTATTTTCTTTTGCGTATATAAATAAAATAAAATTTGGGAGCTAAAAATTTTGTGAGAAAAATTGAACTTCTTTTGTACAAAAGTTTAAAATGCTGCTCAAAGTTCTTACTGGGGATACTAATTCACAAGTACAAGAGCTCTTATTGTGATAGAAATAAATTATTATGAATAAAACCCCTGATTTGGCTTCATATAGTTATTCAAAACTTGTGATACTTTTAAAAAGAAGGGGTTTACCCATTAGCTGAACATTACATTTTAAACACATGTGCTGGGACTTCCCTGGTGGCTCAGTGGTTAAGACTCCATGCTCCCAGTGCAGGGGGACCGGGTTCGATCCCTGGGGTCAGGGAGCTAGATCCCATAATGCATGCCACAACTAAGAGTTCACAAGCCACAACTAAAGAGCCCGACTGCCACAACTAAGGAGGCTGCCTGCCGCAACTAAGACCCGGCACAACCAAATGAATGAATGAATAAATAAATAAATAAATATTTTTAAAAATGACTGAACCTATGACCAAAAAGCTTTGTTAAAAAAAATAATAATAATAATAAAATAAAACATGTGCTACTGAGAGGTAATAATTTTTTAGGAGGAGGAAAAGATATGAGTTTCTACTTTTTCTACAAGGTAAAAAAAAATCAAAAATCCTTCTGCTTAGAATGGCTTTTATGACTTTATATTTTCTGGCTCTCTTGTATGTTTATACAAACCACTTGAACACACATCTTTATAAATATAGGAATAAGAACTGCACTTCCGAGATACTGTGTTTCTTACAAATTAAAGGTTTGTGACAACCCTGCATCGAGCAAGTATCTTGGTGCCATTTTTCCAACAGCATCTGCTCATTTCTGTCATATCTGTCTCTGTCACATTTTGGTAATTCTTACAATATTTCAAATTTTTTCATTAGTATTATATTTGTTATGGTGATCTGTGATCAGTGATCTTTGATGAAACTATTGCAAAAAGATTATGACTCACCGAAGGCTCAGATGGTTAGCATTTTTTAGCAATAAAGTATTTTAAAGTTATTACATGTACATTATTTTTAAAGACATAATGCTATTGCACAATTAACAGACTACAGTATACTGTAAA